>NC_052944.1:4067343-4391803 GCF_013358895.1 Oreochromis aureus
CTACAGATTAAAAATGCCCAAGGTGAAGCGGTCAAAAGTCTGGCTGTACTTCACAACAAAAGATGCAAATTTAGCAGCCTTCAACAAGTGCTTTAAGCCCCACGCCCCCGGTACCACGAGCAAAAAGGAGGAGATCACGTTTAATCGGTTATAACACAGGGTGAGAAATATAAGTCCAGAAGTGTGGTATCCACAGAAACCTCTGAATCTCAGCTAAACTGTCATATAAACCATTTCTACAACCACCAAACTCAACGAGCAGTTATGTAAATACGCACAAGTCCGCTAAACAAACAAGGCGAACCAGAAATTCTCCAGACTTCATGTAACCGGCTAAAGAAAGGCTGGTTATCTTCCAGAGCTATCACCAATTCCAAACACCAAGTTTCACCACACTCTGACCAAAATTCACTGAGTGAGCCGCAAAAGAAGACCATAAAAACACACAGTGGCGCAAATGCGCTAAGACAGAAATTGGCTTACCGTCCAGATTTCCTCCGTTATTTTCGCCGGTAGCCGCTAACCACGTGATTGCCGGTAGTTACCATTCCTACCTAGCCGCATCAGAGCCGTTTTCATCAACAACCTCCATTTTAGACCCACCTATAGACACGTGACTGGACAGACGTCACATGCAGTAAATCTGGGCCCACGTGGGTTTTGGCATTACAACGTCTGATTGGTTGATGTAAGGTGAACGTGACATCGTTACTGTCACTTTATTGGCTCAAACAATTAAAAAAGAGGTGTCAATCATGCAAAGTGACCAAAAGAAACCAAAGTTACAGCCCCTCAGAGTTTAAAGGGCCAGAGGCCAATTAAGCGCTCCATGGCAGAAAAGGCCCATTACCATGTAAATGTGTGGTTAATTCTTCAAAAACGCATTTTTTAAAAAAAAAAGCATTTTTAGGCATGTTAGTAAAATTAATTAATGACTGCTCTTAAATACCTAAAAAATCAACTGGCATGGTGTCCAATTGTGTGCAAGAATTGGACATTTTTGTACAATGTCTGGATATTCATGTATTGACAGCACTTTAAATTTTCCACTGTTTCACTTTAAAAACATAAATCTTTGCACAGATGATGTTTATATGTTGCTACGGTTCTTATCATTTTGCAGAAAAAAAGAGACTGCTAAAAATCAAAACATGAGAGGCTTTTAGACGAAGTTTGTGTTCTCCATTCTTTAAGCACTGGTTCGAGCACCGTTTAAGCACCGGCACCGTTTCAAAAGTACCGATTTGGCACCGGTATCAGATAAAACCTAAACGATACCCATCCCTACTAAACAGTACTCATAGTTATTACAGTTGGACAGCTCTATAAAGTTCATGTGAATAACTTGAAATGGGTGACTGGGTCTGGGGAATTTCCCTCTCTTAGGTCTCAAATTACCCCGAGAATTGTGCTTGCAACATATTATACATGACCTGCAAAATGTTTTTAAAAGGTATTTAATCCTAGAGAATAAATTACTGCTGCCATCATCTCTCTCCCTCCTGTTGCGACATGGCATGGCCCATGGCTCAAAATAGCAGCAGTCTTATACAAATTCTTGGGCAGTATTGGTTTATCACATAGATAATAACGCCATCCTGCAAGTTCGCTCCTTCTGTAAGTCACAACTGTTTTCCTGCAGTAGGTGAGTGGGCCTGCATGTCTGCTGATGTTGTACTGCTAAAATGTTAACACCATGTTGACCCAAAGCTGCCTCTTTTGCGATGTTATCTGCAAAAACATTCCTTAATGCAACTGGATCTTTCCCTCACATGTGTGCTGCACATTTACAAACCACAATTCTACTGGGTAATAACACTGCCTCCAGCAGATTTTGCAAGAGTTTGGCGTGTTCTACAGGTTTCCCTGTCGAGGTTGTCTCACCTCGTCTCAACCACTGCACTACAAAGAAATATAATGTAGCAAATGCATACTGGCTATCAGTGTATATTGTCTCTCTGCAGCTTACACACTTCCGTTAAAGCTACTATCTCTGCTGCTTAAACAAATATGAAACATGCTAGTTGTCCTGCACAGATAACTTCCTCACTATCTACTACAGTAAAACCTGTTTTAGTCTGTCCCTCTGCTGTTTTAAAGCTCAAACCATCAACAAACCAAACCTTTCACTCAACAAGTGGCACAGCTATTAAGTCATCCCTCGGCTTACACTCCTTCGTTGGCAAAAAGGGTTGATGGATTCAGAATTGTGCACCACTTTATGGTAATATGTGTGGTTGTGAGAGTAACAGTAACATTAAAGACAAGTATCTTGTAAGTGACAGAAATGTAATTTTAGTCTGCAGTAGTAGACATCTACCTCGTGTGGAACTAACAGTGTCAAAAAGGTGAACTGAACTATTTCCTGAAACATTGTACAGCTTAAGCTGCTGCACTGATCTCACGCATGGAGGTAAAGCACAAGCAACTAGAGCTAATCTGTTAGGATTGTAAGTTACTGGCTTCACTTGTGGAAAAAGTGCTGTTAGTTATTTCACAGTCACCTGTCATTTGTGCTGTTCACAGAACCACGTGGCCTATCAACACAATTTACAATCTGGTATATATCACCTTGTTGCTTTGTCTTTAAGTGGTCATGTGATTGGCTTACCACGACTACTTTATTCTTCCTCAGTCAAACAGCAGCACTCATGCAATTGTTTTGCCCCCTGAGCTCCAGGTGTTGTGCTGGACAGTGCTCGTGATTGCTGTCCGCGGGAGCGCGCAGCTGCTTAAAGCTGTAGCGTCCAGATTACTTACAGCTACTTCCTGCAGCTGATATAAGATGCGGTAAACTGAACACAGCTTCAACCATCTGTTTGTTGAAAAATAGTAACGGACCGCGTTTCCTTGTTAGTAACTGTAACGGCGTTGTAACGATAGGAATAGTAATTAGTTAGATTACTCGTTACTGAAAATAGTAACACCGTTACTTGTGTAACGGATGTGAAGGTGATTGTGAATTAACACAGGTGTTACTGAGCGATTTAAGAATTAACACAGGTGTAACTGAGCGGAGGGAAACCCTCCCCAAAAATTGGTGGAGCAGTGAGCAGCCAAGGGAATAGACTTGATTAAAATACTGTATGACTAAAATATAATTTATTATATTTAAACAGTTAAAAATGTAAAATGAATTAAAACAACCCTGACCAGGGAATAACACAATAAAAATCAATAAAACACAACATAAAAAATCCAGTGGCATCCGCCACGGTATAAAAGTCACCAAAAATTAAAAATCCAGGGAAGCGGTGCAGAAGGGAAACCCGGCGGCATCCTCGTCTTCCTGTCTGCGTTCTCTGCTCCGGTGCGCTAAAATAAAAAAAGGCAGCGACAGTCACTACTCTTTTAGCGGCTACCGTTTATTAGAGTGGGATAAGTCAGAAGACTTACCCCGGGCGGGCAGAGCTCTTAACTCTGCCCGCCTCTTCCTTGTAACATGCCAATTGGCACCGGCCCGTTTCGCTGCGGGGGGTAGAGCACTGTCTCGCCGCCTCTAGTTCCCCGCAGAAGCGTGATCTAGCCTCCTGTTACTCCAGCAGCCGGACCGCTCGCTCCACTTCTCTGCTCGCTGGCCCTGTACCGTCGTTCACCCCTGGACGTCAGCCTCCACCAGCCCTCTTGCATCTCTGAGCACTCTCACCAACGCCAACTCTAGCGCCACCGCCACTTGCGGCCATCACCTGCCACTATTTTGCCCCCTCTCAGTAGTCTGGTAGGCCCTCTTATTGGCCTATGGGACCTCACAGGTGTAGCAGGTTCATAATTGGGGAGGGGCAGAGTCTTTCCGGACAAGTCACCAATAAATACCATAAAAACATGCGATATAAATAAAACACTCCACAAAAAAAATACCAAAACATGCAATACAAAAAAATACAAATAATAATAATGCATTGGATTTATATAGCGCTTTTCAAGGCACCCAAAGCGCTTTACAATGCCATTATTCATTCGCTCTCACATTCACACACTGGTGGAGGCAGCTACAGTTGTAGCCACAGCTGCCCTGGGGCAGACTGACAGAAGCGAGGCTGCCATATCGCGCCATCGGCCCCTCTGGCCAACACCAGTAGGCGGTAGGGTAAAGTGTCTTGCCCAAGGACACAACGACCAGGACAGAGAGACCGGTGACCTTCCGGTTACAGGTGCCTTTCCCAACCCCCTGAGTCACGGTTGCCCCGTAAAAACACTGCACATTGGAACACAGTAAAACACAGCAGACATGCAAAGCAAAACAACTTCAAAATAAAGTCGATCCTTCCCTGGATGACACTTGTAACGCCATTATTCCCATCACTGGTCTTGAGTGTCCTTTATTCAGCTTATCTTCTGCTTTACTTTTACACCTGAGTTTCTGTGCCTCAATCTTTTTCTTCTCTCCCTCATAACAAGACAGCTTCTTCTGCCTGAGAACATGTTGGAGTGATTTACTAATCCAGGGCTGCTTATTGGGGAAAATACTCCCTGTTTCCAAAGTAATCCCCATTTTTCCCAGAAAGGCGGGAACGAAGGCGGTCGCACTTTTCTCCTCTCCCTTAGCTTCCCTGCTTAGCCTCTTGTGTCCTTGTCTAGTCTCGTGTTTTTTGTATTACTTTTCCCTGGAACACTCTCTCACAGTCTGTTCTCTAAAACCTAAAAGAGGAAATATTGATTTGATCAACTGGTCCCTGAATGCAATTGACACCCTTTTCTCAACGAGAAGTCTGGGCTCGGGTGAGCCTGAGTGCTGAAGATATCTACCTATTCCGAACCGTGATAACAGGGTTCTTGCTGATCAGAGCTGGCTTGGCCCTGGCTTATCGAAGAATTAAGAAAGCGGCTCTTTGAGCACAAGAATGACAACATCACGAGCGTAAGTTTGATAACATCATGGAGAAGCTCGCGGCTCTCCAACGGGAGATTGAGAGACCAGTGTCGGACTGTTAGAACAGCTTTGAAATTCATATGAGTTGTTCGCACTAAAGTAAAAACCACCATCACTTCATGCAGATACCCCTTCGGCGCCAGCTGCGGTCTCAAGGCTGAACAACAACACCCTGATAACAACTGTGTTTAGACTGTTCTTCCCATTCTATGCAAGGCCACCAGGGTTTGCTGGACGACTGTTTACTGAGCCTGGCAGGGCGAAGGACACTGTCTCAGCTGAACTCTGGACACACACACACTCACGCACACAGACATATATACACATGCAGATATACACTCATCCCCCTCCAAACGCCTTCGACGCTTATTCCCATCCGATGCTGACGGTGGATCATGGAGACCAGCGCATAGGCTGCAGGCCCGGATGTACTGTCTACATTGGCTGTGTCTCACCCTTTACCCATCCCTGTTGCTTGTCATGTGTTTCTTTGGTGTATTAAGACTTTTTTTCATGTGCTATGTGCATTTTTTTTTTTGTTCTCAAACTGATCTCCCTGTTGGAGCTCAGTCTGGGGATAGATATGTTTTTTCTCCTTATCTTTCCTCATGTGGTGCTTTTCCATGTTCTACCCCTCTGACCTGTCTTTCCCATGTGATGTTTGTGTAATGTATGTATGGTCGGAAGGGTAAGACGGCGCTGGCACGGCTGGCAACCTTAACCCAATTTCGCTCGGGATGAGTAAAGTATGATCAATCAATCAATCAAAGAAATGTAAGTAGAAATCGATGATCTAAGTGAGAACATGAGCCTTTAAAACGTCCCAGTGGGTGCAGTCAAAGCAGTCCCTCAGTCCCAGTATAGAGTATTTTGTCCAGACTGGAACAACTGTGTGCCCAGTTTGAGCTCTCTTCAGTCCTGTGACCTGACAGACCCAGAGGGGCCATCACATGTAGAAGCTCCCCTAATGGAGCCACAACACATGTCCAATACTTAGTCTGTCTTGTTGGACCAACTGGAAGAAATGATTCAAGGACTTAGTCACAGAACAGAGATTCAAATCTCCAAAATCCAACTGGCTGCATCAGGACATATAGTCTGAAACTCTGCACAGTTTCCTGTTTGAAGCTGCTTCCTGTTGGCTTCAGCTGTTTGGAGTTTCCATTTTCTAAACTTCTACATTCTGAACCTTCTTCAGCTCTGAACAGATGATGAAACACTGAATGATTTCAAGCTCACACTTTGTCTAGTAAACTTGCATCTTTCATTCTTTATACAGATTGGAGGACTGTGATTTGTCCGAGATCAGCTGTGATTATCTGGCAGCAGCGCTGAAGTCCAACCCCTCCCATCTGAGAGAGCTAGACCTGAGTAACAACAAGCTGCAGGATTCAGGAGTGAAGCATCTGTGTGGTTTCCTGGAGAGTCCAGGATGTGGACTTGAAACTCTGAGGTCAGTCAGCATGTTTTAGTTGTGCTGAGATGAATATGATGTGAAAGTTGTGCTGACACTAAACTGCAGACATCAGGCTGATATTATACTGATCCACACTGAGGATCTTCATGGTAAAGTCTGTTTTCTTCTTCTCTGGTTTAGTCCATTGACTGCAGCAGAACAATGTTCACATTTCAAACATTGAGACTCAACGTATGGCCCGCGCCCCCACAGCGCCTGCCCACCTTTCCTGATTCAGAGAGGGGACCCTGATTAACTGTGTAGTGTTCTTCCTCACAGTTCTAAGTATCAGACACAACAATGAATAATCCACAGCTGACTGTCTTTAGCAGGTCAAAGGTCACGGCAGACAGCAGAGAGTGGGAAATATTCTAATTCTGATCATTTATCAGCACATATCCATATGTATAAAAACAAACACTGTGAGACTTGATCAGAGGTGTGATCATCACAGCAGAGGCCTTTGTGTCAAAGTCACTGAGGATCAAACAGAAACACATGAAGCAGATTTTCCTCTTCTGGCTTTTTATAGCAGATAACCTTCAAAATATTCTGCAGTCAATCAAAAACTGAAGCAAACCATTGTAACAGCAGTCTGGCGAGGCGGGAGCGGCTAGCAGGTCCAGCAGGCATGTGGTGTGGAGGTTAGCTGAAATACCCGAAGCCAGTCGGTTAAATCCAATAACAGACCTTTATTTGCCGTCAGCAACATAAGACCATACAAGCCAGGTCTCCACGGCTCTACTCTGTCCGTACATACATGTGCGGGGATCGGTAGTCGCCGTCGCCAGTTGGTCACAACAGTAAGGTTTTTAGAGAGAAGGAACATGAGCAGCATGAAAATGGATGCCGCTAACAACACACACACACTAGGAGACTCCCACAACTACTACAATAGTAGGGCACCCCCCCCTAGTGGTGCTATAACCCAAAAGGGTTGTTACATCACCCCCCCGGCAATTAGAAGGCTGTCCTCAGCCGGACCCAGGCAACCCTCCTCCCGCTACCCCCTTTCACTATACATAGCTACTTAAGGTAGTAAGCAGGCTGTGGAGGAATTGTTATACAGCATCGGTACAGTCAACACAATCAATAAACAAAATTAGTGCTCGCCGACAATTAGAAGGCTGTCCTCAGCCGGACCTCAGGTGACCCTCCTCCCGCTACCCCTTTTCACTCTACAAAGCTACTTTAGGTAGTAAGCAGGCTATGGAGGAAGTGTTATACACCCTGGCCTTACAGCATTGATACAGACAATACAATCAATAAACAAAATTAGTGCTCGCCGGCAATTAGAAGGCTGTCCTCAGCCGGACCCCACGTGACCCTCCTCCCGCTACCCCCTTTCACTCTACAAAGCTACTTTAGGTAGTAAGCAGGCTATGGAGGAAGTGTTAAACACCCTTCCAGCCTCGGTACAGTCAATAAACAAAATGAGTGATTGAAGCAAACAATACAGAACATGCAGTGTTACTGGCTAGTCATCCTCTGGAGATGGTCCTAGGCAAGGGAAAAACAGACAAAAATACAACACATCCCGTCGCTTAAATCAGTACAATAGAAAACCAAACCAAAAGCCTTCCACGGGCCGCGGTGATGAGGGTTCAGTGGAACAGAACAAGTAATCATCCCTTATAAACAGAATAATTACAGCATGTACATGTATGAAACCAACCCTCAGTCAACATTGAGTCTGACCGCATGATAACGGTTAGTCCACCTGGTACCCGTCCAACCAGCGGTCATTACGGGGCACCGGCGGGGTTTGTTGGGAAGATGGCCACTCTCCCGGCTCTCCCCTAGCTCCATGATCCAAACGCTCCATCAGGCTCCTTTGTAGCTCCAGTGAATCCCATAAGCAAATTCGTGGCTTCCCGACCTCTTCTTCCAAGTTTCCCACTTCAAGGTTGAGGTCAAGAGGCGTAGAGTGAGGGAAGATGTACTTCGTCAGGCCAGGCGCCTCAGCATCCGGGTCACAGCCATCTTCCTCACTCCCCGTGTCTGCGCGGGACGCCATTTTAAGTGTGGAAACAACTCTCTCTCACAAAAGTTATAGCGAAGTGAAAGAGCGTTCACACACAGTACCTAAGCGTTAATATCAGTCAGACAGAGAGCGTCCATGCACACTCTGATGCTTCAATGTTTCACACAAGACAACACGTCCCTCTGAATGAACACTGAGTCAAGGTCACTGTAGCGTTAGCCTTAGCTTTAGCACCGCCGATGTCGTAACGGTCCAATAGCACTGCGTTGGTGGTCCGACGGACCGTACAGTTACTCACGGAGTACACTCCTTCAGCGGGCGAGCGTGTCAAGCGATGAGTCGGTGCTGTTCCGTGCCTGTAAATAGTTGAAACCGCGGGGAGTCGGCTCCTTCACGGCGTCCTATCGGCCCGGCCAATGCAGCCAGACGAAGAGAAAAAAAACACGCCACCTCAGCCGAAGTGTTGATCGTTGAAAAACACAGGAAAAATATCCGAGCCCACCATCTGTCGGTCCGGATGACGATGAAGATCCAGAGAACAATGTTCGGGCGCCACTTTGTAACAGCAGTCTGGCGAGGCGGGAGCGGCTAGCAGGTCCAGCAGGCATGTGGTGTGGAGGTTAGCTGAAATACCCGAAGCCAGTCGGTTAAATCCAATAACAGACCTTTATTTGCCGTCAGCAACATAAGACCATACAAGCCAGGTCTCCACGGCTCTACTCTGTCCGTCCATACATACATGCGGGGGATCGGTAGTCGCCGTCGCCAGTTGGTCACAACAGTAAGGTTTTTAGAGAGAAGGAACATGAGCAGCATGAAAATGGATGCCGCTAACAACACACACACACTAGGAGACTCCCACAACTACTACAATAGTAGGGCACCCCCCCTTAGTGGTGCTATAACCCAAAAGGGTTGTTACACCATGAATCAACATGTGAACATGAGCTGATGCTGCTGAAGTGAAGCAAAGTTACAGAGGTTTGATTACAGACACAGCTGAGAGTTTGTAATCTGTCATCATTTTAAAAGGTTTCAATTTCTTCAGTATTGAACAGCAGAAATGAGGCTTTGTTTTCGGAGGCCGACAGCAGTGAACACAACAGCAGACTGGTGCGTAATAAGCAGTGAATAATGCAGAAAACAGATCTTTGAAGGTAAACTGTTCTTGAAGTACACTGAGAGAGAGAGAGCTGTGCAGGAAGTAAAGGTCAAAGTCAGAGAGAATTCATGACGATGTTCATCAAACGTAAAGCGTAGTTTGGATCTTCTTTTGCTGCTGGTTCACTCAGTTTTGGTTGGAGACAGATGAAACCTGCAGCTTCAGGATCTGTGAGCTGTCCACTTTCAGCCCCGACGGCGTGTCCGTGTGCGTGCCGTCGTGAACGATCCACGCTCTGTGTTTCCATCTTTGTGTGTTTAGCTGCTCTCATTTACTGTTTTATCTGTTTGCTTGTTGTTGAAATACTTTTGGGAGCTTTAACCTGAGATTCTGGCAAAATACATTTATATTAAAAATCCATTCAGGATTGAATGAATCAACATCGCTTTATTCAAATTAAAACCATTTAAATAGGAAAATCCATTTTTACAGCTGCCTCTAATGCTGGGTAATGTCAGCTGGTCCATGTGCAGCTGGCTGTGAGGCTCAGGGAGCGTCTACAAAGTGCAACACTGAAAGAACATCATCCATAAATATTGAGGAATAACTGGACTCTCATACAGCGAGACTCAAATGCCTTTAAACATCAGCTTATCCTGCTGATCCAAGTCCAACACTGAGTTTGTAAAACATGTTTGTCAATCATTTTGTTTGGTTTCTGAGCAAAATGATTCAATAACTTGCTGCTAATACACAACATTTCATCATATTTCCTCATAACCCTCTTTTGTCTGACCATTTGATCCCATTTGAATTTGCAATAAAGGATCCACAGAGTTTGGTGACAATAATGACAGTAGATGTTTGTGTGAAAGTGCTGGAAGCAAATGAGTGTGTGATGTTCTTTCAGTGTTGCACTTTGTAGACGCTCCCTGAGCACTGGTCTCACAGCCAGCTGCACATAGAGACCAGTGTTGTTAGTCCAGGTCAGAAGATGACTTGTTGGAATGAAAATGAGCTTGTAGTTTGTCTGCTTTAATCATGTGACTGGAAAAAGGTGTTGGACTTCAAATATGTCCATTTCTTTCACACTTCACCTTTAAAAGTGAAGCCTTGTGGTTCCTGGAAGGAGAAACACGACTTTTTCAAGTCTTTGTCCTGTTTTTATGAGAAATGTACGACTTTAATGTGAAACATTCAGAGTTTTTTCTCTTGTTGTGTTTGTTTGAAGCTGCTTCCTGTTGGCTTCAGCTGTTTGGAGTTTCCATTTTCTAAACTTCTACATTCTGAACCTTCTTCAGCTCTGAACAGATGATGAAACACTGAATGATTTCAAGCTCACACTTTGTCTAATAAACTTACATCTTTAATTCTTTATACAGATTGAGCGACTGTAGTTTGTCAGAGATCAGCTGTGATTATCTGGCAGCAGCACTGAAGTCCAACCCCTCCCATCTGAGAGAGCTGGACCTGAGTAGTTACTACTGCTTGTTGTTGACCAGCAAGAACAACCTGCAGGATTCAGGAGTGAAGCATCTGTGTGGTTTCCTGGAGAGTCCAGGATGTGGACTTGAAACTCTGAGGTCAGTCAGCATGTTTTAGTTGTGCTGAGATGAATATGATGTGAAAGTTGTGCTGACACTGAACTGCAGACATCAGGCTGATATTATACTGATCCACACTGAGGATCTTCATGGTAAAGTCTGTTTTCTTCTTCTCTGGTTTAGTCCATTGACTGCAGCAGAACAATGTTCACATTTCAAACCTTCAAAGAAGAAGAAAAAGCCTCCACTGGATAATTCACTGTGAAACTCTCCAACTCTTCATTCCACCTTAAAGTCTGTCTGACACTGAAATCCAAAGCAAAATGTGCATTTGCTTTACAGACAGCAGTCCAACACAAACATACACACATCATCCAAAACACAGTCCAACATCCAAATCTCCTCCACTGCCAGCATGAATGATGGGAAAGAGAAGGAGGAAGACTCTGACATTCAGGGTTAGAATGAGTTTCATGAAGCAGACTGTGAAGATCAAAGCTGCATTAGAAGCTTACATGAATGAATGAGTGGACAGAAGTGGACACAGATCATCTGAAGCACTTCAAAGGCTTTAAATCAGCACATTTCTCTTTATTCTTTATCAACTCTGTTAGTTTCTCTCAGTTTTCTGTGGAATGAAGCTAACAGCAGGCTAATGAGATGCTGACCAATAGGTTTCTATTAAAGGTTGTAATTTGTATATGAAAAAGTGCTTTGGCTCAGCAGGGATCAGCTTACAGGTAGAATACAGCTGCTGGATGGGATTAGCATGTTATAGCTATCTACCAAACTGCTAACTGGGGGATTTCAGGCCATCTATGGATCATTTTTGCTAACTGTTTATTCAGCTTAGGCTCACAGGGCTGCAGCCTGTGCCCTAGCTGTCATAGGGCAAGAGGCGTGGTCCACCTGCACAGGTGAGCAGTCCATCACAGGGCCAACAGAGAGAGGCTGTATACCAATTCAGGGTCTGCAGCCTTAAAGTACGCAGCCTCAACGATCCCCAAGGGCCGCTCAAAGACCGCTAAGGCCTTGTGAAATGGGACGGTCTAGCCTCCGTCGCCCTGCCCAGGTTGCCTAACAACCATAACACCAACCGCTGGAAACGTTTCATACAGCTTTGTTTGACAGAAATGAAGGAGAACATATTTTGTTCGTGTGTTTGTTTCTACACAAGCTTTGTGTGATTTAATAAGTATCTGAGGCTGAGACCACAGGACTGTAAAACACGATTGTTGGCCTTCATATCTGTACTGAACAGTCATTTAAGATTAGCTAGTAAATAACAATTAGGTAATGTTGTTTATGAGACTAAAGTCAGCGTAAATATGATATGGCCAATATTATAGTTATTATATTAATCATTATAAGTTATTACAGCAGTGAGTTTGAACTCTCAAATCAAATCACTTGTTTTGTCACATCACATGTGCAGGTACAGCACATGTGAGTGAACTCCGTGTCAAATACTGAGCTTCAGTAAAGATTCAAGTTGCAGTTATTTATATTTCCTATCACCTTAAATCTTCACTCAAAGACAAATATCTTTGACAGTGTATATACAGATGTATTATATATAAGAGACAAACATTGTTCTTTTAATATGTTGGCATTACTAAATTTGGCTCAATGCTTACATATATGTGTAAAAAGAAAATGTACGAGCTGTGATAACTGTTTCTGATAGAATGAAGATCAGACTGATATATGAAATATTCCTTTATTGGGTGAGAAAATCAGACCATGTCATAACTGCTTTAAGTCATACAGAATAGATATCAGAGCCTTAAACAGGCTGACTTCTGCTAAATGGGTCAAACTGGGCAGAAAGTATACAAACACATAACATCCTTATAGAATATGATGTAACACTATAGATCAACTTACCTCAGAATATATAAAGCATATAAACAATTACAGCAATATGATGCAACAAACACAGCAGTGCTACTAATCCAAAATACTCAAAGCTTCATAGAACTGAAACAAACATTTATTTTAGCTCCATTCTGCTGCTGATACATACTTTAGGTTTCTGAATATTAAACTTGTTGCTGCCTTTCATAGTGTGTAGCTTGAAGGCCCTGAGTACTTTCTCCCACACTGAAACACTGGAATGATAACATTATTTGAACATTACCTAATAAGACTGATTCAGGACAGACAATTAGTTATGTTAAACTTTTCTAGCAGTCCTTCACAAACAGGGAACAGTCTGTCTATTCTCTCCATCTGTCAGCTGCTGCTGGCTCTTCCTCCTCCTCTTCCTCACACACTGCTGAGTTTGTCCTGGTGGATCATCAGGGTGCAAAGCCTCACAGATGATGTGCAGCAGTGGGTCCCTCAGTCTGTCCTCACTCTGGACACTTGCAGTTGTCACACATGGAAATCAAATGTGTGATAAGCTGCAGGATTCAAACACAAGTGTAACTTATAAATACATGTTCATACTTTTATTCCACAATCAGAGAGAAAGAAACAGAGAGAGAGTGCAGGACAGACAGACAGGTGACAGTCTCAGGTGTACACACTGCTACAAAACAGCACAAGAGAAGGAGGATTTAGTGTTTGTGTTATTACGAGTGCTAAACAAGAAGAGTTCCAGATGGTCCAGTGGACACATGTGTGACTCCTGTGATTAAAGCATCTTTCTTTCAGCTTAACGAGTGAACCGTCAGCTCGTTCAAACACACGTTAAAGTCCGTTTGGCTCGACACCACCGAACAGAGGCAGCAATATAACATAGCTAACATTAACAGTGCAGTGAATCCTGCTTGTGCCGTCATATTCAGGACTGCAAACCGAGCAGCATCACTGACTTTCAGCTTGTTGTGTTTGTGGATATATGACTGACTTTAATTATCCATAAAATCATCACATTCTCTGTAAGATTAAGGTCAACTATATATATATTTAGAAGTAGAGGCTTTAAAACCAAGTTAACGCTGAAAGTACAAACATCGCTAATGGCAAATAAGTTTGCCGACATGTGGCCAACAGTAATGTTTTAATGTTCCTCATTATTAAACATTTGCTAATAAATAAGTGACATCATATTCAGTACTTACGTTTAACAGTTTACTCTTCGGCCGCTCTGCTTCTGCCGTCTGCGGCAAAATTATCCACAGTGACTGTGGATGAATTGTGGGATATGTTGGGCCACGGACTCTACACAACCACAGCCTTAAAATTCAGGGAAATGAAGGACGCATTTGAGGGCTGCATTTCGAGCAGCCTTTGAATTGGGACAGCCTTTGGCGCGCCGCTGTGACGTAATCGGCCTTAAAATGCAGCCTTTAAGGCTGCAGACCCTGAATTGGGATACAGCCAGAGACAGAGAAGCACTCTCTCACATCCACACCTAAAGCCAATTTAGAAGCACCAATGAACCTAAGCAGCATTTCATTGGACTGTGGGAGAACATCCAACCTCCACAGAAAGACCAACAAGCTTCAACCTACAACCTTCTTGCTTTAAGGCACTAGTGCCAACCACTTTTCCCACTTTCAGCCCAAATCCTGCATCTTCCTGTTTCTGACTCCAGGCCAGCTCCACTAACACTTTCTCATCAGACACTGCCACCTAGTGGAGGAAGTCTTAGTTCCATTTGAAGCTTCAGATTACAGTTAGTTCCTTTACAAAGAGGTGGAGGTGGTGGGGCCACAGCACCATCATCACTGAGTGCCATAGGACACTTAACCTTTGTTTCCATATGGTGGGAACTTCCTGTTGTTCTAAGGAGGACTGGAAAATGTGTGAAAATCTCCCAGTCAGTTCCTCACAGCACACTTCAATCATTTCCCTCCCACAGCATCAGGACCAGGGCTTTTTCTCTCTTTGGTCCCACTAAGAGATTTCCACACAGACACCTCATCAGTGGGACTCTCAGAGCTACCAGCCCTTTGCTACAATCACAAAGCTCTTCATTGAAATCAATGATATCAAAGCTGGAATCCAATGAGTCCAAGTCTTCTGCTGATTCAGCATCACATTCATCTTTGCTCCTTGTTCTGCATCCCCACCATGGACTTCATTCCTTTCCAAGCCAGCCTTGAGTGTCCTTTATTCAGCTCATCCTCTGCTTTACTTTTACACCTGATTTTAGCTGCTTTATCTCTCTTTCAACAAGTTTCTGTGCCTCAGTCTTTTTCTTCTCTCCCTCATAACAAGACAGCTTCTTCTGCCTGAGAACATGTTGGAGTGATTTACTAATCCAGGGCTGCTTATTGGGGAAAATACTTCCTGTTTCCAAAGTAATCCCCATTTTTCCCAGAAAGAAATGTCAGTAGAAATCGATGATCTAAGTGAGAACATGAGCCTTTAAAAGTCCCAGTGGGTGCAGTCAAAGCAGTCCCTCAGTCCCAGTATAGAGTCTTTGGTCCAGACTGGAACAACTGTGTGCCCAGTTTGAGCTCTCTTCAGTCCTGTGACCTGACAGACCCAGAGGGGCCATCACATCACATTTAGAAGCTCCCCTAATGGAGCCACAACACATGTCCAATACTTAGTCTGTCTTGTTGGACCAACTGGAAGAAATGATTCAAGGACTTAGTCACAGAACAGAGATTCAAATCTTCAAAATCCAACTGGCTGCATCAGGACATATAGTCTGAAACTCTGCACAGTTTCCTGTTTGAAGCTGCTTCCTGTTGGCTTCAGCTGTTTGGAGTTTCCATTTTCTAAACTTCTACATTCTGAACCTTCTTCAGCTCTGAACAGATGATGAAACACTGAATGATTTCAAGCTCACACTTTGTCTAATAAACTTACATCTTTCATTCTTTATACAGATTGAGGTACTGTGGTTTGTCAAAGATCAGCTGTGATTATCTGGCAGCTGCACTGAAGTCCAACCCCTCCCATCTGAGAGAGCTAGACCTGTGGGGAAACAAGCTGCAGGATCCAGATGTGAAGCAGCTGTCTGATCTTCAGCAGAGTTCAAACTACAGACTGGAGAAACTGGGGTCAGTATAGTGATGGAGTGAGTGGGTGGTGCTGTCAGCAGTATTGTACTAAACACAGTCAGTATGAAACAAAGATCCAGTGTTTCCTGTAAAGCTGCAGCTTCTCAGTGAAGCTGTGAGAGGAGAATGGTGAGAGGCTTCAGGATTGGACACAAACACTTCCTGTTTCTCACCTTTATGGTCACCATAGTAACGGCTGACACGCTCTGATCAAACGCTGTCAACAGCCAATCAGCTCTCTGAACAAAGCAGCACACAGACCAATGACTGCATTCATTTCCAAGTTTAAAGCAGTGAAGAACACAGTCTGTAGGTGAGGAAGACTTTAGTGAGAGCAGATGTTTGGATGGAATTCCTCCAGTTAACAGCTGGAACCGTCCATCTGGATTGTTGGGCTTGTTGTTGGGGTTCCTACAGAGCTCAGAGTGGACACACCAAGGTTCTTCTAATGAATGAAAGTCCAAACTCAAACTAGGAGGGAAAAACATTTTCATCAACTTCAATAAAAATCCAAAGATTAGAAAAAGTGAAGCAACAATGAGTCCTTGTACAGTCCCAGCACTGAAGTCCCTGCTGCTCTTTATACTGGATGTGCTGCATCACTGACTGACAGCTGATGAAGAGTCTCTGGAAACACTCGTTTATCTCCTCTGCTCTTCCTCCTTCTCTCTGCAGGTGGAGCTGGGGATGGTGAACAGGACGGTGTGTGTGCTGAGAGAGGAGGAGCTGTGTCCTGATGATCCAGAGAGGTTGAAGCAGCAGCAGCTTGTGTGTAGAGACGCTCCGACTGGGCCATGTTACTGGGAGGTGGAGAGGAGAGCTTCATCCAGCAGTGACTGACAGAGGAATGAAGTGCAGATGACTGTCAGTGCTGCAGAGTGAACCGCTCTGTCAGACGGGGCGATCGTGGCTCAAGAGTTGAGAGTTTGCCTTGTAATCGAAAGTGAGGGGTCCGACAAAATGCTTTTGCCATTATGTAATCTGTAGCTTCCACATAGTATGCTGATCAGTGTAATTTTCAATGATCAAACTGTAATAGAGACGAGCAAACATATTGGCAGAGCTGAGAAGGAGAAGCCTGTGTTATGAAAATGATTTTAATCTTTTATACATGATTGCATTTGAGCATATTAAAGAGCTGTGGCTCCTGGTCACGTGAAGGTCAGAAGTGTAACGGGTGAGATGTGAGAGCATTTAAGGGCGAGACACACATACAGACACATATAGTGAGAGGTCATGACACGTACACAGTACACAGCACGCACGCGCCCCGCACGTGCACACATACACACCATAATAGATCTATTTTGGTAGGGCAGAAGTGAAGATGTATTTTTGCTGCAAATGCAGAATTGTGCCGACGTACTTAGAGGAAGTGCAACAGATCTCCCACAGGAGATAAGCGACAGCGAAGACGAGCTGAGGGGAAGCACCGACCCGAAGACAATGTACTTTAAACTATGTTAACGTTCACGGAACATTTTGTGGTTTAGGCTGACGTATGCTGTATTAAATCTGCCTACCAACAGAAAAGGGGGCTGTACTATCTTAACCCTATAAAACTGTTGTCTGAATATGGTAAAGACAGTTCAATACTGATTGGGTTGTTGAACTCACACATGTGTTCATTAAAATGCCATCTAAATTGCACACGCCTGGATCTGTGGTTATTTATGGATTCCTCTCTCAACAATGAACCCTAACATTTGGGGGCTCGTTCTGGTGAGAGAGAGGGAATTTTGGTGTAGATGGAGAGATCCAGGGTCCGTGGTGATTGGATGGGCAGATACGAGTCAGTGGTTTGAAGTGAGAGACAAGCCAGCTTAAACAAAGGTAAGGCACATACCTGTTGAATTTTCCAAAATGTGCTAGATTGGACATGTCAAATTAAAGTCTACTCACTGAAAATTACTGGTGAATGTCTGTTTTTTAATTTTGCTGAAATTTTTATGAAGTTTACCGGTTGAAGTAATGATAATGAAGTATAAGTGACAGTACTGAGTAATGAGAATAAAGGAATGAAAAGAGAAAGCAGTTGGACTGCTAAGTGAACTCTTAGAATGAAAGGGAATTTGGTCATTGTGTGGGTTGGAGCCCCATTGGTTATGCAACCCTTAAGAAGTTTCTCGGAGGTGACGCTCCCTGCTGGATAGAGAAATCTATCCTTCACCTAGCGGCGACTAGGGATAGTTTCGGGCAACATTCGAGGAGGACTTGGGAATCTCCAAAACTGTTGAGGGTTGTCCTTAATCTTAATCCTGTTTTGGGTAAAGATTGTTGTTTCAAATTATTATAAATTTTTCTAGGACGACAGCGGCGTCTGTTAAGAAGCGCATTTTCTCGGAGGTAACGCTCCCTCCTGGATAAAGACGTTTATCCTTGACCTAGCGGCGACTAATGGGATAGTACGGTACGACAAACCGGGGAGAACTGGGGAACCTCCAAAATTGCTAGAGGTTCAAGTCCTCTATTTTTGCGCTTATTGGGTATGCTGGCAAATTAAGTTAGGTTTAGAAATCTGGACAGGACAGTCTGGGACCGCCCTGGTGAATTGGGCACAAAAAGTCTGGGACTTATCGGTTGGAGCCGTTATGTTATATTTTTCGAAATTTATAGGAACTAAGAGGCCTAAAAAATCTGTGCAGTTGTAAAAATAAGGACGTCTGTGTAATATAATAATATAATAATAATAAATCCTCGGCTGAAGGGAGTCTCTGTATCAGAAGCACTGCCTGCTGACTTCTATTTTTAGATGGTGTGTGTAAATGTAAATGAGGAGCGGTGACGCGCATGCAGAGTGTTGCTTTCAGTTTCGATAGTATTGAGCTTTATCTGATATTGCTAAATGCCTGTAAGTAAGATGCTGGTTTTGTTCATTAGAATTGTATAAATACAGTTCGAATATACTAGTGTGGATGTATAGTAAGTGACTGAATTTTGATAGATGTATATATCTTGAGTAATAAATGGTGGTGTGTTTTATTTTTTCAGTTATGTGTGTGTGGTGAGAAGCGGTGTGTGAGACGATGAGAGGTTTCAGTTTTCTTTTTCTTTTTTCTTTTGACTTGCTCTTTCTGATCATGGAAGGCATGTCCAAAATACTCGTATGAAAGCGTATTTCGAGTGATTTTAACCGTGTGAATGCTGTCAGTATTTGATTTAAGTGACTCTGCATGATTTGTCTGAGTGAGTGGAAAATGGAAGTTTGAGAGAGAAAAGGCAGTGCGTGTGAGACGATTTATGGCGTCTGAAAGAGGTTAGAGCATTTAAAAGGGGTGTATGAAATAAAGGAGTGTGAAATATATTTCTTTTGTGATGTAAAATAGGATGTTTAAAGTTTGCAAGTGCTTTTAATTCAAGAAATGCATGAGTGATGGTATGAGAGGTTGAGTTTATTTTTATGTTTGAAAGAGCTCTATTTAAAAGTGTGAGTGAAATGACGGTGTATTGTTTTTTAGATCAAGATTTAGTAGAATTAAAGAGGGTTTTTAGACTATAAATACAAAGAGAGACAGACTCTGTAGAGAACAGGAAATAGTGAACAGGAACTTTGCATGCCCATAAAAGGAACTGAGTGGGTAAAGAAAGACCACAGAGAGACAGACGAGTCAAATTCGAGGGAGATGAAGCAAAATGGAGGTCTTAAGATGAAAAATGAATATGATACTAATTGTATGCTTTAGTGTGTCAATACAGGTGGACGTCTCTCAACTTTGGAACCTTGAGTGCAGCACCAGAACAATAGATTAATAGAATTGGGAGAAAATAAGCCAGTCTTTGGCTCGAAATTGTGCAGCTTGATCTCTCACTTTGTCTTTGACCCTGAGAAGAAGTTCAAAGGACAGTCAATCGCCTGATGAAGACCGACAGAACATCGTGGACTTGAATACAGCAGGCAAACGGCAGTGCCACTGATCCATTAACACTGATGACGACTGAGGACCAGCAGCGGCATGTAAGATTGATGCAACATGTACTGTGAAAATACAGGCTGGGCAGTTGAACAGTGGGATAAAGAATTGTGGAAGAGCACTGGACATTGAGTGATATTTTGCCATGCTGGGACTTAACTTAAAAGAAAGACTGTAAAGAAACAGAGAAGAAGACAACAGCTGAGTTGAGACTGTGTTTGCTGGAGCTTTGAAGCACGAACAGGACACTGTGAATGAAAAAGAGACCGGTGAGAGATGAAGCTGGACGAGTTTAATTGCGAGAATACAGGATATGTTTGGATTGAAAATTGAAACCTGAACTCATGACTGTTTAGGGATGTCCACCACCGCATAACAAAGAGGTAAACATTAGAAAAGGTAAGAATAATGAAAGAAAATAATTGACATTACCTTAGTGAATAGAAAACACATACAAATTGTTACATGTGAGATTATTTTTGAAATGAATCAGAAGTGAGATAGTTTGAATCTCAACCTCAGTGAAAAATGCATGAAGTAAAACTGATTATAATTTAAGATGCAATGAAGAAACAGCTTACACGTAGAGTACATTAACATGAATACATAAAATGCAAGGAAGAACATGCTTACATGCATGGCATAATTGGTATTTCTGACCAGAGACAGAGAAATGGGTCATTTAAGCACTTGTGATAATAATGAAAATGTCTTAGTTTGTTGTTTTCAGGAGTAAAGCAGACTTGGACCAACTCTCCAGATCCAGCAGTCGTAAGAAAGTTAGAGGTTAACATCAATGGATAAGTTAAGGCAAGTTTCTGGTTGAATTGTTCACAGCATGATGTGTCCAGGAACCTGAAAAGTAAGCCCTAACACCTGGCTGAAGACCAGGAGTGCTTTTATTCAAGGTGGGAAATTAAAGTTTGGGTTAGTAATTCGGGGAAAAGAAAACTGACTGCTTAACTGGAGAATTGGGAAGGAGTCTGGGAGACTGTGAAGCCATAGATGCAAAAATAACACACACACATACGCATACAAACAGAGAATGCATTAACCTCACCAAGACAAGCTCCTGAATCTTAATGCATAGAGACATTGATTAAAACCTGGCTAAGAACACAAGCATATGCAATGAAGATCAGCTTGCTACTTGTATGAGTGAGAGAATGGTGTGAATGTTTAATAAAATAGACTTAAAGCTTGAAGTTGAAGTTGACTCAAAGGAGCTATGGGAATTAACAGAAGAAAAGGGACTAAAGCAGTTTTTAAAAAAAGTGACTCAGGAGTGCTCTCGTACTGAGTGATTAAAGCAAGTGATTATTATAGAAAGAAAATGAAAATAATTCAATAATGTGATAAGGTGTAAACATGTATTTTTCTTGTCAAGTTGGCAGTTGAGCTGTGAGTCTATGAGCAGAGACACTTCCTCTCTGTCACTCAGTTTTTCTTAACACTTCCTGTGTGCGTGTGTGTCGGAGGCTTTCAGTTCAAGAGAGAGCGGTGGCTGTTGAAGATTACCATTATATATTTCGTCAAATAAAGTATCAGGATATTTGATTACGGTGGTCAGGTCTGCTCAGAGGGGCAGATTTGGACAGGAAATTTATAATTTAAGGATGATACGTTGTTGAAATTGGTTTTTATCTTGTGCTGAATGAACACATGGCAAAGTGAGGAAGGGAGACGTTGTGCAAACGGTCTTTGATCGTTTGACGAGGTTTTCGGTGTGTTGAAAGGGTGAACTTTGAGATTGTTTCTGATTTTGGAGGCTGTTGTTTTATTTCCAGAGAGGGTGTTTGATTAAGACATGGATATGTCTGAGAGGGGCCCCAAAAATTTTTGTAGTAGTGCACTCAGGAAAAAACCTGTCAGGTGATTTTGTTTTGTACTTTGATGAGCTAATAATCAGCTCTCTTTTTCATTTTTGTTCTAAGCAGGCCTGGAAGAGAGTGAACGGACGGCGCTGACAAAATTACCAAGTACGAAAATCAGGTGGGCTTTATAGATTATAATTGATTACAATCAGAGACTGATTGGCGGCAAGTCTCTGTCTAAAAATGGATTGTATCGATTCAATCCAGTCAAAAGTATAGAGAACTATTTTCCTAAAAAGGAAAACGAAATAAAACAAATGATTGAGCTCATTTTGCTGATGTGGAGCATCTGATGACGCATGCAGAAGGCTGCAGTATCAGCAAAAAATATCATGTGTGAATGCATGTGAGTGAATGCGAGTGATGGGACCAAGAGGGGAAATAAATAAAAGGTTGACAAACAGGAGGAGTGGGAGACTTAAATCTGGGGATGCTGATTTTGGGATATTGATGTGTGCTTTGAGGTAATTATTTACTGGGGTTGGATCATGTTATTACATTATAGAATGCCAAATGCTAAAAGGGAAACATTGGTTGAAGTAACTCAAGTTACCATTAACTGAGGTAACTCATGATTAATAACTGTTCTGTTTAAGTCTATTTTGTCATGACACAGACTGGATCATAGAGGGAGAGTATGAAATGTAAAGTACAGGTTTTGTTTTCAGGAAATTCCAAGGATCCAGAGTTCGATGGAGCAGGAGTTTGAGAAGATTTGTCAGGATAATTTAATTGATTTTATTCCTTAAACACAGGTTTTCAGGGCTGGAGCAAAATACCGGAGAGGAGGATGGCTGAAGTGTTCTGAGAAATGATATGATACGACTAACCTTTTTTCCCTTGTTAATTTGTTAAGCTTGGGTGAAGCATGTTGAGTTTTTTGCCACATGAGATGTGTCAAAAAAGAGAGGGATTTAAGATTTAATTTGTTTAATTTGAAATGGGTTTTAGTATGATTTTATAACGATTGGGTTTTTTGATAATTTAGAGATGGTAAAATTCTTTAAATTCTCTAAAGAGAGGATTAAAATGAACTGAATTAGGTTTAGAAGATGAATTGCTGGTGTTAATAAGAAGTGGTATATAAAACTTAAAGGGAAACTGTGGGAATAATAATAATGGGGAAGACTTTATGAGTAGAAAATGTGTGATTTCTTTTTGATTTTTAGGATAAGCTGTTATATTGTAGGCTTTAGA
This sequence comes from Oreochromis aureus, assembly GCF_013358895.1. Taxonomy (NCBI): domain Eukaryota; kingdom Metazoa; phylum Chordata; class Actinopteri; order Cichliformes; family Cichlidae; genus Oreochromis; species Oreochromis aureus. The sequence continues at coordinate 4,090,246 of NC_052944.1, forward strand.
AACAGATAGTAAATAGATTTATTTCTAGGGTAGAGGAGAGCTTTTATGAGGATGTTAAAAGTCTCGCTGACTCAAATGAATAATATTGGACAGTATAGATTTGAGGCCTAGGGCCTGAAATTCCTTTAGCTTTTAACTGAATTTGAGTTGGCCCTGTAACAAGTGACAGACAAGAGGAACTAAATAGGAGTTTGTTTGTGACTAAACTGTGTGATAGGTAAAATATTGAGATAACATATGCAGCTCTAAATTAGTCCTCTTATATAAAATGCAGTTACAGAATAACAAATACTTGTTGAAGTGACTAAGTTGTTGTTTAAATCAGAAGCAAAGGGAAAAAGCTTATATATTTTGGTTAAGTCTGATAAAGTATAAATTAGAATGAGTCATTACATTAAGAGCAGCAAAAAGGAAATAAAATGATATATTAAAACAGGGTATAACACGGGAAACGTGGGTTCTGAAATGCTGTTAGAGTTCAGCTTTTAGCTATGATGAAGTTTATCTAGGAGCAATTAACTATGTGTTTACACGTAATGATTAAAGTGGTTGTTTTTTCTTTGATCCTTTAGTAGAATAAGTAGTTTTCTTGTGATAGGTGACTTTAGATGAGAGGTAGGCCCTTGCAGCAGCGACAGTTTTGTGCACAGGATGTGGGTGATCAGATAAGGAACAACAGGAAACATATGGCAGCAGTGCTGTAAGACTGTTAAAATGCTGTAGATTGAGATGAGTGATGTTTAAGATTATATAGGAATAAAAGTCAAAAACCAAATACGAAATTAGGTTCATGTTTTGTGTAATATTAGGTTGAATCAAGTTTGAATAAAGAGAGCACTTGAGGAACAGAGTAAGTTAGAGCCGTAGTAGGGAGAAGGTGTTTTCTATCCTTTACAGGAGAAGATTTCCACAAGAGAAGGACCCAGAAAAGGGACAGACCACTAGAGATTCACAAGTGTAAGGGGTCTCTCACCGGGTATGATTGGGTTCAGGGGTGAGGGAGGAGTGCTGATTGAGCTCTGCTCGCACTCTTATTCTCTCCTGCCCCTGATCAACTTTAGGCTCACTGATACTTTGGTGTGATTAACCTCAAGCATGAGTGTTCTCAAGTGGGAGCTGGCATTTTATTATTAAGACCACCTAGATGACATGGGGTTGTCTGGTTTGCTAAGTCACAGGATGCCAAGAGAGGGTCAGTGATCCTAAAGTCCACGACGTCAGGGGTGGACAGGGAAGCAGCTGAATGGGACGAGGAGTGATGCACCTGAAAGTATGGTGACCTCTGGTCAGCCAGAGGTCAAAAGGGGGAATGAGGGGTCCGACAAAATGCTTTTGCCATTATGTAATCTGTAGCTTCCACATAGTATGCTGATCAGTGTAATTTTCAATGATCAAACTGTAATAGAGACGAGCAAACATATTGGCAGAGCTGAGAAGGAGAAGCCTGTGTTATGAAAATGATTTTAATCTTTTATACATGATTGCATTTGAGCATATTAAAGAGCTGTGGCTCCTGGTCACGTGAAGGTCAGAAGTGTAACGGGTGAGATGTGAGAGCATTTAAGGGCGAGACACACATACAGACACAAATAGTGAGAGGTCATGACACGTACACAGTACACAGCATGCACGCGCCCCGCACGTGCACACATACACACCATAATAGATCTATTTTGGTAGGGCAGAAGTGAAGATGTATTTTTGCTGCAAATGCAGAATTGTGCCGACGTACTTAGAGGAAGTGCAACAGATCTCCCATAGGAGATAAGCGACAGCGAAGACGAGCTGAGGGGAAGCACCGACCCGAAGACAATGTACTTTAAACTATGTTAAAGTTCACGGAACATTTTGTGGTTTAGGCTGACGTATGCTGTATTAAATCTGCCTACCAACAGAAAAGGGGGCTGTACTATCTTAACCCTATAAAACTGTTGTCTGAATATGGTAAAGACAGTTCAATACTGATTGGGTTGTTGAACTCACACATGTGTTCATTAAAATGCCATCTAAATTGCACACGCCTGGATCTGTGGTTATTTATGGATTCCTCTCTCAACAATGAACCCTAACAAAAGGTTACCGGTTCGGACAGTGTCGGTCGTTGTGTCCTTGGGCAAGACACTTCACCCGTTGCCTACTGGTGGTGGTCAGAGGGCCCGGTGGCGCCAGTGTCCTCGCCTCTGTCAGTGCGCCCAGGGTGGCTGTGGCTACAACGTTGCTTGCCATCACCATCAGTGTGTGAATGGGTGAATGACTGGATATGTAAAGCGCTTTGGGGTCCTTAGGGACCAGAAAAGCGCTATATAAATACAGGCCATTTACCATTACAATGTAGAGTCCAGCATCATCCCTGTGTGTCCCTCTGGATCTGACAGAGGATCATCAGTGTATCTGGACTGCTCTGCTGCTGCTCTGTCCTTCTACAGTCTCTGTATAGTCTCTGTCTGATTCTGGCTTCAGACCCTCCTGGATCAAACTCACCTGGAAAGACTTTCAAACATCACTCAATAGATTTGAATACAGAATATATTTGATATATACTGTAGATGTACTGTAGAGTTGCAGTTTGTCACTTGTAAATACAGTCTGTGAGCAGCTATGAGCTGAAAGATCTTTCTAGAAACACCAAATGTTTTCACTCTTCTGTTGCTTTTTCATATATTTCCACAACATTAATATTGATCCCACCTGTCTCACCTGTTTCATGCTTTTATACATAAGAACAGGACACGTGTGATCTGAGCGCTGCTGTGGTTGCTGTGCTGCACGTCTTCATTTAGATAACAGAGACATCTAGTGGTTCAGAGGGAGAACTGCAGGAGGTGGAGCTGTGTTTTAGCATGGAAAACTTTTTATCTTTTAGGCGCAGATACAAATATGACAAGTATCAGTGTGAGATACAAAAGGTCACATCAGTCAGCAGAGGGAACAGTGATCACACAGCAATGTAAGAATAGAAACATAACAGTGAATCTGGACATGTGTACAGATGGAAGCAAACAAACAGGATGTAACACTACATTAAAGCCACAAATGGGAAGAAAACAAAGCCAAAGGAAAATATATTTGATCTCAGGAATCCAAATCAGATGCTTTAGAGCAGGGGTCGGCAACCCTGGGCACGCGTGTCACAGCTGGCACGTGAAGGGTTAACTGATGGCACGACCATAGCTGGACTGGTCATCGGGCATACCGATGGTGATTTTTAGTTTTTATAGGCTGATGATGGTTTTTTATTTTTTGTTACGATATAAACATTGACAGGTGGTGGATTGGCCGGATGCTGGTCGATGTGTAAAAATAACTCAGTTGTTTGGTGGTGGCTATGGCGGAGCTTCCACAGAGGCAGCAGGTGGATGAGGGAAAGGGGAGGCAGGAGGAGGAGAGACCCGAGGCAGCCGCCGGTCCGAGTGTCAGGTGAACTGAACTTCAGGTAAGAAGTTATGACCTGCAGTCTATCCGGGTCAGATATAAACCAAGTTTAGGTGGAGTTTATTTTCCTTGTGCTGACTTTTTACAGTCAGTAACAATAACTCGTACTGCGTACTAGCTAGCATGACGGAGTTTCTATACAGCTGGGTGGGTGCTGTGATGTTACTGATAGTGAACTTTACAGTGGCTGCAAAAGTATTCGCCCCTTTGAACTTTCCCACATTTTGTCACATTACAGCCACAAACATGAATCAATGCTATTGGAATTCCAGGTGAAAGACCAACACAAAGTGGTGTACATGTGAGAAGTGGAACGAAAATCAGACATGATTCCAAACATTTTTTACAAATAAATAACTGCAAAGTGGATGTGTGTAATTATTCTGTCATGGAAAAACACACTGCCATCAACTTCTGTTTTGTTTTTGTCAAAATCACTGTAATATAATCACTGTACCTTTACATACATGTGACTTATATTAATGCTGCTGCCCTCTTGTGGCTAAAGTGTAATTATGTTAATGTTATTCGGGAAAACATTTGAGAGTAACATGTAAAATGAGTCAGCACTTTGGCTTTAGCTTAAGAAATCCTCATTTTTATGTCATCAGTTATAGTTGCATGTGTTCATTCATATTGATGTCTTAAATTGATTTCACGTAAACTAGCAATAATTTTATGGTTGTATTAAATAAAGACAATCAGCTGCAGGTGTGAGTAATTCTCCTCCGCAGGTGTGGCCAGGCTCCTGGCTGACACACACAAACGTAGATACAAAAACATGGAAACAGGAGATAGCAGCAACAAAAATACACATGTCTATAACTCCTTACAGGCCCTGGGTCACCCTGACCCCGGTCCCATGACAATTTCTCAAAACTAGGCCCACACACCAGGGTTTGGACATGTGTGGACCCAAACTATACTTAAACTTTACCCTTTTTTGTGTGTCACCAAATACACTTTAATATCTTCTAGACAAGAATGTAGTGGCATCATCTTTAACCTCCTAAGACCCGAACTCCTCCGTGGCATTCATTTTTAATTTCTCTTTGATATTTGGGCTGATTGGGACCTGATGAATGTAAAAACAAACAGTTACCAGATTTTTTTTTAACCAAAATTTTGTTTCTGAGAAGAATGAGAGCCACATGTGAGGACATTGGTCTTAAATTTCGATAGCACAGTGGCAGTATAACATCCTCGTAAGTGGATATCAGGCCCTTGTAGAGCAAAATTTAGTATTTTCGTCTAAACAACCCAAAATGTGATGTCCACATATGTGGACGCCAGGTCCAAGGAGGTTAAATATCTGCTCACTTTGTCAAAATGAACCTAATCATCTCTGATGAATTCAGTGATGTCTGCCAGCTCACCTTGCAAGTGGTCGAGTTTATACCGCCGACAACGCGGCACACAACTTGTAAACCCCCTGATGACTATCACCTCTGGAGTTATTTATGTTAGTTTCAACTGTTCCTGCAAAAAGTGAGCACGTGTTCCTGATAAAAAGTCCAATAGAAGCAAAGTCTAAACTTTGAAAACAAAAAACAAAAACCTGTCTGATTCAGATCTGATCTTTGGGGGGTTCAATAAGCAGTATGACCCGTCTATATGCATGTTTTAATAAAATAGATAATGTTGGTGTTTCAGTCATGTAGTAACTGTTAGCTTTAACTGTACAAGGCTTGTTAGACATAATGAAACACATCGTGCAGATTTCTGGATGTTAGACTATATTTTTTATTATGATTAATAATCTTGAGTCTAAAAAGTCAGTCAAGTATATCCAGGATATCTTTCTGTTAGCTGGATTCACTGACCCTAACACTGGGACCAGGATAAGCAGTCGCATGAAGCTGGTTATCAGCTGACAATCTTATTATTTAATTAATTTAATTAAGTTATTTCATTTTTCTCATTTTCCTCACATTTCCCCTGACATGAAGGGATTGTGTTAAACATGCTTTAGTTCCTCACATCTTTCTGCAGTCTCTTTGTTCAACCCCCTGAATTAAAGCTGAAAGTCTGCACTTCAAACACATCTGAGTTGTTTCATTTGAAATTGTTTTTAGTGTATGTACTGAACCAAAATGAGAAATTAAGTTCTCTCTGTCCAGATATTTATGGACCTAACTGTATAATCTATACAGCACGTAAAAATGCTATAAATAAAGAAGTCTGTGAAAATGTGGCGCTTCCAGGTGTTATGGCCTGTCTAGGCAGGGCCAGACCACAACATAAAGGGTGATCCATCCGCGTCCAACCCCAAGCGGCACATCACACAATTAATACTTTGTGACAGTGATTTATTCACAATGAGTGAATTTAAACAAAGGAAGGGAGCGAATTATAATTTCGGGGTGAACCCAAGGCCAAAACAACAAACAAAAGGTAGCTTCTCTCAGGAGTAAATACAACTAACCTAGTCAAAAGAACTAAACCAAACGACCATTACTTTTCTCCCTACCTAACAAAAACAGGAGAAAACTAATCAAACAACAAGGCGGTTCACCCATACATGCTCCTATATTAAACCAACATAGTGAACCAGTGAACACACGGTCTGCCGGCTGGGTTGGGCCGAGGATGAATGACCTGGCAGTCCCTGGCGGTGTCTTCTTATGCGCTGCCTCCCGGTCGTTCGCCAATCGGTACGATCCATCCACCCTGGATGCACCAATCATGGAGGAGCACCTGCACACTCAAATTTACGTATTATAATTACGACAACAGTCGTAACACAGGTTAATTTAAACTGAAGTGATATAATCTTCTCCCCACAGTTTGAGTTTGTATTGTCTCAGCTGCAGACAGACGCTGATATAAATTTGGAGGTGCCAACCACTATTAATATTATTAGTTATAAAGGACACCTTCCTGCCTTTAGTCTTATTCATGATGATCATTAGTTGTCTTCTATTGTCCAGAAGTCTGTATGATGTGTTTCATAGTTTCTAACAAGCCTTTTAAACTTAAGTTACTGCACTGCTGAAACACCAACATCTGCTTATTGAACAAAAACAACCAAAAGACCACACATCTGATTTTATTTTTATTTTAATAGACTTCCAAACATTATACCAGATAACTGGCCTCAGAATATAATTGAATAAACATTTTTAAAAACGATAACCTGATCCTGTCTTGACAGGCTGAGCTCTTCAGTATCCACCAACAGCATCGTCATGCTGAGTCAGACGTTTCTGCTCCTGGTGGAAATACTCTTCCTCTTTCCACATTGTACCAAATGTTTTTAAATGTTAGTTTCAATTTAAAATTAAAGATTAAAAAAGTGTAACACATGTAAACATCAGATAATTAAGACAAGCGAATGGTTCAGTTCCACATGTGCTCCGCTGAGACATTAAACTTCAGTAAAATTATGCAGTTATGAAACAACTTTAATCTAAAACAAACTGATTTGCTCAGGAGCAAAAACAGTGAAGTGACTGTAAGTGAGTGAGCTGTGCTGGTGACTGGATGTCAGATTTCCAGTCATTTGAGCAGATAAGTGGCAGAACTATATTACTGAGGTACAAGTTTACTTATTTAATTGATGTCTGTCAATAAATCTATTCAATTTAAATGCAAATAGCACAAATCCTTATTAAAGCATCAGGTTCACTTATAAAGTATTCTGTAGTTATCTTAGTGTCCATCACCCTTCCCAACATGGGAATAAAGCAGCTGTGAGAGAATTAAACATTAATGAATCAAAGGTACAGAAGTGGAGGAAGCAAGAAGAATGAGCTGAGTAAAGTTTGACTTATTAAGTTTTGCTTGATGTGCCTTATAGTCCAGTGAGCCTTATGGTCCATAAAATACGGTGCATTTGCAATACCAATGTGCACAATATTGGAACTAAATTATTTTATATTGACAAACAGCGGCCCACATTAAACTGTGACTGTCACCAGGTAATGTGGGCGTGTTTCCTGAATAAGCAGCAGTTGTTAAACAGCTGACAGGTGAACAGGATGCACGCAGGTAAACTCGAGGGCCCTTCGAGCTGATCGGTGGTGTCGTGAGGAAAGTTTCAGCTCATTATTCATGTTACAGAAACACAGAGGTACGAGACCAGGCAGAAGACTTTCTGATTATTTGTTTTTAGTTAAAATAATTCCATTGTTGTCTAGTGATGGTGTGGTAAAGCTCTGTGAATGTGTCCAATTTTCCAGCCAGTTGCTTCGCCCAAAGGCAGATCACACAAAGCCTCGTTTAACTGCTTATTATGAAGAACTGACATCTGCTGGTCATTTAATGTTCAGCAGCACTGCTGTGAGAATACATGTAGGATACATACCAGTGGATATGTAAACACATGCACAGCTGCAGGGCTAGAAGGACCCAAATGAATTAAATAAATAGATTCTTAAATATATAATTAAATGTGTCAATAACTGATTAATTAAATATATTTTATTAGAGATGTATAGAGATTTATAGAGATGATATTTTATCTAGACCATGTATTTTTCAAAGGTTCAGACCAGAAAGTTTAACATTATTATTTTTCTTAATTGTCTCTTCAGGTTGAGTGCCTGTAATCTCTCAGAGAGAAGCTGTGAAACTCTGTCTTCACTACTCAGCTCCCAGCCCTCTAGTTTGAGAGAGCTTGACCTGAGTAACAATGACCTGAAGGACTCTGGAGTGAAAGTTTTGTCTTCTGGACTGAAAAGTCCATATTGTGAACTGGAAACACTCAGGTCAGCGTTCTTGAAATGTTCAGTAGATTAGGTTTAGAGGTTTGCAATCTAAGGTTTAGATTGACTAATGGCTATTTTTAACTCCTGTTTCAGTCTTGCTATTTCTTAATGATTTTTGGCTGCAATTTCCTGTTTGCATTTAGCTATTTAGCTATTCTCTAAGAGTATTTGTCATGCCTGCAGGCTGTCAGGCTGCCTGATCACAGAAGAAGGTTGCAAGTCTCTGGTCTCAGCTTTTAGCTCCAGTTCTTCCCATCTGAAAGAGCTGGACCTGAGCTACAATAACCCAGGAGAGGCAGGAGTGAAGATGCTTGAGCAGCTAAAACTGGACACTCTGAGGTATGTAGATGGCCCTTACAGCCACAAACAGCGTCTGATAGATGAGGAAACTGGCTCTGTCTGATTACTTAATGCTGGAAACCAGTGTTATTTGAACAATCACACATATAGGAAAATTTTTCCCATTCAGATCTAACATAAACAGTAGATGTCTGTATGGGGTCTCATAGGACAAAAATCTCTGTCAGCAACAACGGTGCAGCCTGTTTAACTGATCTCTGGAAAGGAACTGACATTTTCACTCTTTATTTATTTTAAGTTTTATCTGTGAGCAGAGACCATGTCCAGGACATGTTTAGCCTGGCCCAGCATGAACTAGAATTAAGGGGAAGTTGTTTCCCCAGCTTAGAAAAAATATTAGTAAAAGTAAATGGATTACTAGGTCACTCAACTTAACTGGCCGCCTACTAAAATGGGCTATTTTGCACTGCTAGTTTGCTGCTTCTGAGCGTTTACTACTGAAACTTGTTTGTGCTAAAATATCAATTTGATCTTCTGGACTTTGTGATGATAGTTAGTAGAAAACAACAGAAAAATAGAATGCAGTCAAAGTGAATTAACTTTGGTTGATCAACCTTGAAATTATAATTATAATAAGAAATAATCATTCCAACAGAAAGCAAAGATTAAGAAACAAAGGGATGGAGCTGGTGGAGGAAAGCGGCTCACCGGTTGGGTGTTAGGCCCAGACTAGTGGGTGTTTTTGACTGTAAAGTGGATGTAGCATTAACAACCACTGGTCCTGTTACCCTGCAGCCTGCACTGCAGGATATGTGCTGCAGCACTGAGAGCTCCAGAAAGAGCCTTCATGGTGGCCCTGCAGCAACCAGCACTTCAGTCAAATGCTGTCAAAAGTGCTCCCAGAGACACTGTTAGCTGTAACCATCAATGATCAAGAATTGTGTCCTTTAATTCAGGGTTTCCCTGTATTATTGTTATTGATATCATTTCTGAATAAATAAATCAAGATGACGAGCCTTTAAATGCACTTATGTTAGTATAAATATACAAAACTAAAAGATAATTTTCCTGTTAGGAGAATAAGAAATAAATATCTTCATCACATGCATCAAATCACAACCTCGTCCTGCAAGAGTGCAGCATTGTGATTGGTTGATGCTGTTTCCATCATTTATGTTTGTTTACCTAAAACAAATTTGCTCTACAGAGCATTTAATAATAAGAAGGATTATTAATAAACATCTTTCTCTCCTGCTTTTGGTGGAGTGAAACAATAACTCCTATCTCCAGAGGTGCACAGGTCCACTGGCACCTGGTCCTAACTTCACGCATGTCTGCACCCTCAGACATCCCACTGTGGAGGCATCCTGGCCTGGACCAGTGGCTGCCCTTGTGAGACAGACTTTATGGTCACAAACAGCCCTAATCTGAGAATGAAGGCTCCTTTACATAGAAAGCAGTATGTGGTGTGATGACCGCTGCATTAGCTCAAAATATGTGATGCACTGGCTGCTGCACTCTACCTGTACTGGATCAGTTTTTGTACCCAGTCCCAGTCTTTACATGTAATATGCACCCACTCCCTGACAGCATGGATGTCACAGTGTGTTGAACCTTGACTGTGGCACATGTCAATGCTCCCTGGACATCGTGCTTAATAAAGGAGATTAAATGTGATTATGAGTTTTGCTCTTTTGAAGTTTAAACATTTATGTGTCAAAATGTTGGACTGTTCCTTTATCAGTGTGTAACAGTGTGTGTGTGAGAGCCATGTAATGTCCATGTGTGCATGCTGACTGTGCTGCTCTGACCCCTCCTCCTTTCAGGGTGGAGCCTGCTGGAGTCCGATGGTTGAGACCAGGTCTGAGGAAGTGTAAGTGTGTTTTTAATGGGATTCATGAAAACAAAGCAGCACACATTCAACCATCTTCATCATGTCAGGAGTCATCATCAAAAGGTCAATCAATGAACAGATGATGGATCAATAACTGCAGCTGGATTGTGTTTGTTCTCTCCATCAGATTCCTGTCAACTCACAATCGACACAAACACAGTGAACACAAAGCTCCAACTGTCTGACAACAACAGGAAGGTGACACGTGTGGAGGAGGTTCAGTCATATCCTGATCATCCAGACAGATTTGATGTTTATCAGCTGCTGTGTAGAGATGGTCTGACTGGTCGCTGTTACTGGGAGGTCGAGTGGACGAGGAGGGCTTGGATATCAGTGAGTTACAGAGGAATCAAAAGGAAAGGAAGGAGTGATCAGTCCTGGAGTCTTTTGTGTTCTGATCATTATTCCTCTGTGCGGCACAATAACAGACAAACATCCATCTCCTCCTCCTCCTCCTCTGTCTCTAACAGAGTAGCAGTGTATGTGGACTGTCCTGCTGGCACTCTGTCCTTCTACAGAGTCTCCTCTGACACTCTGATCCACCTCCACACCTTCAACACCACATTCACTGAACCTCTTTATCCTGGATTTGGGTTCTGGGATCCATCGGATGGTTTGATAATGGGTTTCAGTATTGATAAACTATTCTTTCGTTCTGGGTCAGTGACTCTGTGTAGTTAGTCTTACCTGTTAGAGAAACAGGTCAGACTGTACATGTCTGTGTCTTTCACTCTGAAACACATGATGAGATTCATGGATTCAGTCAGTTGATGTTTTAAACTAAATGATTCACAAATTATTATTCGACACAAGTTTGGTGAGCAGCAGGGCTCATCCTGATTTTTGTTTTTGTGCATTATAATGATGAAATAACTTTGTCATGTCTGTGGTGGCCTTTGGAGAATTAAACCATCCTTTAGAAACTAGATATAAATGTCTGTGATGGACCGAGTTGAAAAACAAGAGGAGTCACAGGAATTATTTGAAAAATAGGGTTGCCATTTATTTAACCCCAAAACTATATTTACAAAAGCAATAAATGTTGCGCTCATAAAAGAGGTAAAAGAAACAAAATCAAACTCAGCAAAGAGTACAAACTTAACAAACCAAATGACTGCCCAAACAAAGATAACTGACCTACACATGAAATGACATACAAGGGTATATATAATGGCTGATCAGACCATTGTGACACATGAGGGGTAACAAACAAACACAATCATAAATCACAGAACAATGCAGTACAATCTAGTTTGTTAATAAACTAAACACTAAAGAAGAAAATCAAAACCCCATTAAACCCAAATATTTAATTAAATTCAAATACTTTGTTTTTGAAGTAAAGAAAACACACATTCTCCCATTCAGTAGGAAGTGGTGGTGTGGTCCAATTAGCCCTCTTTGTACTTAATGGTTTCAAACCCTGGCTACCATCTTTCGTCCAGCAACTCCCAGGGATGATAGCAGGTAAGAAATAAAAAGACAAAGGTTAGTCAAAAATCAAAGCAATGACGTGGTATGAATACATAAGTAAACTAAATGTGCGCGCTTACAAATAGAACAAATGTATCCAAACCAATCAATAAAGTTATTGGAAACTAAAGTGTGTTACTATGTTCAAATGAAAATACAAGAGTTACTGACTTTAGAGTGTGGCCACGGGTATGGCCATCACACTGTCATATTTTCCAACATTGATATTTTTCTGTGTTTCAGACGACAATGAAAAGATAAAGAACAGTCTGTAGATCATAAGTTATCAATTCAAATGATCATTAAAGCCACAAGAGAAGCTTCCTGTTATTTGTACCACTCACCTGGTCATGTGATCCAGCTGTGCAGCCAATCATAACTGACATCACTTTCTACTTTGATATTTCCATGGTGATGGACTGATTCTTGTTTAACACGTTCATACTCTGATGGATGCATCGGAGAGGGTTAGTGTCTTGCTCAAGGACACTTTGTGTGCCAGCTGGAGCAGTCAGGGATTGAACCTCCAACCTTCTGATCATTAGATGCCTTGCTCTATCTCCTGAGCTACAGCATCATCAAAGCTCTTTCTTAAATCCTCTCTGAGAGGAGCTCAAACACGAGGAGGAGACGAAAGTGAGGGAAGAGAGTGGACTCATTAGTAAAATGAAAAACAGTCAGCATTGATGTTTAAGACAAGTGAGGTAACAGAAATACTATATATGGCAGTGGTCACCATGGCAACATCAATGTCGGTCGCTACGTATTGTATTGATCCTGATCTGTGAGCCTCATATCAGGATATGCTGTTGTTTGTATTTGTTTTCATTGTTACCATTTTTGTGTCTCTTTTAACAAACTCCTTTTATCTTGCCATCGTTTGTCAGAGTCAAACTAAATTTGGTTCATCTTTCTACAATAAAAACATATCTTCATCTTAATTATTGTATGTGCAGAGTTGTAGTTACTCACAGTGACCACTGGAGGCATGTGATCCTGATAGTTTCCCTGGAAGCGTCCAGTTCATCCACATTAATGAAGCTGTTGGTGATTAACGCTCATCTGTAGAACTTTAACAACAATATTAAACATTTAATCGCTCTACAAACAGTTTGATGTATAAACTGTGTCTTAAAGGATCAAATGTCACATTGAAAGCAGATTTCACTGTAATGTCCTCTGTTTGAAATATTCCAAATATAATCTGGCTTGGTAATGATTTACTCATATATTGTCCACGCAGACTAAAGCAGTAGGAGATGAGATGGAAAACAATTAGAAGAATCTTTACTCTTTAATGTCACACATTCCTGTTCCTCTTTGTATGTAACATAACAACATACATGATACAGCTGCAGCAGCTGAGGCGAGGAGAGAGGCAGCAACAAGAAAACTGGAAGAAGGAGACCAACAACACCACCTGTGGAAATCTTTCCCCAATCAAGCGTCATCATATCAGCAGTTCATCAAAAGCACACATGCTCCGACCTGACAATGCAGAGGTGTGGCAAAATCATTGAAATCATTTATTAAACAAATACATCAAAAATAAGAGTGGAGCTGCAATGAAAGAGAAGTGAACTTTCTACAGTTAACACAAAGTTTTCCCTGACAGGTGACATTTAATTAAAGTGACTTTATTAGCACACACACATTCAGAGGCCGTCTACAGCAGAGCTGCAGCTATTCAGCAAATGTCTCCCTGCAATCCTCACTGCAATACCTACATTTGAAAATGAAACCAGCTCTACTGTTCACACATGAAAAGTCGTGTGAATAACCAGTTTTCCTCAGATCTCTGTTTTAGTAACTCTGAAGTCTGAACTTTGGATTTTTGCATTCTGTTTGTACTGATAACTGTCAGTGGATGATTTTGATCCCAAAGAAATCTTGAACACACATGTAGTGATGGGACGTGTGCACTGAAACAATGGTTAGGAAACAGAAATCGCCTGAGAATCTGCTCATGTTTAAGATTTCTTCTTTACAAACATTTTCTGTGGCTGTTCCCAGTATGACCAGTGACACAAAGCATGGAAAATGGGGATTAGTTCACAAATACACTTTTTCAAATGTAAAGAAATGAATCAATAAAATAAAAAGTAAAAGAAATAAAAAATAAGGGTCTGAGGCTTCTGTCTCACTGTATCCATGGCAACAATTTACTTCCTGTTCCTTCATATCAGAACCACATCTTTGAAATCAAAGCATTTAAGATTCAAACTCAACCACAGATGTGTTCAATTAAATATTAAATGAAGCAGTGCAATGTTTTTATCACTATCCAAATTTGAGGTCTAAGTAGAAGATTTTAAAAAAGCAACACACACACGCACACACACACACACACACACACACACAGCATGCAGACATGATTTAGGTGATGATAATATAACGACTGCACAGACCCGTGGGATGATTCATGTCCTTTTTCTTACTCTATACTCCTGGACCGGGTTCAGACTATATGCATCTAAAGGCCATCGCTCCGGAGCCCTGAGCCTGATGGCAGCAGCTTCTACCCGTCTTCCACACATCTCACCCTGTAGACACTCAATGATGAACTTCTTGCTTCAGGACCTTCTTGATGAATTTGTTTTCCAATCCACAGTTTTCTACCTGATCTGTGTGTTTGAAGTAAAATGTGTTACTTCAAATGTAAAAGTTAAACAGACAGAAAGCATCAACGTGGACTTCAGTCAATGTTTTGTGTTCATACAGGTCAGCTGTTGCACACAGAGCTCCTGGATTTACACTGTGCCCTGGTTCCTGTGTTTCTGTATGTAGTTTAGTCTAAAGTGTTTCCTCCTCATGTACAGACTGAATTATCTGTTCAACAATCAGCATTTCTGATTCATGGATTTCATTTGTTTTGACTTGTTTTGACTGAGATTTCAACATATCTGTGGTGGCATCTGTTCAGTGTTATGGAAGTTTTACAGCACTAATCTCACTTCACTCAGTAACATAACAGTGAACAATATTACTATTAGAAAGATTATTAGAGAAGCCACAATCAGATGATCCCCTATGAGGTGTCCTTGGTTATAGTGCAAGGGCGTAGATTTGGTTTTGGCATTGGTGGGGACGGATGATTCAACCACCGAACCCTGCCCTGTTTTCTTTTCTTTTTCCTTTTTTTCTTTGCTTCTTGATAAAAGGGGACAAATATACTTGCCTACATATGCTATTCTACATGCTTTTAAACCATTTAAAATTACAATTCAATATCCAGCGATTCAATAATCACTGGATATTGGTGGGGACATGTCCCTTCCATCCATGCCAAATCTACGCCCTTGTTATAGTGTGAAGTCATTTGAGGGGAGAGAGAAGAAAGAAACACTTCAGTGTTCATGAAAAAGTCATCAGTCTTCTTATGGGAAGAGACCTCCACCAGACCAAGACAGGTAAGACAAATCGATGCCATGTGACAAATCGATGTCATGTGACAAATCGATGCCATGCGACCAATCGATGTCATGTGACAAATCGATGCCATGTGACAAATCGATGCCATGCGACCAATCGATGTCATGTGACAAATCGATGCCATGCGACCAATCGATGTCATGTGACAAATCGATGCCATGCGACCAATCGATGTCATGTGACAAATCGATGCCATGTGACAAATTGATGTCATGTGACAAATCGATGCCATGCGACCAATCGATGTCATGTGACAAATCGATGTCATGTGACAAATCGATGCCATGTGACAAATCGATGCCATGCGACCAATCGATGTCATGTGACAAATCGATGTCATGTGACAAATCGATGCCATGCGACCAATCGATGTCATGTGACAAATCGATGTCATGTGACAAATCGATGCCATGTGACAAATCGATGCCATGCGACCAATCGATGTCATGTGACAAATCGATGTCATGTGACAAATCGATGCCATGCGACCAATCGATGTCATGTGACAAATCGATGCCATGTGACAAATCGATGCCATGCGACCAATCGATGTCATGTGACAAATCGATGTCATGTGACAAATCGATGCCATGCGACCAATCGATGTCATGTGACAAATCGATGTCATGTGACAAATCGATGCCATGTGACAAATCGATGCCATGCGACCAATCGATGTCATGTGACAAATCGATGTCATGTGACAAATCGATGCCATGCGACCAATCGATGTCATGTGACAAATCGATGTCATGTGACAAATCGATGCCATGTGACAAATCGATGCCATGCGACCAATCGATGTCATGTGACAAATCGATGTCATGTGACAAATCGATGCCATGCGACCAATCGATGTCATGTGACAAATTGATGCCATGTGACAAATCGATGCCATGTGACTATTAAATTCCGTTCTTTTGAATTCTTTTGGCGACAGAGGAAGACTTCCGACTCAGAGTGGTCAAGTTCAAAAAATGATCTTTATTGTACATTTCCAGAAACGGAGACCTGTACCCACTAACACATGCTCAGGTCTGAAAGCATAGCACTATGTATACCCATATCAGCATAAATCTCCGCTAGAAAGCACACTCCAAAATTTTTGTCTGTCAGGATTTCCGCCTCTTTTTATTTCAACCAGCTACATGACATGCAAAAGTTACACTTAATGACAGTTAGACAAGTTTCCGGTATCTGCAACATTTTTGTTTCAACCGTCTCACCCCCACACGTTTCCTGTTGACTTATTCATGGCATACTTATCTTTAGCCCCTTCTGCATAACTAGTTGCTAAGCAAAGACAAGGCAAGATGTGTTCCACCTTTACCCTAGAAAATAAATCTATGTGATGTTTGTGTATGTAAGCATGTTATGCATTCATTCACTACACTCCACGCCATCCCTGCAAGTTAAAAGCTGTGCAGTTAAAAGCTAAATGAATTCCAGGCCTTTGGTCTGGCCTATGTTTAAATCATGTGTTTGTAAGCGTGTATGCAGTTTATCCTTCTATGCTCCAAGTCACTTACACAATAGATTGTCTGGACATTGCGCCAAACAAAGCTTGAAACCTTTAATATACTGAGCATCAACTCTTAATGAGCAAAAATATGCAATGTGTGTATAAAATGATTATAAACGCTTATTCTACTAAAATACATCCAACCTAAGTCAGAGATTTTCAGTCAGTTAAGCTTAAGCATATAAACAATCACTTATGCATAAGTTTTCCCGTACCTAAATTATCAAACACCCAACAAGTCATAAAATGATCCCAAAACCCCTTATTTCAAATTAAACCTGAAATTCCCCCTTTTGACACCTCTTTGGTGTCACAAACTGAAAATGCTTCGCCAGAGCTTAGGAAATCAAAAGAAAAAGGTTAGTCATATTATTTCTCCAAACGCCTCAGCGATCCTCCTCTCGGGTATATTTGCTCCGGGCCTGCAAACCTGTGTTTAAGGGCTAAAATCAGTTTAAAAGATTTAACGTGATGATTAAACTCCTGGCTCCATTCAGAGCTGCCTAAAAATAACACCTGTGTGTTAACATTAACTTCATTTTTCACACTCAGTTTTCCCCACTTATGATCCAATCTGTGTTATAAGAAAGAAAACTTAAAACAGAACAGTTATCAGTCATGTGTTTCTTCGGTTAATGGTAACATGAGTTATATCAAAACTTTTCTCCCCTTTAGCATTTGGCATTTTCCCAACAATATAATGTAATATCATATTCTTATGTCAACCTTCAGTCTCCCCTCCTGTCTCTCTCCTCCTCCTGCTCTGGCCAATAGCAAAACAAAGCAAAGCATCCCCTTTTCTCTTGCCGGCATGGTAAATTGTTTGTCCTTATTTATTCATCCTAACCTTAGTCCAGTCTTTATCTCAGTGCCCAGTCGGTCCAACCTTTAGTCCACATTGTCCGTCCAGTCACCGTCCATTTACCCACATTCACTCACACGCATTCACACCAGGTATTGCTGATAGCGGAGACTCCCGCGCAAATAATCAGATTCTCCACCCTCAGCAACATGAGCTCATTCATTTGTTTTATTTTGTTTTTTAGGAAAAGAGTTCTTTATGCTCTTGGACTGGATCGAGTTGCTACAATCCTTTTAGACAGGGACTTACAACCTGATCAGGTCCGCACAAGTAGCCTTCTCCTCAGCCAGTTGTAATCTGGAAAAGGTCACCTTATATTTGTTCTCCCGGAAATTTTTTACAGCGCTGTTAAATCACTCTTTCGGGCCTGCTTAGAACAAAACTGAAAAAAAAAAGAGATCTGATTATTAGCTCATCAAAGCACAAAACAAAATCACCTGCCAGATTTTTCTACGTGCACTGTTACAAAAATAATGGGCCCCTCTAATACATGTCCATGTTCAATAAAACTCCCTCTATTAAAATAAGACGAACACCCAAACCTATCTGACAGAATCAACCCATCACTACAACAACCTCAAAAATCTTAAACACAGAAAATTGTGCTTATCAATCTATCCATATGTTGTTGGGATTAGAACTTTCGGGCCACAAAGGTTTTGCCCTACTCTTTGGCTTAAATAATACTTACATAGTCTGAAATCAGACTTAAAATCACTCCCTCTGTTCATTTTCCCCACATCATATCTCAGTGGTTGGCCTCAGATTCCACAGCATCCTTAGAGTCCGAGGTCAACTGACATAATTTCACCTGCTAAATACACAGAAAGTCTTGTTAAAAGCCACACCGCCACAGTGTCTCTTCCAGTGCAAGCTTCACGCCTACAGTCAGACAGGAAACTGTTAAGATTCAAAAATTGGAGAAAAGGAGTACGGAGGGCTCTCAAGCAAATAAGAACTCTGGTCCACGAGGTATGATCAAAGCGAAGATTTATTGGTTACATGCATGGAGTTCAACACTGTGCAGATTCAGTATTGAACTGTCTTACAATAGTCAGAACAAAGACTTTATAGGGGTGAAATAGTACAGCCCCCCTTCTGTTGCCAGGCAGATCCAGTACAGCATACGTCAATCCAAAACCACAAACGTTCAGTTAACTTTGACACAGTTTAAAAGAACATCGCGTCTCGTCTCCATCCAGGTGTCGTCCCACAAGCTCGCTCTTATCTCTATGACATCTGGTGTCTTCCTGGAACAAACTGACAGTCTCGGCACAATTTGCAATTACAGCAAAACACATCTTAACTTCTTACCTACTAAAATGAGTCTACTACTGTGTGTGTGTGTGTGTGTGTGCATGTGTTGCCCTCGCTCTGCACCTTATTTGACCTCTCTAACTATATATGTGTCTGTATGTGTGTGTATGTCTGTGCATGTATGATCCTCACGCTGCACTTTAATTGACCTCAGCTTAGGCACCCAGGCTAAGGCCATCCTGTGTGTACTGATCTTGACTTATATGTAAAATATATAAAACAAATGTTTCAATCTACTACAACTACTTAAAGCTTAATCACAGCTTAATCAGAGATATTAATGCATAATAAAACAGCCTGCTCAAAACACCTTACAATCTAACTCGGCTTTCAGTTTCACTTTTGCAAAGCATGGCGTTTCCTGTCAGCCTGCAACTCAGTCTCTCACCCACTGAAGTCTTCAGTGTAAGAATATAAAAACATTCAAAAGCCTTTAAAATTATAGATTCACCTCAACAGTTTAAAGTGGTTCTTCCTGGACCTGTAATAAAGCTTAATTGGGTGCCAATATGTTTAAACACCTAAATGCAATATCAATATTAATAATTAATTGAATAGTAATAATAATCATAAAAAATAGCAGCAAATAATAGCAGCATAATATTTTACTAATAAGAGTTTCTGACCCTCACTTGACCAGGAGCCACAGCTCCTTTAATAAGCACAAATGCAATCGTGTATAAAAGATTAAAATCATTTTCATTACGTAGGGGTTTTCCCCAGACTTCCAATATGTTTGCTCATGTCACTTACAGTCTAACCGCTGCAAATTGCAATGATCAGCATGCTCTTTTGGAAGTTGCCAATTATATAATGACAGGGGCAGTTCATCTGATCCGACAAAACCTAAATTCCTCTTTTTTCTTTTTCTTTCCCCAGTCATCCGACTAATTTGCATACTGAGTCATCTCTCAAGAAGTTGCCGTGACAAGAGAAATACATGTTTAAACATTACCACCTTATTCAATTATTTTATTTATTTCTACAGTAATCACTTGTTTTGATCAATCTGTACAAGAGCACTTCTAATTCACTATTCTAAAAACTACTACACACTAAGCGACTTGGACAAGATGATACACAGACTCACACGCTCAACATGCTGTCTAATCTTCATGAGCTCTCTTGTATTTGTAAGGTTAATGCATTTTCTGTTTGTGTGTGTGATTTTGTATATCTTTCTTTTTACAGTCTTTCAGACTCTTCCACAATTTTCCCACTTAAACATTCATTTTTCTTTTTCCCAGGTTTGCTAACCCAAATTTTGATTTCCCACCTTAAATAACAGCATTCCTTGTCTTCAGCCAGGAGTGAGAGCTCACTTGTCAGGATTAGTGACGCATGGCGCTGTAAACAATTCACCCAGAAACTTCGCCTGAACGTTTCCAGTGATGTTAACCTATAACTTTCTTTCGACTGCTGCATGTGGAAAATTGATCCAGGTCTGCTTTGCACCTAAAAGTGACAACACTAGCACATTTTCATTATTATCATCACTGCTTAAACAACACACTTCTCTCTCTCCGGCCAGAAACACCAATTTCTGTCATGTATTCTCATTCATGAATGTAAGCATGTTCTTCATTGCGTTTATGTTATGTGGTCATATTAATTGAGTGTAAGCTGCTTCTTCATTGCATGTGTATTTTTATAATCAGGTGTAATTCATGCCTCTTTGCACTGAGCTGTGGATTCAAACTGTCTCACTTCTGATTCTTTCCAAAGATAATTTCACATGTAATATGTGTATGTGTGTTTTCTATTCATTCATGTAATTGTTAGTTCATCTATTTATTTATCTCTGTCTTTTTTTCTTTCTTTTTTTTACCTCTTTGTTATGATGCTCTGGGCATTTCTAAACCTCCACAAGTTCAGCCTCCATTTTCAATCCAATTATATCCTGTACTCTCTCACTCAAACTCGCCCGGGCTTGACCTCTCACTGGTCCCTGTCCCTCTTCTCACAGTGTCCTGTGTGACCTTCAAATCTCCAGCAAACACAGTCCCAACTCAGCTGTTTCTTCTTCTCTGTTTCTTCTCTGTTGATCTTTTCAGTCTTTTCTTGTAGGTTAACTCCCAGCATGGCAAATATCACATCCAGTGCCTTCAAACAGTCATGTCACTTGTCAAGTTTCCAGCTTGTCATTCAAAGCTCATTTTCCATCAGTCGTATTCTTACATGCTGCTGGACCCTTCAGTGTTTTAGGTCAGTTGCACTGTCTTTTGCCTGCTGTTAACTCTTCAAGTCCACTGTGTTCTATCTGTCTTCTGTCGTTATCAGGAGATTAACTGTCCTTCAAGCTTCTTCTCAGGATAGAGACAAAATGAGAGGTCAAGCTGTCAAATTTTTACGCCAAAGGCTGTCATCCCAATTCTGTTAGTCTATCATTTTGCCACTGTACTGATTTTTTGAGGTTGAGTAAGTCCATGGTCACCTGTATTAACACACTAAAACACTTATTTAATATCATTTTCATTACTATGTCTTAATACATTCAAGTCTCTAATTCCTCTGTTTTCATGTTGCAACGTAACAAGCTCACCGTCTCCTGCTCCACTTCCTGCTTAAATACAGCCACACACACTCATATTTTGATCTATTTCTCCCTTTCCTGTTTCTACAGCCTAATCAAACTCTTTTTTTGTATTTGCAGTCTATAAAACCTCTGTAATTCTGCTAAATGTTGATATAAAAAGAATGCACCCTTATTACACGCCCACACACTTAAATATACTAAGCTCTTTGCCTTTGCAAGCATTCACATCAAAATCTTCAGCGTGCTTAGCAGAGGTCTTTCAGACATCAAGACAATTACCAGTTTGTGTTTTTTCCACACATATCACCATTCTTTCAGCTCAGTTTCTGTAGCATCATCCACACAATACTTTCCTCAGCATTTTACACACTTCCCTGAACTTCGTCGTCTCACACGCACACACTCTCTTCTCTCAGACTTCCTCTTTTTCCCACACTCTGCTATGAACCTGCGTAGTGTTATTATTACTTATTTATTATTTTGTACAAATCACAGAATCGCTCAAATCCAGTACTCACAACATTCACACACTTAGAATCACTCAAAATACGCTTTCCTAAGAGTATTTTTTATCAAACATGCTGTTTAGAATCAGAAAGAGGAAGTAGACTGCACCCAATAACTGCGTCTGTCCTCTTAAAAGAGAAGAGAAATAAACACATATGTCTCAAAAAATTAGCATATTGTGATAAAGTTCATTATTTCCTGTAATATACTGATAAACATTAGACTTTCCTATATTTTAGATTCATTACACACAACTGAAGTAGTTCAAGCCTTTCATTGGTTTAATATTGATGATTTTGGCATGCAGCTCATGAAAACCCTCAACCTCAGGTGGTGAAGCGAGGGCAAGCTCTTCTGAATCTTGAGGCGTAGATGTGCTCTCAGGTTGCTCTGGAACGAGGTGACATTCTCCATCTAGAATCTGATCACTATGTCTACGCCAGACTAAGTTGGCTCCAACATTTATGGTGTATATCAGTCCGGTCTGTGAACGAATCGTGCCAGACTGCCATTTCCGACTTGGGTCTCTGTAGTCTCTGGCGAGAACTTTTTGTCCAACATTGAAGAATCTGGTTTTGTTTCGTGTTGCTTCCACCATGGAAGACTGTTTATCTTGGACATCCTTGCGAATGTCTGGTTTCAGCAAATCTAGACGTGATCTCAGATTCCATCCCATGAAGAGCACTGCAGGTGTGTGTCCAGTTGTTGCATAATTTCCCCTAGGGATCAATAAAGTATTCTGATTCTGATTCTGCATGAGTGGTGTTCCTGTAAGCCAGTAAGAAATTGTCAATTTTCTGTTGTAGCGGCTTCCCCTCTGTGCGACTGGCTTTCATTGACCGCTTAAAGGACTGGATGAACCGTTCAGCTTTGTTGCAGGAAGATGGGGAGCTGAAGTGATATGTCGTATGCCGTTACTCCCAAGGAAACACTGGAACTCCTCTCCAGTAAACTGACGACCATTGTCACTTACGAGCTGTTGTAGTGGACCTGTGCGTGCAAACTGTGACCAAAGACTATTGATCGTGCTGGCAGCTGTTGCTTGCTTTACGGGGAAGATTTCTGGCCACTTTGAGTGGGCATCAACCACAACCAGGAACATTTGGTCCATAAATGGGCCAGCATAGTCTATATGAATGCGTTGCCATGGAGTGGATGGCCACTCCCACGCGTGTACAGGTGCTGTTTGAGGCTTGCGCAGCGTCTGCTGGCAACCAATGCAGGATTTAGCCATATTCTCTATTTCACAATCAGTGCCTGGCCACAAAACATAGCTTCTAGCAAGACTTTTCATCTTAACAACACCCAAATGTCCATCGTGCAGTGAGTCCAGTACCTTTGTACGTAGTTTGGGTGGCAGGATAACACGAGTTCCCCACAGGACACATCCTTGGCAAACGGATAGTCGTTCTTTGCGGGTGGAGTACGCAGAGAACTGAGTATCACTACAGGACAGCCAACCATTCACAGTAAGATCATATACAGGGTGGGCCATTTATATGGATACACTGCAATAAAATGGGAATGGTTGGTGATATTAAAGTCCTGTTTGTGGCACATTAGTGTATGTGAGGGGGCAAACACCTCAAGATGGGTGGTGACCATGGTGGCCATTTAGAAGTCGGCCATCTTGGATACAAGTTGTATCCAAGTTGGATACAACAAAACACTCAAAGCACTCTTGAGTGCTCGTTTTTGTTTGTTCTTAATCCATATTTTTCTAGCCTTTCCAGGACTGCTGTTAGGTTAGCCAGATGAGTCTCCTCATCAACACCAGTGACGATTATATCTTTCAGAAAACACTGTGTTCCTGGAATGCCTTGTAGGACCTGATCCATGGCACGTTGCCATACTGCTGGGATACTGGCGATACCAAATACCAGTCTGTTGTACTGATATAGGCCTTTGTGAGTGTTTATCACCAGATATTTCCTGGATGTCTCTTCTACTTCCATCTGGAGATAAGCCTGGGCAAGGTCAATTTTTGAAAAGTGTTAGTGGTAGTGGGTACTGATCTACGCGGAGAACTGGGTTCACTGAAACCTTAAAATCACCACAGATCTGCACACTGTCACTTGCTTTCTTGCTTACTGACACTATTGGTGTAGTCCAATCTGACCATTCCACCTTGGTGAGTATTCCTTGCTCTTCCAAGCGCTGGAGCTCTGCTTCGACTTTGGGGCGTAAAGTATAAGGTACAGGACGTTCCTTGTGAAATCTTGGTTTTGCATTGTCCTCCAGTATGATCTGTGCTTTAATATTTTTCAGGGTGCTGATTCCATCTTTGAACACCTGGGCATGGTTATTAAGTATCTGTTTCAGTCTTTCATCCACAGACTGTGCACTCAGGCCTCGTTCCAGTCATATTGACTTTATTTTTTTCCAGTTGAGGTGGATGTGTTTCAACCAGTCACACCCAAATAATGGCACACCTCCATCTTTCAGAACATAAAGTTCCAGGTTGCATTTCTTTTTCTCATATTCCACTTTCACTTTTAGTTTTCCCGGAGGAGTTATTCTTTCACATGTGTACGTTTTCACTTTCACTGAGGTGTGTTTCAGTTTCAGATTGGGGAATTTGTCTCTGTAATCTTCATATGAGATCAGTGAGAGGGCAGACCCAGTGTCCAGTTCCATCTGTAACTCAACCTCTTGTATTTTTGGTGTGAGCCATGTTGCATCATTATCTTTCTCTTGCATTGTGTACAGCTCCAGGCATGCCAAATCCTCCTGAGAATCATTTGAGTCTGTCTCATGTACTTCATGCAGCTTTCTGTCTCTTTTCCAGATTTTGTTTTTCTTTTTATCATACTGCTTTGATTTGCACATTTTCTGTATATGCTCCTTTTTGTTACATTGCAGGCATTCTTTCTCTTTAAACCAGCAATTAGCAGCTTCAAGTGACTTTTTGCCGCATCTGAAGCACATCTGCAATTTATTATTGCGCTGATCTTTTGCTGCTGTCTCCATTGATATAGCTATCTCTAATACACGGTGCAAAGTGAGGTTATCCTCTGTGAGGAGTCGTTTCTGTGTGCTTTCATTGAGGATACCTCAGACAAAATGGTCTCTCAGGGCATCTGACAGCCCCTCCCTGAACTGACAGTGTTCTGACAGCCGCCGGAGTTCCGCGATGTACTCCGATGTGGACTCATTCTTTAGTTGATTTTGTTTATGAAATCAGAACCATTCGCTATAACCACTGGCTTCGGTCAGAAATGTTTTTGGAGCACTTCTGTGATCTCCTTGAAACTTTTGTCAGCTGGTTTGGTCGGTGTGATGAGGCTCCGCAACAAGTATGTTTTCGCTCCCATCACACTCAGTAACACAGCAACTTTCCTCTAATCCTCTATTTTGTTAGCCAGAGAATATTGTTCATCTCTCTCCACATATGTTGTCCAATCCTCTGTGCCATTATCAAAAATGTCCATTTGTCCAACACCTCCTGACATTTTCTCAGTACATTTTCTTGCCTCACCAGCCAGGCGAGTGAGTTAGCATCCACACGGATGATTAGTTGTTTTTGCCGTAACCTTTTTCATGTCTTTTGGCCACTTTCACAAGGATTTCCCCCTCCTGTCGTCCAGTGCACATCGGGGATCCGTTTTAATCCTCGTCACCAGTCTGTTATGTTCTCTCTTGTAACTTAACTGTAACACCTGTTTGGTTGTTAGTAACTTACTTTGTTAACCATGTTGTGGAAAGGCACAGACATATCAATGTGCACAAACACCACACTTGGTGTTCTCTACTTTACACAGAAAGTAGTACCACAAAAATATAAACTGATTTTACTAAGTACATAACACAGTTTATTTTTAAAGAGGTCAAAGTCAACAGCTTTCAGTCCATTATTAGTGTATTGGAGTGAGGTTTATTTCTCCAGATAAAATTAAAGTTTAATAGCTTTTGTTAATTTATCTGGAATGACATTAGTGTGCGTTGGATTGATACATTTTGGTAAACTTTCCATTTTTGTTAGATAAATTCTGCCTAAATTGATAAATTGCTCTAAAGCTGTCATGTTGTGCTGTGTGCAGGCAGGCAGAAGTGGTGGATCCAAAATGCAGGACTCTTGGAGACGGGATTTAAACTGAAAACGCAGCTTTATTGCTGGACAAACTCCTCATAAAATAAAACTCACAAAAAGCAACGTAAAAACAAGGCGCTGAGGACCGGACATAACAAACACACAGTAAGTTGAGGGTACGACGCGACAGAGAGCACAGGAAAACACAGGGCCTATATACACAGGGAAGTAATCAGGGAAAGAGAAACAGGAGGGAGACACAGCTGGGAGGGTTTGAGCTAACGAGACAAGGGGAGCAAAGGTAGACACATGAGACAACCCTTGACAATAAAACAGGAAACAGGAAACAAGAAACAGACGCAGACTTGACACTGAACATATACTAAACACGAGACACAACCTAACAACTAATCCCTCACTAAGAATAACAGAAACATAGAATACCAATAAACAAAACATAACAAAAGCACCGGGATACAAACCATAATACAAAGTAATAGAAGAACTGAAAATGCTGGGTCAAAATGACCCAGAACCGTGACAAAAGCCCAGAGTTCAGTTTGGTCTTGAATTCTTTTAGTTTCTTCTCCACGTTCAGCGACCGATTTACTTTTTGGTCCTTTGTGAGATGAATTTCCAAATATCTTATTTCTGATTTAACAGGAATGTTACAGAAATCTTTTTCTAGTTTATCGTTTATAGAGCACCTCCTCAACCTGAGCCTGAGGCTGGGAAGAGTCCCACAGCTCTGGAAAACATCCTGTGTTGTACCAGTGCCAAAGACTTCACGCCCCAAGGACCTCAACAGCTACAGGCCGGTGGCTCTGACATCCCACCTGATGAAGACCCTGGAGCTGCTGGTCCTGGCTCAGCTTCGGCGCCTTGTGAGCTCATCACTGGACCCACTTCAGTTTGCCTACCAGCCTGGCATTGGAGCGGATGATGCCGTCATTCACCTCCTACATCGTTCCCTCGCTCACCTGGAGACCGCTAGGAGCACTGTGAGAATCATGTTCTTTGATTTCTCCAGTGCCTTCAACACCATTCTTCCCTCGGTTCTGAAGGACAAGCTGGAGAACTCAGGAGTGGACCATCACCTCACTACCTGGATTTTGGACTACCTCACCGACCGACCACAGTATGTGAGGACTCAGGGCTGTGTGTCGGACAGGGTCGTCTGCAGTACGGGGGCCCCACAGGGAACGGTTCTGGCTCTGTTCCTCTTCACCATCTACACTGCAGACTTCTCCCACAACTCCACCCAGTGCTTCCTGCAGAAGTTCTCTGATGACTCTGCAATAGTCGGCCTCATCACTGATGGGGACGACAAGGAGTACAGAAGACTGACTCAGGACTTTGTGGACTGGTGCCAGCTGAACTACCTCCAGATCAATGCCAGTAAAACCAAGGAGCTGGTGGTAGACTTCCACAGGCACAAACATCCTCCACTGCAACCACTGAACATCCAAGGTATGGACATTGATGTTGTGGACAGCTACAGGTACCTTGGTGTTCATCTGAACAACAAACTGGACTGGACTCATAACTCAGATGCCCTCTACAGGAAAGGGCAGAGCAGGCTGTACCTGCTGCGGAGACTCAGGTCGTTTGGAGTGGAGGGCCCACTCCTGAAGACCTTCTATGACTCTGTGGTGGCCTCAGCCATCTTTTATGGTGTGGTCTGCTGGGGTGGTAGCATCTCTGCTGGGGACAGGAAGAGACTGAACAGGCTGATCCGAAGGGCCAGCTCTGTTCTAGGATGCCCTCTGGACCCAGTGGAGGTGGTGAGTGACAGGAGAATGGTGGCTAAGCTGTCATCCCTGTTGGACAACATCTCCCACCCCATGCAGGAGACTCTGACAGCACTGAGCAGCTCCTTCAGTGGCTACAGCACCCATGGTGTGGGACGGAGAGATTTCGCAGGTCTTTCCTCCCCACTGCTGTCCCTTCATTATGTCCAAGACTTAAAAATACGGAACAAATACCAATCAGAATGAGGACTAAGATAAAGCAATCCATCTGAAAAGTAATCCGAGTTCATTGTATTTACCAGTTCCCTAAGGAAAGTTTCCCATTGAATGTCCCCATTTAGGTTAAAGCGGAGTGTATTTGTGTTAGAAACGTCCAAAAAAGTCATAAGTATATGGCATAATAATGACTATAGTTGGATATGTTTTTGTATTGGTTTTTAAAAATAGTGTCATGTCCCTTTTTTCAGTATAACTCCATACATGAAGTTCGAGAACAATTTATCAGTGATCACCACACTCAAGTAAGAGTTATTGTTTTAAAATCCTTCATTATGTCTAAGATTTGGAAATATGGAACAAATACCAATCAGAAGGAGGACTAAGAGAAAGAAATCCATGCCCCAAATCATTACACATACCTTAACATATGCATGTTTCATAATCAGAGTTCGTTGTATTTACCAGTTCCCTAAGGAAAGTTTCCCATTGAATGTCCCCATTTAGGTTAAAGCGGAATGTATTTGTGTTACAAACGTCCCCAAAAGTCATAAGTATATGGCATTCTAATGACTATAGTTGGATATGCTTTGTATTTTTTTAAAAAAATGGTATTATGTCCCTTTTTTCAGTATAAATCTACCTATAAAGTCAACAAACAATTTATCAATGATCACCCCACTCAAGTAAGGGTCATTGTTGTAAAATCCTTCATTATGTCTAAGATTTGGAAATATGGAACAAACACCAATCAGAAGGAGGACTAAGAGAAAGAAATCCATGCCCCAAATCATTACACATACCTTAACATATGCATATGTTTCATAATCAGAGTTTGTTGTATTTACCAGTTCCCTAAGGAAAGTTTCCCATTGAATGTCCCCATTTAGATTAAAGCGGAGTGTATTTGTGTTAGAAACGTCCCCAAAAGTCATAAGAGTCAGGTGTGCCAATAACTATAGTTGGATATGTTTTTGCAATATTTAAATGGAGGTATATTTCTGTATTTAGTATTAATCTACCTTTGAGATCAGTGACAAAACCGTTAATGGTCACTGATCGTTAATGACCATCAGTTAATGATCACTGTACTCTGGTACTATATCAATTCAATTTCATTTATGTATACCCTTTTGATTGTCCTCATTCAGGTTAACGCAGTGCATTTTTGTTAGAAATGTCCCCGGAAGTCATAAGAGTCATCTTTTTTGGCAGTTTTCAATTGTCTCATGTCTATTTGTTATTCATGTTAAATCTACTCATAACATCAGTGAAAACTAAAATTAAGAAATCCATTCTAAAATCGTACAGCTTGTCTTATCACTCACAGATCTTTAATACTGTACTTTTTGTTTCCTGAGGTAAAGGATATTTTGGTTCTAATGTAGGTTAAAGCAGTGTGTTTATTAATAATATAATGATAATAGAAATAAATCTTTTATGATAGGTTTGCTTCAAAGTTTGGATAGTTTCTGCAAATGAAATGAACCCTTAGTAATTGTGTACAAATTATCTGTGTTAACAATTCATAGTTGAAATTAGAAATTTCTTTTTTCATTTAAGTAGAATATAAAAGCTAGGTTAACTGTCTAATGTTTGCCTATTTAACTTATGTTTATCTACTCGGGGCTAACCAAGCTGAAACAGCATCATGAGAAATGCCTGAACCGTAAAAAAAAAAAAAAAGATCTGCAAAATCCGGATTCCTCAAGGAATGAGATTGAGTGTCTTCTTTCAGGTATGGAGGCAACAAAAACACAATAGAATAAGAAAACAGATCAAGGTGAAGACAGGGGACCAGGGACTTCTTCCCAGTGAACATATTTGGAAGCAAAGTTCTTGCCTTACAATTTGCTGGTAACAAACACTCATTAGTACAGATGATTTTTTCCCCAAGTTTCTCTGCATTAATGATGTGCATGTATACTGCCAAAACAACACAGTAGTAATAAATGCAGTCAAAAATTTAAATTGTTCTATGGCCGAGACAATGGACATAGTGTTGATTTCTTCAAGATAAATAGAGACCTTAATTATTGTTTAGATTATTGTTAGATTGGGTAGTTAACCTTACATTGTACTTTGAAGGACTTGAGTAAGATTTAAAGAAATTAGTTTACTGCTGAACTGTATATAACCATCATCCTTATCATTGCATTAATTATCATTTCATCAAAGCATTTATTGAAGCTGTTGGCATTATGTTATAATTTGTATTACAGGGGTTATCATAATCAAATATTAACATGTTTGTTACAGGTGCAGTTATAACCACTTTAAAATGATTGAGTTAAATATATATATCAAAACTCATATGCTGAGTATATTGTTACAGTAAAATAGTAGCTGTGCAAAGGCCTGAATGTATTCAGCTTCTTGTGGCATTTGAGTTTGCCTAGTTACAGGTGACAGAAGGATGTCCAGTCCATGGTGACCTCAAAGGCCTTAGGTCATCACCATATTCGGAAGAGTATGCCACAAGGAGGAACCTCTGTGTTTGCATTTAATTCTTAAAATACATGAATGTTCTGTACATGCAAATTATGCGCTTGTAAACGCAAGAAGGGGCGTTACAATACCCTGATGTTATAAAAGCAATCTAGAGTGTATTTTGGGTAGAGATGTACAACTGATGTTTTGCAGTTTACACCTCTCCACGCGGCGTGCATTCATTAAAATCAATTGTTTGACCGACCTCTTCTGGACTATCATTGTTTTACTCTCATCCTCAATTTCGAACTCATAACATTTGGTGCATTGGCCGGGGTTGAGGGGGAGAAAGTTGGAGATTGAGACCGAGAGGGTCCGAGGTGCTCAAACGGGCAGACACGAGTCAGTGGTCGAAGTGAGTTGACATAAGCCGGCTTATTCAAAGGTAAGGCACTACCTGTTGAATTATTTCCAAACAGTGCTGGATTGGTTATGACAAAATTAAAAGTCTACTCACTGAAATTACTGGTAAAGGTCTGTTTTGATTTTGGTGAAAATCTCATGAGAATCAAAGTTGAAGTAATGATAATGAAACGTTAAGTGACAGTACTGATTAAAGAAAAGCAGTTGGACTGCTAAGTAAAGAGAAAAGCAGTTGGACTGCTAAGAGAATTTAAAAACAGTTGGACTGTTACGTGAATTTAGTGATAGGTAATTGGTGAAGTGTTTGTGACATTAAAGTCTCAATTGAATATAAAGCCGGGCTTGGACACCAATATAGTTGGTTTTGTGGTTTTGTGGGGTGTCTTCAAAGTAATTAAATTTTGTAGAACGGAACTCTGGGAGTTCTAAGAAGTGCATTGTCGGAAGGTGACGCTTCCAACTTGTCGGGGACGCTCGGCATTTTCCTCTGGGAGGGATAGTTCACTTGGCAAGTGTGGAGAACAACGACGCTCCAAAATAGCTACTGATTGGATCAGTTTACCGTTTGGAACGGTATTTGCACTTTTTTGGGTAGCAAAGGTTGGACCTTGGGCGTTGGACGCTTTTAAATTGATGTAGGGATTTTAGAAATCGGGGCAGAAACTGTTGGACAGATACTGCTTAATTGATTACAAAAAAGTTGGACTTTATCGGTCGGGCCGTTAACTTAAATTTCTAAAAATTAGGTAGGATTTGTTACAGAGGCCTAAAATCTGTGCAGTTGTAATCATAGGACGTCTGTGTAATATATTAAGAGGCTTGTCTGAGAGGAGTCTGTAAGTGAGGCTGGTATTATTTTTAGACTGTGTGTGTGTGTGAAAATGCAAATAAGGCAGCTGAGAGGTGCATAGAGTTTGAGGAAGTTTATAGAGACTGCTACACATTGCTGATGCCTGTATTTAAGACGCTGGTTTTGTTTATTACAATATTGTAAGTAAAGTTTTATTTCTTGCCATGACTGTATGACTTTTGCTGGGTTTTGAGATAGGATACATAAACTGTTGATACTTAGGACCGTTATCTGGGTTCTGAGAACTGAAATTGAATTTGAGATAATTTAATTAATAAATATGTCTGTAAGCGATGTGTGTTTTGGGGTGTCGAAGTAAGATGTTTTAGGATTTTTAGATGGGTTTTGTTTCAGTATGAGATAATACATACAGTTACATTTGGGGTTTCTCAGGTATTGTGGTTGACTGTGAGTGATGTATATAGTTGTCAAACGGGAGGTTTGAATACAGCTAGTGAGCTGGTGACAGATGCTGTCACATGAAAACAGAGGAATTAGAGACTAGAATGTATTAGAAAGCAATAAAATGCAAATTAGCAAGCTGTGAACGGGTTAAACGACGGTTGGTTTCACCAATAATGCTGGTAGGGTATATCAGTTTGGACTGATTTAAGGGTTGTCCTGGGTTTGAAGGAATGTGCATATTGAATGGAGGTGTATGATATATTTTGTGGTTTGGATTTGAGGGACGTAACTGGCTTCACCTTCATTATTATGCTGACGCAAGTAACTGCCAGCGAGCCAGTACAGGTCCAAGTGGAGGTGTTTATTTGTTGTGAGACAGAAGACGCAGAGTTTGAGTCGGATAGAATAGTGACTCTAACGGAATTAGAGTTTACCAACTTCCTGGATGATTGTTTGTACCTAGTCGGAACTTTAGACCACTTTGTGAGACAGAACAGCAATGAGAGGAGAGAGTTTTAGCAATAAAGGCTGTGGGGTTTTAGTTTTCCAGTTATGTGTGTGCTGTGAGAATGATTAGAGGGTTGAATTGTTGTTATTAAATTTGCTCATTTTGCTCATTCATTAAAGCATGCCTGTAGAATGCTCTTAGGAAAGCGTATTTTGACTGATCTGTACTGGGGGAACGCTGTCAGTATTTGATTTGAGTGATTAGGTGTGATTTGTACCAAATAGTAAATAAATAATAATAACACTAGGGAGATTTATAGTAGAATGAGTGAAAAAATGGAAGTCTGAGAGAAAAGGCAGTGTGTGTGAGACGATTATGAAAGGATTGTGTGAATGAAGTAAAAAAAAAAAAAACAAAAACTGACAAATGCAAAAATTAGTATACTTAAAAGTGTGTGTGAGAAGAGGGTGTATTGTTTTAGACCAAGACTTAGTAAAACTAAATAGACAGACGAGTTAAATTCTGAGAAGATGAAGCGAATGCATGTTTAAGTAAAAGTAATAAAATGACATTAATTACAGGTTTTAGAAAAGGGACATACCGAGAGAAATAAATACATGAACTAATAATTACATTAATGAATTGAAAACGCACGTACACAAACTGTTACATGTGAAATTATTGTTGGAAAGTTAATACACACATGAAATAAAGAAAGCAGTTTACACTCCTTTAATTTACAGAACCCGTGTGTCCCCTAGATCTGGTAACACCCTTGCCCAGTTGGCCCCCGTATCAGGTGAGCATGGAAGGCTGGATAGCCCATGACGGGTAAGATCCCACCTCGAAACCCTGGGACAACCTAAGGCAGGCACAGTCACGACTGCTCCCTAAGTCCCTAAGTGAGCTTGGACTCACTGGAGGAGATGGGACTAAAAGGTAAAGCCGCTGCGCACAGGCGGAGGGGAAATGTCATTAACAATGACCAGTGATGAGCCAAAGACAGAAAACACACCCTGTCAAGAGGAGTCTGAAACACTGTAAAAGAAACATTTACAAGATCACAAGGATCACAAAGAAACATTGATAAAATTACACATACAAACAGCAAATGCACTAACCTTATAAAGATAAGCTCATGAGGATTAATGCGATTAAAACCTGGCTAAGAATACAAACATATGTAATTAAATAAGGTTGCTAATTTCAGGAGTGTTAAAATGGTGTGGACGTTGAATAAAATACAATTGGATAAAGTAACGTTGAGGAAAAACTCAAAAGAAGTTAGATGACAAGGAAATCAGTTATGCAAAAAAAAAAAAAAAAGATAAGTGATTAAAGTAGTTTAAAAAGGGTGACTTAGGAGCGCTCTTGCACTGAGTGATCAAAACAAGTGATTAGTATAGAAAAAAAATGAAAATAATTGAATAATGGCATGAGGGTTAAAAAAGTATTTCCCTTGCCAAGTTAAATTGTTGAGATATGACTGAGTATGCAAAAAAGTTCGAGAACTCGTGTGAATGAGGACAGAGGAGCTTGCTGTGTGGGTGATTGAGGCCTTAGAGGAGAAGTAGACTGTTCAGAGGTGCAAATTTGATTAAGAGGTTTATAAATTAGTGTTGACACATTGGTATAACGTGTTTATATCTTAGGCTGAATCTGAGTATGGTAAAGTGCTTAAAGGGGGATATTGTGTACAAAACGGTGCAGCTTTTTACGAGGTTTTCAGTGTGTTGAACGGGTGAAATTTCAGATTGTTGAAGATTTTTGAGGTTGTTGTTTTATTTTTAATAGAGGGAGTTTTAATAGCTAATACTCAGCTCTCTTTTTTCTCATTTTTGTTCTAAGCAGGCCTGCAAAAGAATGAATAACGGCGCTGACAAAAGTCTCAGGAAAACAAAAAATAAGGTGACCTTTTCCAGATTACAATGGGCGAAGGAAAGAGGCCACGTGGGGGATCTGATCAGATTGTGAGTCCCTGTCTAAAAGGATTGCAGAGAGCCAATCCAGTCCAAAAGTACAGAGAAATATTTTCCTAGAAACAAGTAAAAAGAAAATGAATGATTATATAAATAAACTGAGTTTGCTGAAAGTGGAAAATCTGATTATTTGTGCGGAAGTCTACCAATACCCGATGTTAATGCGTGTGAGTGAATGTGTGGGAATGGACAGGCGAATGGACGGTCCAGGCAGGCCATAGGTTGGACCGACTGGACACGGACAAAAGACTGGACTAAGGTTGGACACATGACTGATAATTGTTCTGTTTTAACTTTTCTTTTATAACACAGGTTGGATCAAGTGGGGAAAGTGAGTATGAAATGTGAAGTTCTGGTTAACACACAGGTTTTTGTTTCTAGGACATTTCAAGGATGCAGGCTGTGGATGGAGCCAAGAAAAGATTTGACATGATGATTAATTTTATTTTATTCCTTATATGATATGACTAACCTTTTCGTTTAATTCCCTAACCTGAGTGAAGGATTTTGAGTTTGTAACACATGAGATGTGTCACAAAAACGGGGGAGTTACAGGATTTAAGGTTTAATTTGAAAGGGGTTTTAGGATTAATTGATGACATTTGGGGTTTTTTGATAATTTAGGTATGGTAAAACTGAGGCAGAAAGTTTTATTTTCAGCTTATTTTTGATTTCTAGAATAAGAGGTTATAATTTAGGCGTGCACATACAGATATGTCAAAGGAAAATTGTATATATGTGATTAGCTACATGAAATGTGCTCTTTTAGGGTTACTAAGCAAATGTCTACGTGACCTTTACCTAACAACTTTTGTGATGATAAACTTGTTTACCGACTTGCTCTCTTGTAGAACATACAGACTTAGGAAAGGGGAACCTCAGCTCTGAGTTCTGAGAATAACTCTGTTAAGTTGACAGGAAACATGTCGAGACCGCCATATAGGGCAAATGTGTTAGAGCTTGTAATTAAATGTGGGCTCGAAAAGAGGAAGCAAATTGGGTACAGGACGTGCTTGAGATGATCAGATGAGAGAAGGGGAAGGTCAGGAATAGTTTAGATTAAGATTGAGAAATTAAATTGGGTGAAAGGGGGGTGTAGCAAGTAGATTCAGGGCAGCTCACAGCCCGGCGTAAACGCAAGGTGCTGTCACACAGCTTAAGTTATTTGTTTGATTTATTTTATGACAAAATAATAAGGAAACATTGAAAATATACAACACGTTGAGGAGACAGATAGGGTTGGCCAATCGAAAGGTTTAGTTTGTTTAGCATGATCTCTTTTGTTATATTTTAGCGTTTAACATGGAAAATGCCTCTCTGGAGCTTCTCTCCTGATGCTACCCCACCAAAAGAAGCTTATCCATAGAGATTATGTCAGCTCCCAAACAGACAACAACAAACCAAGACTAGCAATAAACAATCTAAACATAAATAATAACAAATAAAGAACAATACAGAATCCAAATCTGAACCGAAGAATAAAATAGTGAAATGTGGATTATTAAATATTAGGTGTCTCTCTTGAAATAGTGTCTGTTAGCTCACGCCAAGCGGTCGCAGCAGATGGCTGTCCGTACCTGAGCGTGGTTCTGTCAGAGGTTTATTTCTGTTAAAAGGGAGTTTTTCCTTCCCACTGTTGCCAAGGTGCTTGCTCAGTAGGGGGTCACAAGATATAAATAAATAAAAAGCTCCAAATCTGACATTTACACATGAAGGAATCAATATGGCAGATTTAATGGGATTAGGAGAACCTCATGATTGTACTAAGAAAGCAGAACTTGAAGGGAAAGTCAGGGAAGATTTAAAAGCAGGACCTGTTGGGATTTAGAGATTCTTTTATTGCTATCATATAATCTGCCTTATGATGACTGCATTAATAACATGTTGTATAGTATTATTTTAATAGTATTGAATATGTTTGTCATAACAGTGACGTCTCTATTTACAGGTTGAGTTCATTTTATACACAATGCGTAACTGTGCTTGTTTAGAGTTGATGTTCCGTCCAAAAGGGTTTTAAGCTTCACTGGTGAGAGTGTCCAGGTGATACATGTTGCGGGAGGATGAGAACATAGCAGGTTAATTGCATGCACGCTTACAAACATACATGATTTAAATATAGGCCAGGCCGAAGGCCTGGACTTGATGTAGCTTTCAACTTTACAGCTCCTAACTTGCAGGAATGGCGTGGAGTGTAATGAATGAATGCAAAATATGCTTACAGACACAAACATGATATAGAGTTATTTTACAGGGTAAAGGTGGACCACATGTTGCTTTGTTTCTGCTTAGCAACTACTGAGGTAAAAGGTGTTAAAGATAAATATGCAATAAGTGAACAGGAAATGTGTGAGGGTGAGCCGGGTGAAACAAAATGTTGTAGATAATGGAAACTTGTCTAACTGGCATTAACAGTAACTTTTGCATGTTATGTATATGCTTGAAGCCAAAAGAGGCGTAAATCCTGATAGAAAACTTTGAAGTGTGCTTTCTAGCGGAGATTTAGGCTGACAGGGGGATGGTGTGTATTTTACTCGGGTTGTGTTTAATAAAACTAAAAGCGTTGCTCACACACATAAAGAGTATTGAGATTAAATAAAGTTAATATAATGGATAGAGCCCAGAACATGATAATATATAAGTGAAATCAAATGCAATGTTTGATTTCACTTTTATTGGGAAATAATCAGGCTAGAAATGTGAGTAACCTATGTTTAAACTGTGAAAACACATGGGTTAATTTCCATAGAAAAACTGTAGAAAAAACAAGAACTCATGTCAGGAGGACCAACTTAGAAAATGCACCTGAAGATGGTCTCATTAAGAGATGTGCTGTTGGTGTGTGCTGAGACTGGACGAGTATTTTAAACAAGTGAAGGAGAAATGGTTGAGTGTGTGTCTTAGTGTACATATGCGCTTGATATACATATATATATGTGCATATGGGGAGTTTTCATGGGTATTTTGAATGGCACCTCAGTGGTTTCCAAATCTAGAGAAATACATAATTTTTTGGACGCTCATTAGCCAAGCACTGTGTATTCGGCTCTCCACATGCATTGAGGCTGCGCAGCTCTCCGTGGTCCATGCAATCAAGCAACTGTTACATATCTGCATTAAACTAGCCAACATAGACTCACCGCCACATGATGCAGGATGTTGCCCTGCAGCGGGGGCAGAAAATCATTTGCAAATCAGGGCTCTTATCTTGATTCTCATATGCTTACTTATGTACACACACACACACACACACACACACAGAAGGGGAAATTTCAAAACAAAACAAAAAAACAACTTCCCTTATCCTGTCAAGCGCAGGAGCAAAATAAAATCTCTTTGGGCTCTGTTAAAAATCTTTAGTAAAAGTGTAAAAGGCCAAACCTAAGAGGTTGGGCAACCCAGAAAGTCCCTCCTGTATCAGGAGTTAATAGTCAGGAAACATTTCTAACCTTAACGCCTTGTATCTGAAAAACCACTGACTGATAGATGCAGATAGACATACAAGTGCACATACATCCACATGTGCATTTAGACATTAAACGTGTAGACACATGTACACACACATTGGCACACAGGCACAGAGTCTAACTGAAGAGCTTAACAAAGCAGACGTGGCAGTAGGGTTTGTCATTTTGCCTGATATGATATTGTGAACCAACTTTGAATAATGACAGGAACCGTAGATGAACACAGTAGGTTAGTGAGGTGTAGCAGAGAGAGGCTGTTTGTTTTCTATCCCTTACAGGAGAAGATTTCTACTAGAGAATGCTGTTGGCATTATGTTATAATTTGTATTACAGGGGTTATCATAATCAAATATTAACATGTTTGTTACAGGTGCAGTTATAACCACTTTAAAATGATTGAGTTAAATATATATATCAAAACTCATATGCTGAGTATATTGTTACAGTAAAATAGTAGCTGTGCAAAGGCCTGAATGTATTCAGCTTCTTGTTGCATTTGAGTTTGCCTAGTTACAGGTGACAGAAGGAGAGGTCCAGTCCATGGTGACCTCAAAGGCCTTAGATCATCACCATATTCGGAAGAGTATGCCACAAGGAGGAACCTCTGTGTTTGCATTTAATTCTTAAAATACATGAATGTTCTGTACATGCAAATTATGCACTTGTAAACGCAAGAAGGGGCGTTACAATACCCTGATGTTATAAAAGCAATCTAGAGTGTATTTTGGGTAGAGATGTACAACTGATGTTTTGCAGTTTACACCTCTCCACGCGGCGTGCATTCATTAAAATCAATTGTTTGACCGACCTCTTCTGGACTATCATTGTTTTACTCTCATCCTCAATTTCGAACTCATAACACCTTCTTGCTGTGTGTTCTGTCCGTTTGCCAGTGTAAGTTTATTTTGTATTCCTTGATTTGTTACTTTTTGAGTTTAGCATTAAAGCTGTATTTGAGTTCACGTTTTGCCTCCAAGTGTCTGCACTTTGGGTCCTCCTACTACCATTCCTGCCTGCACACAGTCTACACATGACAGTAAGGTCCCCAAAACTGACATAAAATAACTTGTGTGTGTGTATCGCTGAAGACCCCAAAGGGGACATTAAACATTCCCAGTCCCCAATGGGATGGTAAAAATACTGTCTGGACAAATGTTGCTTAAAATGAAAATCTCTTTATTTCTGTGGTCTTGGAGGAGTAAAACTCAGTTGCCGGCTTGCTTCTAAACCATACAGAAAGTGGTGTCCCCAAAGGGTGGGAGTTAAGATATGTGACCCCAAATGGGACTTAAGCGGGTGTATGCATGTGTGTGTGTGTGTGTGTGTGTGGGAGAGAGAGAGAGAGAGTTTTTAAATTGTGTTGATAGGCCACGTAAAACCAGAGTTATGATAAAAATATCTGCAATGTTTGATTTTCTTCCTGAATACTATCTTTGTTTATATTTAGAAAGGAACTGTAAGAACTGTGTTTTATAAGGAAAACCTCGAAAGCGTGTGAGCAAAAATAAAACCAAACACCCCCCCCCCAGCCTTTCCTATTGGTGGAAAAATGTACCATGTCGACCAATCAAAAAATGATATGGCAACATGGCATTTAGTTGTTCAGGAAAGGGGAAGTTTTAGGAGTGATGGCGGTGTTTGTGATGTGAGAGATTTGCGACGTTTAGCGCAAATCTTGTGTAATCAGTGTGTAGTGTACTCAATAGTTTTGTTGTGTGTGTCAGAACAATAAGGCGACTGCTGAATGTTACAGGTGTTACAGGAGTGATTCATCATGTTCTCCTTTATCTCATAGTGGACAGAAATGATTTTTTGCAGTGGCACAAATAATTTGTGTGGCATCAGATTTGATGCAGAACAGCTGATTGTTCTGTAAATAATTTGAAATGTTTATTTTAAAAACGCCTTGGCTGCATTTTTAGGTAAACAGCTGCAAAAAACTTGTTGTTTGCATAACTCACATAACTCATAACTCAAACATTACAAAATCCAAACGCTGAACTGCACCTATGCCACAGAGCTTCATTCCAACACATCAAATTAATGACCTTGGACACACACAATTAACAGGAGTAACATCCCACACTAATCTGCCTGTTAAACTTAACTAACTCAGCCTAGTCTTCCGTACATACTGGCGATGGGTATTTATGTACCTCCTACTGTCAGCTGTGAGGAAGACAAACTGTCTTAAACACAAACTGCGGCGGTACTCCCAAGCCAATAGCTTCAGCCGCCTGATGCACAATAACTAGAAGGCAAATCACTACAACGCCTAATGCAGGTGAAACTGCTGAAACCTAACAGGGGAATAAGACTCCTGATTGAAACCAGCTGTGTGAAGCCACAGGCTTACTCTAAAAGGCAACAGCGAACCATAAAACTCTCACCAATCAAACTATATATAAATAATCCAATAAAACCTACAAACTCTTCTGTTGACAAGTTGTTGTGGCTCCTCCAACCAACGGCCGCAGCAGGCTAAACATGAGGACGCTGATGACGACAACAATAAACACATGAGATGCACTTCTGCACTATTTGCAGATTGCACATAAGCCCAACAGAGGAGTGGAGGATGCACTTTTGATTCTACTTCACCTGATTGTCAAACATGTAGAGAGTAAAGGACGTTAGTTCATCGATTTCTCTTCTGGTTTCAATAACACAGCCCCAGATTTGAATCAAAAGACTTTTAGAACAGTTTGAAATCCGGACAAACCTGAGCAAGTGCAGTCATATAAATATCTTGGGGCCATTGAGTCTGTTTTATCATGAGAATGATGCAGGACAAAGTCTTATAAAAGCAGCTTTGTCCCTGCTGTGGTCACTAAACTTAATAAGTAATAACTGTTTTTCTGATTTGATTCAACTCGTCCAATTTCCAAATATGTGTCTGTCAGGTTTAAATTGATGTGTGTGTTTGTGAAGGGATGACAAATGCTATTATTTTTCTGTAAAGCAAATTTACCTAAAAGTAAAGTAACCTTGATATGTCAGGATGTAGATGTCCCACCCACAAACGTCATCCAACCCTGAAACATCGGTACTGTTCAAGGCAGCATTGCTGTCCACACGTCCATCAGAGGGTTAGAGAGTCTGCTCTCTGTTTCCATGAAACAACCACACTTGAAATGATCATTAAAGCTACCTGTACTAAAGGAAGCTGAGAACATGGCAGATGTGGGACTGACTGTGATCAGACTGTGACGGTTGTTCTTGAGCAGATCTACAGGTCAGCTGTTCCACATCATGTTTCTAGGATGGAGCCGTTTGGAATAATGCCGCCCTCTGCTGGACAGATATCGTGTTGTCCCTGAGTCCTTCTGATCCTCAGCACTTTCTATCAGGAGACAACGCACCCAGGTCCCATTTGACGTTGTTCACTTGATGTTCTGAAGCCCACTACGGACCTTAACACGGGCACCATTTGGACATATTAGATTAACTGTTTTTTAAGACCAAATTCTTCAATTACACGACGGTGTGATTTTTATTTTGTGCTTTTAGTGTAGAGAGAGTCTCTGTGGAGGTTTGTGTGGGTCCTCTCAGGGGACTCTGGCTTCCTCCCACAGTTCACAGACATTCAGGTAGTGGGGTTAGGTTAACTGGTGAATAAGTGTGAGCGTGAACGGTCGTCTGTCTCCTCACCCTGTGTTAGCTGGGATCCACTCCAGCTCCTACATGCCCGTCAGGCACCATCCTCATACCTGTTCTGGTAAATCCAGTCCTGGAAGACACAGCTCACCTGGAATCTGTGTTCATCTTATAAAATGTTACATTTCATTAGAAGTTGGTTGTATTCCAGTTTTATGTTGCAGTTTTCACTTTTGAAAGGGAAGGTTAGTCCAGCTCAGTCAGAGGCTGAATGCTCTCTTTCAGTACGTTGTTGTATTAAACGATGACTCAGCAGATGACACATTGTAGCCATGTTAAAAATCATGCAACAGACCCTTGGTCACGATGTCATTGTGGGGATGTCTAAAGGCTGGGTTCCTTCTAATAACCCTAACAAGTGTTTATGGCGCTCCTTGTGATGCTGGGTAAAAGTTCAGCCTCTGAAGACCTCGACGTGTTTGAAGTTATCGACAGGGTGCAAGGTCCACTTCAAAGGTGTTGTATGTTCTATGTTGGTCAGGTTAATCAAAATGGAAACTGTTGAACGTTTCAGAAGTTTACTTATTACCCAACATGGTCCAGCACTAAACATCGTAAAGCCTTTAGTTTTTGGAGACAGGATACTGCCATCAAATTCAAAATGGGCTAATATTTTTCTTTAAATGTTACATTTTCTCATTTTATTTAAAATACTGGTTTATAGGATTTGCAAATGCTTGCATTCTGTTCTTGAACATATTTAACACAGCGGATCAAATGTAGGGAAGTGGGTGTTATATTCAGATGGTGGGATAAATTTAGGAAATGTAAAACTTTTGATGTTAATGTTGTTTATTTGCAGGGTTTAAAAATAAATGTGTTTACTGTTTGAAACTCATACTTGGCCTTCTACTCTTCATGGCTACTTAACCAAGCTAACAGGGTGGACAGTCTGAGGAGCTGGGAAAGAAAAGCGTCTGAACTGCTTGAAGTTTCTTGAAGACATTTTATCCAAGAAGTTTCTTCAGTTCTGAGAGCGACTGGTGGAGAATCCCAGGTTTAGGTCCCGTGTGAGTGTCCCCCTAAGAGGGTCATGGACTCCCTATTGATCCTCTGCCTAATCACACGAGCCAAGGTGTGAAAACGGGTGTAGGTCACAATCAGCCAAGGGCTGTTTCCCAATTCAGGGTCTGCAGCCTTAAAGGCCGCATTTTAAGGCCGATTACGTCACAGCGACGCGACGAAAGCTGTCCCAATTCAAAGGCTGCTCGAAATGCGGACTTCAAATGTGTCCTTCATTTCCCTGAATTTTAAGGATGTGGTGGTGTAGACTTCATGACCCAACATATCCCAGACTCCATAGTGCGGCGGTGGGTGTGGATAATTTTGCAGAAAAAACGGCCGAAGAGTAAACTTTTAAAGTAAGTACTGAATATTATGTCACTTATTTATGTGCAAATGTTTAATAATGAAGAACATTAAAACATTA
Organism: Oreochromis aureus; assembly: GCF_013358895.1. Lineage (NCBI taxonomy): Eukaryota > Metazoa > Chordata > Actinopteri > Cichliformes > Cichlidae > Oreochromis > Oreochromis aureus. The sequence continues at coordinate 4,133,315 of NC_052944.1, forward strand.
CTGTTGGCCACATGTTGGCAAAGTTATGTGACATTAGTGATGTTTGTACTAAATTGGTTTTAAAGCCTTTACTTTAAAATATACGCTGTTCAATAGCTGACCTTAATCTTACAGAGAATGTGATGATCTTATAGATAATTAAAGTCAGTCATATATCCACAAACACAACAAGCTGAAAGTCAGTGATGCTGCTCGGTTTGCAGTCCTGAATATGACGGCACAAGCAGGATTCACTGCACTGTTAATGTTAGCTATGTTATATTGCTGCCTCTGTTCGGTGCTGTCGAGCCAAACGGACTTTAACGTGTGTTTGAATGAGCTGACGGTTCACTCGTTAAGCTGAAAGAAAGATGCTTTAATCACAGGAGTCACACATGTGTCCACTGGACCATCTGGAACTCTTCTTGTTTAGCACTCGTAATAACACAAACACTAAATCCTCCTTCTCTTGTGCTGTTTTGTAGCAGTGTATACACCTGAGACTGTCACCTGTCTGTCTGTCCTGCACTCTCTCTCTGTTTCTTTCTCTCTGATTGTGGAATAAAAGTATGAACATGTATTTATAAGTTACACTTGTGTTTGAATCCTGCAGCTTATCTTATCTAAGCTTAGCTTACCAGGACAAACTCAGCAGTGTGTGAGGAAGAGGAGGAGGAAGAGCCAGCAGCAGCTGACAGATGGAGAGAATAGACAGACTGTTCCCTGTTTGTGAAGGACTGCTAGGAAAGTTTAACATAACTAATTGTCTGTCCTGAATCAGTCTTATTAGGTAATGTTCAAATAATGTTATCATCCCAGTGTTTTCAGTGTGGGAGAAAGTACTCAGGGCCTTCAAGTTACACACTATGAAAGGCAGCAACAAGTTTAATATTCAGAAACCTAAAGTATGTATCAGCAGCAGGATGGAGCTAAAAATAAATGTTTGTTTCAGTTCTATGAAGCTTTGAGTATTTTGGATTAGTAGCACTGCTGTGTTTGTTGCATCATATTGCTGTAATTGTTTATATGCTTTATATATTCTGAGGTAAGTTCATCTATAGTGTTACATCATATTCTATAAGGATGTTATGTGTTTGTATACTTTCTGCCCAGTTTGACCCATTTAGCAGAAGTCAGCCTGTTTAAGGCTCTGATATCTATTCTGTATGACTTAAAGCAGTTATGACATGGTCTGATTTTCTCACCCAATAAAGGAATATTTAATATATCAGTCTGATCTTCATTCTATCAGAAACAGTTATCACAGCTCGTACATTTTCCTTTTTACACATATATGTAAGCATTGAGCCAAATTTAGTAATGCCAACATATTAAACGAACAATATTTGTCTCTTATATATGATACATCTGTATATACACTGTCAAAGACACTTGAGCGCTGACTTCACCCCACACACCCACTATATATATATATATATATATATATATATATATGTGTGTGTGTGTATATATATATATATATATATATATATATATATATATACATATATATATATATACAGTTAAGCCCATAATTATTCATACCCTGGCAAATTTTGACTTAAAGTTACTTTTATTCAACTAGCAAGTTATTTTTTGACTGGAAATGACACAGGCGTCTCACAAAAGATAATAAGATGATGTACAAGACGCATCATTGTGGAAAAAATATTTCTCAGCTTTTATTTACATTTGAGCAAAAGTATCATGTCCAGAATTATTCATACCCTTTACAAACTGTCACAGTCTCTGGGAAAATCCACAGTTCCATACCATTCCAAATAGTCAAAGCTGTTCTAAAGCATCCTAATTACCCTGATTAATTGGAAATAGCTGTTTTAATCAACTCAACAGGTGAAAAACAGCAGCTCTCTGCAGGTGGTCTGTGGACATTCATGGCTAAGACAAAGGAACTCAGTGAGGACCTGCGGCTGCGCATTGTGGCTGCTCACAAGTGAGGAAAGGGCTACAAGGCCATATCCAAATGTTTTCAAGTTCCAGTGGCTACAGTGCAAAGTATTATTAAAAATACAAGATGTTCCGCACTGTGGAAAATCTCAGAGGACGTGGTCGGAAGCCAAAAGTGAAACCTGTGCTGGCCAGGAGAATAGTGAGAGAGGTGAAAAAGAATCCAAGGATCACCACCAAGGCCATTCTGGTGAATCTGGGCTCTGCTGGTGGCAATGTCTCAAGGCAGACAGTCCAACGGACACTGTTGGGTTCCACGGATGCAGACCAAGGAAAACGCCACTTCTCCAGGCACTTCTAAGGCATGCAAAAGCTCATTTGGCCTTTGCAAATGCTCATCTGGACAAAGAAGAAGGTTTCTGGTCTTCAGTGTTATGGTCAGATGAAACAAAAATTGAATTATTTGGTCACGATGATGTTGCCTTCATTTGGCATAAAAATGGAGAAGCCTTCAACCCAAAGAACACCATCCCCACTGTCAAACATGGTGGTGGGAACCTAATGCTTTGGGGGTGTTTTTTAGCCAATGGACCAGGGAACCTAATCACAGTAAACAGCACCATGAAAAAGAGCAATACATGAAGATTCTCAACAACAACATCAGGCAGTCTGCAGAAAAACTTGGCCTTGGGAACCAGTGGACATTTTAGCACAACAATGACCCAAAACATACAGCAAACGTGGTGAAGAAATGGTTAGCAGACAACAACATTAACGTTTTGCAGTGGCTAGCCAGAGTCCTGATTTGAATCCAATTGAGAATCTGTGGAGGGAGCTAAAGATCAGGGTGATGGCGAAGACCCTCCAACCTGAAAGATTTGGAGCTCATTGCTAAAGATGAATGGGCAAAATGCCTGTGGAGACATGCAAAAAGCTGGTCTGCAATTATAGGAAGCGTTTGATTGCTGTAATAGCCAATAAAGGCTTTTCTATTGATTATTGAGAAGGGTATGAATAATTCTGGACATGATACTTTTTGCTAAAATATAAATAAAACCTGAGAAATATTTTTTTTCCACAATGATGCCTCTTGTACATCGTCTTATTATCTTTGGGGAGACACCTGTGTCATTTCTGCTCAAAAAGAACTAGCTTGTTGAACAAAAGTAACTTTAAGTCAAAATTTGGCAGGGTATGAATAATTATGGGCTTAACTGTATATATATATATATATATATATATATATATATATATATATATATATATATATATATATATATATATATATGTATGTGTATATATAGATGTATGTATATATATATATATATATATATATAGATGTGTATATATATATATATATATATATATATATATATATATATATATATATATATATATGTATATGTATATATATAGATGTATATATATAGTGGGTGTGTGGGGTGAAGTCAGCGCTCTTCTGTGGAAGAAACCAGAGGCAATTAATTCACTCGGGTGCGAGTGGGTATACTGTCGGTAAGAGACTTTTGCCGTTTTGTTTGGATCATTTGCTGGTTGTATGTCCCTATTTTTAATGTGTTGTTGGACTTTTTTAGTGTGACCACCAATTTTAATAGAAGAATTGATCAAGCCCTAGATCGACTGCGCGCAGGGAAACTGATCAATATTGTAGGTATATTGAGCGTTTGTTTTTTTAGCTTCATGATTTTAAATGGTTTCATCAAACTGGTATTTTATTGGGTAATATTTTAATTCATAATGTTTTTTGTTTTTCAGCTGTGCTGTCTCTGCTGTCCTTTTTTCGTTCTTTTGATTGATTTGTAATTTTCTTTTGGTTAGTCCGTCCAGCCGTAAAGGCGGTTATTGATTGAGAGTGAGTTGTGTAAGGGCGGACTAACCTCCCTTTTTTGCTTTATTTGTTAAATTGTTTGTGCCACTTCCCTTTGTCTCCCAGATTGCAGGCCATGCATAGCGCTGATTCCCAGTTACGCTGAGACCTGAATTGTTTGCAGTGCGTATCACGGTTGCAGTGTCGCTAAGCGGGTGTGACGGGTTGCAGTGTAGTTCTATTCGCACAATTAGTGTGGTAAGTCTCAGGTGCAGCTGGGATAGCAGCAGGATGTGTTGTAAGTCCTGTCTGGAAATAAGGGGAATTTGTATGTTTAATTAATGTAATAAATAAATGATCAATTTATTTCTTTGCCCCGTTTACTCATACCTTGTCCTCGGTTACATTTTGGCGTTGTTACGAACAGGATTCAAGGGAGTGGCCGTTTTTTTGTTATTTTTGTAAGGACAGCAGGGACAGGTTTGTAAGATTGGAGTGAAGGAGCAGCCAGGTCTCGATCGCCATCATGGAGGGAAGCGAGCAACAAACAATGGCCCAACGTATACAGGAGTTGGAGAATGAACTTAGAGACTTGAAAACAGCATCTGTGGGTACAAAGAGGCCCTCGACGTCAACAGGAGCTACAGGAAGTGAATCAGAGACTGTGAGACCCAATCCTGTGGTATATGTACAACAGGATAGAAAGTTGCCAACATTTTCAGGGAAGTTGGACAATATGGGCTCACTGACTCTGGATGAGTGGATTGAACAAATGAGAGACTTTGTGCGCACGAGAGGCAGAACTGAAAAAGAGCAAGCTCAAATAATTTTTAACCATTTAGAGGGTACTGCACGCACTGAGATAAAGTTTTTACCAAAAGAACAGAAAGAAAATGTTGAGAAAATTTTTGATACACTGAAACGTACAGCTGCTTAGATTCCCACATTTCTTTGCAACGCAGATTTTTCAATCGTAAACAATTAGAAGGTGAGTCTCTAATTGACTTTTCTCATTCTTTGATGGCCTTAATGGACCAGATTATTAAAACGGATGAGGAAGCCGCAAGAAAGGCTTCAAAAGATCTGCGTGATCAATTTTGTGATGGTGTTAGAGATCAGACATTGAGGATCAGGCTGAGAGATTTAATTAATGCCAATCCACAGTGGACGATTCGTGAGGCGAGAGCTGAAGCGACCAGGTGGATGGCACAGTATGAGAATCAGCCTTTTAGGTCTAGATATAATCAGTCTATTTCAGTCTCTGCAGATATGCAAGCTTCCTGTGAAAGTGTAGATTCTAGAACATCAGAATATGCTGAGTTGGTGTCCCTTTTTAAAGCCCAACAGACACAATTAGAGTTGGTCATTAAGGCATTAAACCCACAGGAGGTGGCTGCTTCTAGCAATCACACTTCTCGACGTAGAAGAACAGTGAATGGTAAACCCATTTGTTTTAGGTGTGAACAAGTTGGACATATTGCCCGTTTTTGTCCGACATTACCCAATTCTGATGGAAATCAGCATGAAGGAGCAGCAAGGGCTCATGGCCAAACTACTAGGGCGGCGGAAAACTAGTACCCACCAGTGCACAGAGCCACACACTGGTGGGAGGGTTGCAAGGCTCCAATAATGTAGAACTCAGTCATCTAGTTGGTGAATGCTTGGAAGGGGAGGTTGATTTGGGTGGGGTTATTATTTCATGTTTGCTGGACACAGGGTCCATGGTCACAACAATCACAGAAAGCTCTTTTAGAAATAACTTTTCTCATTTCAGTGACGAAAAGCTCAAAGACTGTGGTTGGTTGGGGCTTAAAGCAGCTAATGGGTTACAAATTCCTTATTCTGAGTATATTGAGTTGGATGTTACAATCCTGGGAATTCACCTACCTCGTCGAGGGGTGTTGATTGTGGGAGATCCAACAGATAGCCACATGGCACAGAAAAAGACATCTGTACCTGGTGTGTTAGGAATGAATGTATTGAACCCTCTGTACTCTGAATTGTGTAAACAATATGGTTCTGACCTCTGGGAGGCTCCAGTTTTGAAGACTGCACCCCGTGGGTGGAGAAGAGCGCTGAGATACTGCCAAATGATGGAGGCTATGGCAAATTCTCCCGAACCCCATCGTGTTAGAGTACAGGGTAAGAAGTCTTTCTGTGTTCCAGCTGGAACGCAAAGCTATGTTCCTGTTACCTGTCCAAAGATGCCTGTGAAGACACCCATTGACCTTTTGATTGAACCCCTAGGGCCTGATGATGGTTTTCTCCCGGAAGGCTTATTCGTGTCTGCTTCACTGGTAAAGGGAGAAGGAGGGGAGGCTTTTGTCCCAGTTACTAATGTGGGTAAAGCTGATGTCTGGTTGACACCTCGCCGGGTGATTGCTACAGTTCAACTGGCCAGTGTGCTAGTAGAGGGTCATTCTGAAATACAGGTCTCTGTAAATTCACAGTGTTGTACAGCTTATATCTCCAGTCATACAATGACAGACAATTCAGCGGAACTGGATCTGCCTGAATTTGAAAATCTTGAGGAAAGCGAGAAACGGCAAGCAAAAGTTTTATTGCAGAAGTATAGCGGCATGTTTGCCAAGAATGAATTGGATGTTGGTTGTAGTAAATTGATCACTCATGAAATTCCTTTGATAGATGAAACACCAGTGCGACAACCTTACAGGCGAATCCCTCCGTCTCAGTATGAACTGGCAAGGGATCATATCAAACAGCTGCTGCAAGCTCGCATTATCAGAGAAAGTAGTAGTCCGTATTCATCCCCAATAGTTCTTGTTCAAAAGAAGGATGGAAGTTTACGCATGTGTGTCGATTATAGACAGTTAAACGCCAAGACCAGAAAGGATGCATTTCCTCTGCCAAGGATTGAAGAATCCTTGGATGCTTTGACGGGTGCTCAGTGGTTTTCCACTTTGGACCTGGCTAGTGGTTATAATCAGGTGGAAATGGCTGAGAAGGATAAGATTAAAACTGCATTTTGTACCCCATTTGGTTTGTTTGAGTTCAACCGCATGCCTTTTGGTTTGTGTAATGCACCCAGTACATTTCAGCGACTGATGGAGCGTTTGTTTGGAGATTGCAGACATCAGTCGGTGCTTTTGTATTTGGATGATGTCATTGTTTTTTCATCCTCTGTGCAACAGCATTTGGAGCGGTTGGAAGAAATATTCTCTCGTCTGGATAAAGAGGGGCTTAAAGTGAAACTCTCAAAGTGCCAGTTTTTCCAGAGGCAAGTAAAGTATTTGGGGCATGTGGTGTCTGCCGAAGGAGTTTCTACTGATCCAGATAAAATAGCTGCAGTGCGGGATTGGAAAACGCCCAGCAATCTAGCAGAACTGCGTTCCTTTTTAGGATTTGCTAGTTATTATAGGAGGTTCATAGCAGGTTTTTCACGCATGGCTGCTCCCTTGCATATACTGGTCTCGACACTCCTCCCTCCAGGTAGAAAAGGTAGGACCCCCCCAAAACCGTTATTGGATTCCTGGGATTTAGAGTGTGAACGAAGTTTTCATCAGCTCAAGGCTGCCCTAGTTTCTGCACCAGTGCTTGCTTTTGCTGATTTTCAGAAGCCATTTACGTTGGAAGTTATGGCGGTCTAGGGGCAGTGCTCTCCCAGGAGTATGAGGGTAAGTTGCGGCCAATAGCTTTTGCTAGTCGGAGCTTAAAGCTTACAGAGCGGAATATGAAAAATTATAGTTCCATGAAGCTTGAGCTTGTAGCTCTTAAGTGGGCAGTCACTGAAAAGTTTAGGGAGTATCTTTTGGGTCATCGTTGCACTGTATTTACAGATAATAACCCTCTAAGCCATTTGTCCACGGCAAAGCTAGGTGCCACAGAACAGAGGTGGGCATCAGAGCTGGCCGCTTTTGATTTGACCATAAAATACCGGCCTGGGGCTCAGAATGCTAATGCAGACGCACTGTCCCGCCTACACGGAACTGTAATGGAATTGGATGGTCCGTTATCTAATGATATTGGAGTGCAGTGTGAGATGATTCCCAGTGTTCAGGCAGAGATAAGTGTTTTACCTGGTTGTTCTTTCTCTGATCTCTGTAGGTTACAGAAACAAGACCCGGTGATTGGCCCTTTCTTAAAGTATTGGGAGGTGGCCAGGTTGCCCGACTCAAAGGAAAGAGATGGTCTTGGTAAGGGTTCGAGGGAATTGGTCCGTCAATGGGGGCGGATGAAACAAAGGGAGTCTGTGTTATATCGCTGCACTCATACTCCTGATGGAGGGAAGGAGGTTGACCAGCTTGTGTTGCCGCAGTGTTTACAGAGCCGCGTCTTTCGTTTACTCCACGATGAGCATGGCCATCAAGGGGTTGAGCGTACACTGCAGTTGGTGCGCTCACGATATTATTGGCCACACATGTATGTAGATATTGAGAGATGGTGCAGAGATTGTGAAAGGTGTGTTCTTTCTAAGGCTGTTGTGCCAAAGATTAAAACCTTTATGGGCAGTATTTCTGCATCTCGGCCTCATGAAATTTTGGCAATTGATTTTACAGTACTTGAACCCTCAACCGATGGTAAAGAGAATATTTTGGTAATGACTGACATATTTTCTAAATATACTCAGACTGTTCCTACGAAAGATCAGCGAGCCAGCACAGTGGCAGAAGCTTTAGTGAAGCATTGGTTTCATTTATTTGGGCCTCCAAGTCGCATACATTCTGATCAGGGGCGAAATTTTGAAAGTGCTCTGGTGCAACAGCTGTGTAAGATTTATAAGATAGAGAAGAGTCGGACGACTCCCTATCATCCGCAAGGCAATGGTCAATGTGAACGATTTAATCGTACACTTCATGACTTACTGCGTATCCTGCCTCCTGAACAAAAGCGCCGGTGGCCCCGGCATCTCTCCCAAGTCACATATGCGTATAACACCACAGTACATCAGTCGACTGGTATGACTCCATATTATTTGATGTTCGGGCGAGAGCCACATTTGCCAGTGGATTTTTGGCTGGGTGCTGGCTGTGAAATTGATGAGGACGTCACTCTTGAAGAGTGGGTACAGGAACACCAAAAGTCCCTGGCTGCTGCATATGATGTTGTGCAGCAACGGTTAGAAAGTAGAAGGGTTCAGAGAGATTTGAACTCCTCTAAGTGCGCTAGCCCTGATTTGGAGCAGGGCGATTTGGTGTATTTGAGAAACCACTCTGTAAGAGGCCGCAATAAGATTCAAGATTTTTGGGACCCCATGTATGTAGATATTGAGAGATGGTGCAGAGATTGTGAAAGGTGTGTTCTTTCTAAGGCTGTTGTGCCAAAGATTAAAACCTTTATGGGCAGTATTTCTGCAAACCCGTCAGTGTGATGCTTCCAGTACAACAGCACCTCTGAGTGTGTGTGTTTGCCTCTCAGACTAACTCCACCCTGACATCAAGAAGATGGAGGAAGAGGATGGAGCAGGATCTGCAGCATCCAGCTGTGTGTCTGTGAGGAGTGACCGGTCCAAAGAAGAACCTCCAGAGTTCAGTAATGAACCTGCAGCAACAATGTAAGAGAGCTGCTGACTCATTTATTCAGTGTAAATAATGATTTTTGATGCAATGGGAGAAGAAAAATGACAAAAACAGTTTTAAAAATAAGGATTAAAATATTACAAACTATATTTTTGAGTTTCCTGATGTAGTACAAAAATATATGAACATAACTGTATATAGGACAGATATTTTACGGCTCTTTTAGGCAGCACCAAAAAACAAAAAGACTATTTTTAAGCTGTCTGAGGTAGTGAGTCAACATGTCACACTGGGTCAAAGGTCAGGGAGTAAAAGTGTGTTTTAAAGGAGGTTTAAAAGCAGCGAGTGAAGGAGCCTGTCGAGGTAAATGGTTCCATAACTGAGTCCACAGACTCGGGACAAACATCGGCTCAAACTGTGGTCATAAATATTTTGTAAATCAGACTGTGTAGTTGTGACCTGAGTTTTGTAACATTGTAAAACAAAATATCTGGAAAGTTTATGTTTTTGCGTTCATTGATTTGTGTGTGTAAAAATGTAAAAAGTGTAATAAACATTAGAACTACTTTTGCTGACACAAAGTTTGGCGAGCACTGCAAGTTGTCCCTTTAAACCAGTCACTGATATAAAGAGAGCACCTTGTTCCAGGGCATCTGAGCATGGAGGCAAAGCTTTATGCAGGAGATGGTAAGAGATGTTGGGACTAAAGAAACTGAGCAGAAAACTACAGACATCTGGAAACTGAGTTGTTAATTCTCAGTGGGATCACCAGGACTAGCAAAGCTTCACCATGACAGTCATCTGATTGACTGAACCCATCCAAACATCACTTCATGGACCTTTAGCTTGTGTCTGTGTGTGGACAGACATAACATGAGCTAATTATTCATTACTCCTCCACAGAGTGGAGCAGGAGAGAGCAGAGGTTTCCACTGGTCAGTCTGCACAGCAACATCAAACACACCTGGACTCTGTGGTTATGGTTTGTAGTACTACGTTTACATTTGTTCTTTTCAGTCACCTCTATGCTGCACTTTGTGGACCAGAGGATTGTCAGTGTGTCCAACATAAATCAGAGTTTGGGCTCCATGATTTCAGTCAGATTGGGGTGACTGTAGCTCAGGAGGTGAGCAGGTCAGCTACTCGTCAGAAGGTTTGTGAATCAAACCCTGGCTGGCAAATGTACTGGGTAACGTACTAAACCTGTTGCCCTCTGATGCATCCATCAGAGTGTGAAAGAAAGTATTTAAGCACAGAACAATGTGCTTGGTTGAATGAGGCATGTTGTATAAAATGCTTTGTGTGCACAGAGTATCACAGAGAGCTGTATAAGAACCAGTCCATTTACCACTGGGTAATTCATATAGTCTTCTTTTCCAGCGGCTGGAGGACAACATCATCATGTTTGTGAAGAACGAGCTGAAGAAGATCCAGAAGCTTCTGAGTCCAGATCACCCAGAAACTTTAAAGGGCCAGATGGAGGATGAGGAGATGTTTGAAGGTGAGGATGAAGATGAAAGACAGAGCTGCAGAGAAGCATTTCTGAAGATCACACTCCACTTCTTGAGGAGACTTAAGCAGCATGAGATGGCTGACCATCTGCAGAGCAGTAAGAGAATTTCTCTAAAGACTGAATATTGATCTTTCCTAATAGCTCAAGAAATGGACCAATAGACATTCATCCTTTCAGGGTACTGAAAGGCTGTGATATTTATTATATAATAATTAATTCTTCTGAATTTCTTACCTTCAGAAATATTTGCTTCAATCCGTAAACGTGAACTTAAAGCCCAACTGAAGAAGAAGTTCCAGTGTGTGTTTGAGGGCATCGCTAAAGCAGGAAGCCCAACCCTTCTGAATCAGATCTACACAGAGCTCCACATCACAGAGGGAGGGACTGCAGAGGTCAATGATGAACATGAGGTCAGACAGATTGAAACAGCATCCAGGAAACCAGACAGACCAGAAACAACCATCAGACAAGAAGACATCTTTAAAGCCTCACCTGGAAGAGAAGAACCAATCAGAACAGTGCTGACAAAGGGAGTGGCTGGCATTGGGAAAACAGTCTTAACACAGAAATACAGCCTGGACTGGGCTGAAGACAAAGCCAACCAGGACATCCAGTTCATATTTCCATTCACTTTCAGAGAGCTGAATGTGCTGAAAGAGGAAAAGTTCAGCTTGGTGGAACTTGTTCATCACTTCTTTAATCAAACTAACCAATCAGGAATCTGCAGCTTTGAAGACTTCCAGGTTGTCTTCATACTTGATGGTCTGGATGAGTGTCGACTTAATTTGGACTTCAACAAAACTAAAATCCTGACTGAAACAAGAAAGTCCACCTCATTGGATGAGCTGCTGACAAACCTCATCAGAGGGAACCTGCTCCCTTCTGCTCGCCTCTGGATAACCACACGACCTGCAGCAGCCAATCAGATCCCTCCTTACTGTGTTGGCATGGTGACAGAGGTCAGAGGGTCCACTGACCCACAGAAGGAGGAGTACTTCAGGAAGAGATGAGGAGATGAGGAGCAGGCCAGCAGGATCATCTCCCACATCAAGAAAGCTCGAAGCCTCCACATCATGTGCCACATCCCAGTCTTCTGCTGGATCACTGCTACAGTTCTGGAGGATGTGCTGGAAAGCAGAGAGGGAGGACTGCTGCCCCAGACCCTGACTGAGATGTACATCCACTTCCTGGTGGTTCAGGCCAAAGTCAAGAGCATCAAATATGATGGAGGAGCTGAGACAGATCCACACTGGAGTCCAGAGAGCAGGAAGATGATTGAGTCACTGGGAAAACTGGCTTTTGATCAGCTGCAGAAAGGAAACCTGATCTTCTATGAACCAGACCTGACAGAGTGTGGCATCGATATCAGAGCAGCCTCAGTGTACTCAGGAGTGTTCACACAGGTCTTTAAAGAGGAGAGAGGACTGTACCAGGACAAGGTGTTCTGCTTTGTTCATCTCAGTGTTCAGGAGTTTCTGGCTGCTCTTCATGTCCACCTGACCTTCATCAACTCTGGACTCAATCTGCTGGAAGAACAACAAACTACATCCATGTGGCCTAAATTATTTGATAAACCAAAACTCCAATCTCTCCACCAGAGTGCTGTGAACAAGGCCTTACAGAGTCCCAATGGACACCTGGACTTGTTCCTCCGTTTTCTCTTGGGTCTGAAGACTAATCAAACTCGTTTGCAAGGCCTGATGACACAGACAGGAAGTAGCTCACAGACTAATCAAGAAGCAGTTCAGTACATCAAGAAGAAGCTCAGTGAGAATCTGTCTGCAGAGAAAAGCATCAATCTGTTCCACTGTCTGAATGAACTGAATGATCGTTCTCTACTGGAGGAGATCCAACAGTCCCTGAGATCAGGACGTTTCTCCACAGATAAACTGTCTCCTGCTCAGTGGTCAGCTCTGGTCTTCATCTTACTGTCATCAGAAAAAGATCTGGATGAGTTTGACCTGCAGAAATACTCTGCTTCAGAGGAGGCTCTTCTGAGGCTGCTGCCAGTGGTCAAAGTCTCTAAAAAAGCTCTGTAAGTTATAAAGTTTTTATTATTTAATTTGGTTGCTATGTTATGGAAAAACACACTGCCATCAACTTCTGTTTTGTTTTTGTCAAAATCACTGGAATATAATCACTGTACCTTTATATACACGTGACTTGTGTTAATGCTGCTGCCCTCTTGTGGCTAAAGTGTAATTATGTTATTGTTATTAGGGAGGATTTGAGAGAAATAAGCGAGTCAGCACCTTCGCTTTAGCTTAAAAATCCAAATTCTTATCTCATCAGTTATAGTTGCATGTGTTCATTATCATAATTTAACCTTTAATATTGATGTCTTTAATTTATTTTGAGTAAACTAGCAATAATTTTATGGTTGTATTAAATAAATACATCACTAATGAATAATTTATTTCAGTAATTAATTAAAAATGTACATAATTAATTAAAATATTGATAATGAAATATTTAATAATGTATTTATTTAATTCACATTGCTACTCCATTGCTACTCCATTTTATTTGCAGCTTCACCCATCAGAGTCAGGGGGCGGGGCTAATGCTGATCCAGTCAAAACCATTGCTTTGGTCTGGTGGGCGTTCTTTTAGTGGGCTTTTCTCAATACTAAGTAGGCCTACACACCAGGGTTTGGACATGTGTGGACCCAAACTGTACTTAAACTTTACCCTTTTTTGTGTGTCACCAAATACACTTTAATATCTTCTAGACAAGAATGTAGTGGCATAACCTTTGACCTCTTTTGGCTCCAAACAGAAGTGACAGACTTGAGCAGGGTTCATTTAAAGGCTGACAGAAGTGCAGTGGTGACGGGGAGATGTTTGACAGGACAGTGTTTCAGCCTCCACAGGTTCATGTTGTGCTCCATCAGTCAGTGAAGATGAAGTCAGTGCTGATGAGGCTGTAGAGTGTGTGAGGGATGTGAATGAGGATGATGAAGATCTGATGATAGCAGATAAAAACAGGCTGCAGAGACTTTGAGCCATACAGGGCACACAGTGTGTGTACAGAACAGCTGAAATCATTCTGGAGGCCTCACTGGAATATGGAAGCATCACAGTACAGCTTCACTAAAGTCTCTGATATGAGATGAGAAATGAAGTAGCCAGAGCTTTTTCATGAGTGGAAATCCACTGTGACTGTGAGCTGCTGCTACAGCCTCCAGATTAGCCAGCAGCTCATCCTGCTCAACATTTTCTCACCAACTTAATGGAAGTGTGATGTTTTCAGCTGGAGTGATGGTCAGGGTGGCCTCCCTCTCTCTTCTTCTCCTCTTCCTCTTTCATTTGTAAAGCCACTTCTGCTGCTTTCATTCATTTGGAAGTCCTGTAGCTGAGTTTGGGAGAGACTAACAGCCTCGGCAGCAGAGGGGAGAAAGGCTGTAACACCACCACTTTACTCTGTTCTACCTGTCACATCATTTTATCAGGAAACAAATATGCTCATGTTTTTACTATGTTTGTCTTGAAGATGTAAGAAGATCACATGGTGCTTTTTATTATTGTGTTGGTTTGTTTCCTGTCTCTTGGATGGAGCCCAGCTGTGCGTGGCCCCTGGGCCTGTGGTCAGAGTGTGTGCTGGATAATCCGGCCCAGGATGAGGCCAAACTGACATGGGATGAAATGTCTGTCACATAATTGAGCTTAGTGTAGTTTCATTTCTGCACAATTTAAAAACAACCAAAACTTTGTTCTGTCTTTTCTGTTATACTGTAGACTTTCTTTGATACTGTGTCCAAAAGGAGCAGCTTTTACTTTGAAGGGGAGGCGTCTCTGTTTCCTCTTCAGGTTGGATGATGGAAGCAAATGAGTGTGTGATGTTCTTTCAGTGTTGCACTTTGTAGACGCTCCCTGAGCACTGGTCTCACAGCCAGCTGCACATAGAGACCAGTGTTGTTAGTCCAGGTCAGAAGATGACTTGTTGGAATGAAAATGAGCTTGTAGTTTGTCTGCTTTAATCATGTGACTGGAAAAAGGTGTTGAACTTCAAATATGTCCATTTCTTTCACACTTCACCTTTAAAAGTGAAGCCATGTGGTTCCTGGATGGAAAAACACGACTTTTTCAAGTCTTTGTCCTGTTTTTATGATAAATGTACAACTTTAATGTGAAACATTCAGAGTTTTTTCTCTTGTTGTGTTTGTTTGAAGCTGCTTCCTGTTGGCTTCAGCTGTTTGGAGTTTCCATTTTCTAAACTTCTACATTCTGAACCTTCTTCAGCTCTGAACAGATGATGAAACACTGAATGATTTCAAGCTCACACTTTGTCTAATAAACTTACATCTTTCATTCTTTATACAGATTGTGGAAGTGTGGTTTGTCAGATATCAGCTGTGATTATCTGGCAGCAGCACTGAAGTCCAACCCCTCCCATCTGAGAGAGCTGGACCTGAGCTCCAACAAGCTGCAGGATTCAGGAGTGAAGCATCTGTGTGGTTTCCTGGAGAGTCCAGGATGTGGACTTGAAACTCTGAGGTCAGTCAGCATGTTTTGGTTGTGCTGAGATGAATATGATGTGAAAGTTGTGCTGACACTAAACTGCAGACATCAGGCTGATATTATACTGATCCACACTGAGGATCTTCATGGTAAAGTCTGTTTTCTTCTTCTCTGGTTTAGTCCATTGACTGCAGCAGAACAATGTTCACATTTCAAACAGTGAGACTCAACGTATGGCCCGCGGCCCACACGCAGATAGGAGTAAGAACTTTCTACCAACAGTACAAGTTTTTGTACTGGACAATTGTTATGGAAATGTTAACAATAACCTGCAACACACCCAGTGAGCTTGATTTGAAGTGGGTTTAATAAACACATTGCAATGTGGAGAGAGCATCCCAGTGAAACACCAGGACCGTCTCTGCCTTGTGGCCACCGCCCTCACATCTTATATACAGACACACAGACAAAGAACATCCTCAAACTCTTACATGTTGGCCCCTCTAACGGGGGCTATACCTCCTCCCTCACAGAGAGAATTCTGACCTTGTTTTCTGCTTAGCCTTCACCTGAGGATTTACATCCCTGATAAGCAGAAGGAGCCTCACTATCTGTTTAATGTCTCCCATTACAACGGCCTCACTGTGTTAACTTTCCACATGAATGTAAAGTAGTGGCAGGAGTGCTCTTACTATGGTAAAGTGAGAAAGTGATATTACTGTAACTAATGTGATATAATTAAATATGTGATTAATATATGAGAAAATAAATCTGCCACCACAACTCTGAAAACTCTGAACAGTTTCCTGTTTGAAGCTGCTTCCTGTTGGCTTCAGCTGTTTGGAGTTTCCATTTTCTAAACTTCTACATTCTGAACCTTCTTCAGCTCTGAACAGATGATGAAACACTGAATGATTTCAAGCACTTTGTCTAATAAACTTACATCTTTCATTCTTTATACAGACTGAGTTACTGTGGTTTGTCAGAGATCAGCTGTGATTATCTGGCAGCAGCGCTGAAGTCCAACCCCTCCCATCTGAGAGAGCTAGACCTGAGCATCAACAAGCTGCAGGATTCAGGAGTGAAGCATCTGTGTGGTTTCCTGGAGAGTCCAGGATGTGGACTTGAAACTCTGAGGTCAGTCAGCATGTTTTAGTTGTGCTGAGATGAATATGATGTGAAAGTTGTGCTGACACTAAACTGCAGACATCAGGCTGATATTTAACTGATCCACACTGAGGATCTTCATGGTAAAGTCTGTTTTCTTCTTCTTTGGTTTAGTCCATTGACTGCAGCAGAACAATGTTCACATTTCAAACAGTGAGACTCAACGTATGGCCCGCGCGCCCCACGCAGCAGCCTGCCCACCTTTCCTGATTCAGAGAGGGACCCTGATTAACTGTGTAGTGTTCTTCCTCACAGTTCTAAGTATCAGACACAACAATGAATAATCCACAGCTGACTGTCTGTAGCAGGTCAAAGGTCACGGCACACAGCAGACAGTGGGAAATATTCTAATTCTGATCATTTATCAGCACATATCCATATGTATAAAAACAAAGCTGACACTGTGAGACTTGATCAGAGGTGTGATCATCACAGCAGAGGCCTTTGTGTCAAAGTCACTGAGGATCAAACAGAAAAACATGAAGCAGATTTTCCTCTTCTGGCTTTTTATAGCAGATAACCTTCAAAATATTCTGCAGTCGATCAAAACTGAAGCAAACCATGAATCAACATGTGAACATGAGCTGATGCTGCTGAAGTGAAGCAAAGTTACAGAGGTTTGATTACAGACACAGCTGAGAGTTTGTAATCTGTCATCATTTTAAAAGGTTTCAATTTCTTCAGTATTGAACAGCAGAAATGAGGCTTTGTTTTCGGAGGCCGACAGCAGTGAACACAACAGCAGACTGGTGCGTAATAAGCAGTGAATAATGCAGAAAACAGATTTTTGAAGGTAAACTGTTCTTGAAGTACACTGAGAGAGAGAGAGCTGTGCAGGAAGTAAAGGTCAAAGTCAGAGAGAATTCATGACCATGTTCATCAAACGTAAAGCGTAGTTTGGATCTTCTTTTGCTGCTGGTTCACTCAGTTTTGGTTGGAGACAGATGAAACCTGCAGCTTCAGGATCTGTGAGCTGTCCACTTTCAGCCCCGACGGCGTGTCCGTGTACGTGCCGTCGAGTGAACGATCCACGCTCTGTGTTTCCATCTTTGTGTGTTTAGCTGCTCTCATTTACTGTTTTATCTGTTTGCTTGTTGTTGAAATACTTTTGGGAGCTTTAACCTGAGGTTCTGGCAAAATACATTTATATTAAAAATCCATTCAGGATTGAATGAATCAACATCGCTTTATTCAAATTAAAACTCTTTAAATAGGAAAATCCATTTTTTTACAGCCGCCTCTAATGCTGGGTAATGTCAGCTGGTCCATGTGCAGCTGGCTGTGACGCTCAGGGAGCGTCTACAAAGTGCAACACTGAAAGAACATCATCCATAAATATTGAGGAATAACTGGACTCTCATACAGCAAGACTCAAATGCCTTAAAACATCAGCTTATCCTGCTGATCCAAGTCTAACACTGAGTTTGTAAAAACATGTTTGTCAATCATTTTGTTTGGTTTCTGAGGAAAATGATTCAATAACTTGCTGCTAATACACAACATTTCATCATATTTCCTCATAACCCTCTTTTGTCTGACCATTTGATCCCATTTGAATTTGCAATAAAGGATCCACAGAGTTTGGTGACAATAATGACAGTAGATGTTTGTGTGAAAGTGCTGGAAGCAAATGAGTGTGTGATGTTCTTTCAGTGTTGCACTTTGTAGATGCTCCCTGAGCACTGGTCTCACAGCCAGCTGCACATAGAGACCAGTGTTGTTAGTCCAGGTCAGAAGATGACTTGTTGGAATGAAAATGAGCTTGTAGTTTGTCTGCTTTAATCATGTGACTGGAAAAAGGTGTTGGATTTCAAATATGTCCATTTCTTTCACACTTCACCTTTAAAAGTGAAGCCTTGTGGTTCCTGGATGGAAAAACACGACTTTTTCAAGTCTTTGTCCTGTTTTTATGATAAATGTACGACTTTAATGTGAAACATTCAGAGTTTTTTCTCTTGTTGTGTTTGTTTGAAGCTGCTTCCTGTTGGCTTCAGCTGTTTGGAGTTTCCATTTTCTAAACTTCTACATTCTGAACCTTCTTCAGTTCTGAACAGATGATGAAACACTGAATGATTTCAAGCTCACACTTTGTCTAATAAACTTACATCTTTCATTCTTTATACAGATTGAGGAGCTGTGGTTTGTCAGAGATCAGCTGTGATTATCTGGCAGCAGCACTGAAGTCCAACCCCTCCCATCTGAGAGAGCTAGACCTGAGCTACAACAACCTGCAGGATTCAGGAGTGAAGCATCTGTGTGGTTTCCTGGAGAGTCCAGGATGTGGACTTGAAACTCTGAGGTCAGTCAGCATGTTTTAGTTGTGCTGAGATGAATATGATATGAAAGTTGTGCTGACACTAACCTGCAGACATCAGGCTGATATTATACTGATCCACACTGAGGATCTTCATGGTAAAGTCTGTTTTCTTCTTCTCTGGTTTAGTCCATTGACTGCAGCAGAACAATGTTCACATTTCAAATCTTCAAAGAAGAAGAAAAATCCTCCACTGGATAATTCACTGTGAAACTCTCCAACTCTTCATTCCACCTTAAAGTCTGTCTGACACTGAAATCCAAAGCAAAATGTGCGTTTGCTTTACAGACAGCAGTCCAACACAAACATACACACATCATCCAAAACACAGTCCAACATCCAAATCTCCTCCACTGCCAGCATGAATGATGGGAAAGAGAAGGAGGAACACTCTGACATTCAGGGTTAGAATGAGTTTCATGAAGCAGACTGTGAAGATCAAAGCTGCATTAGAAGCTTACATGAATGAATGAGTGGACAGAAGTGGACACAGATCATCTGAAGCACTTCAAAGGCTTTAAATCAGCACATTTCTCTTTATTCTTTATCAACTCTGTTAGTTTCTCTCAGTTTTCTGTGGAATGAAGCTAACAGCAGGCTAATAAGATGCTGACCAATAGGTTTCTATTAAAGGTTGTAATTTGTATCTGAAAAAGTGCTTTGGCTCAGCAGGGATCAGCTTACAGGTAGAATACAGCTGCTGGATGGGATTAGCATGTCATAGCTATCTACCAAACTGCTAACTGGGGGATTTCAGGCCATCTATGGATCATTTATGCTAACTGTTTATTCAGCTTAGGCTCACAGGGCTGCAGCCTGTGCCCTAGCTGTCATAGGGCAAGAGGCGTGGTCCACCTGCACAGGTGAGCAGTCCATCACAGGGCCAACAGAGAGAGACAGAGAAGCACTCTCTCACATCCACACCTACAGCCAATTTAGAAGCACCAATGAACCTAAGCAGCATTTCATTGGACTGTGGGAGAACATCCAACCTCCACAGAAAGGCCAACAAGCTTCAACTGTTACGGGTTCGAAATTGAGGACGAGAGTAAAACAATGATGGTCCAGAAGAGGTCAGTCAAACAATTGATTTTAATGAATACACGCGCGTGGGGAGGTGTAAACTGCAAAACATCAGTTGTACATCTTCGTCCCAAAATACACTTCAGATTGCTTTTATAACATCAGGGTATTATAACGCCCCCCTCTTGCGTTTACAGTCACATAATTTGCATCTTAAGAACATTATTTGCCTCCTCTACAGATAATGATCAATTCTAAGAGAAAAATGCAGACACAGAAGTTCCCCTTTCTGGCATCCTCTTCCGAATATGGTGATGATCTCAGGCCTTTGAGGTCCCCATGGACTTGTCCTCCTTCCGTCACCTGTTGTCAAGTAAACTCTAGTGCAACATGTTTGCTGAATACATTCAGGCCTTTGCTCAGCTACTATTTTACTGTACCAATATACTCAGCATATAAGCTTTTAAGATGATAGATTTAACTCAACGATTTAAAGTGGTTATAACTGCACCTGTAATAAACATGTTAATATGTGATTATGATAACCCCTGTAATACAAATTATAACATAATGCCAACAACTTCAATAAATGCTTAGATGAAATGACAATTAATGCAATGATAAGGATGATGGTTATATACAGTTCAGCAGTAAACTAATTTCTTTAATTCTACAATTCCCTCCCTTGACCTCTTGACCACAAGAGGTCGCCATACCGTGTGTTGTGTCACTCCTCTGCCCACTCTGTCACCTCTAGATCCATTAATGGCACCATGGGTGCCAAAACCACCATTCCCAGGTCCACTGTCTTCGCTCTGACCCTCTCTAGCCATCCTCTGACTCAACCTCATACAACAACCTCATGTCATCTAGGTGGTCCCGTAATAAAACGCCAGCTCCCACTTGAAAACACTTCATGCTTAAGTGGTCTCTGCTCCTTTTCTGGGTCCCTCTCTAATGGAAATCTTCTCCTGTAAGGGATAGAAAACAAACAGCCTCTTTCTGCTACACCTCACTAATCTACTGTGTTCATCTAATGTTCCTTTAATTATTCAAAGTTGGTTCACAATATCATGTTCTGGGCTCTGTCCTTTATATTAACTTTACTTAATCTCAATCCTCTTTATGTGTGTGAGCAACGCTTTTAGTTCTATTAAACACACCCCGGGTAAAATATACACCATCCCCATATCAGCCTAAATGTCTGCTAGAAAGCACACTTCAAAATTTTCTATGAGGATTTACGCCTCTTCTTGCTTCAAGCATATACATAACATGCAAAAGTTAGACATGTTTCCATTATCTACAACATTTTGTTTCACCCGCCTCAGTAGTTGCTAAGCAGAAACAAAGCAACATGTGGTCCACCTTTACCCTATAAAATAAATCTCTGTCATGTTTGTGTCTGTTAGCATATTTTGCATTCATTCATTACACTCCACGCCATCCCTGCAAGTTAGGAGCTGTATAGTTAAAAGCTACATGAAGTCCAGGCCTTTGGCCTCGCCTATGTTTAAATCATGTGTGTTTGTAAGCGTGAATGCTGTTTATCCTTCTGTTGCTCCAAGTCCCCCGCAATATATCGACTGAGACCTCGCGCTCGTCGAAGCTTATGACCTTAAATGGACCGAACATCAACTCCGTTAATGAGCACGATCGCAATGTGTAAGAAAAAATCATTTCTACATATATAATCTCCAATATTATTCATTTGAGTCAGCAACACTTTTAGCACTCTCTTAAGAAGCTCTCTCCTCTACCCTACAAAGAAATCTATGTAATATCTGTATGTGCATTATAAACACTTATTCTAAAAATAAAAAGAAATCAAACATTTTCTACTCCTAAGATCTTCCCTAGTTTTCCCCAAAGCATATCTTTTATTTTAAAATGTCCCACAATTTCCCTTTAAGTTTTATATACAGCTTCTTATGAACACCGGCATTTTATCTTCTACACCGAATTCAGTTCATTTTACTTTAAAATAACTTTATTTAAAAATAACAATTTCTGCCTCAGTTTTACCATATCTAAATTATCAAAAAACCAAAATAAATGTCATTAAATGATCCTAAAACTTATTTCAATCCTATTTCAATCCCCCCTTTTTTATTTGGACTCCACCTGTGTGTCCAAATAAAACTCAAAATGCGTCACCCGGGCTTGAGAAATTAAAAGGGAAAAAAGGTTAGTCATATCATCTCTCCAAACACCTCAGCCATCCTCCTCTCAGGTATTTTGCTCCGGCCCTGAAAACCTGTGTTTAAGGAATAAAATCAATTTAATACTCATGACACATCTCCTCGAACTCCTTGCTCCATGCAAAGTCTGGATCCTTGCAATTTCCTGGAAACAACACCTGTACTTTACATTTCATACTCAACTCTCCCTTTAGTATCCAATCTGTGTTATAACAAAAACTAAACTTAAAACAGAACAGTTATCAGTCATGTGCTTCTTCAGTTAATGGTAACATGAGTTATATCAAAAAAATGTTTCTCCTTTAGCATTTAGCATTTTATAATGTAATAACATAATCCAACCCCAGTAAATGAAACAAAAATTCCCTCCAAGCAAACATCAGCATCCCCAGAATTCAGTCTTCCACTCCTCCTGTTTGTCAACATTTTATTCATCCCCACCTTGGTCCAGTCACACACTCACTCACATGCATTCACACACCATATTTCCAATATTCGAGACTCCCGCAAGAATAATCAGATTCTCCACATCAGCAAAATTACATCATTCATTTCTCTTATTTTGTTTTCTCTTTTTAGAAAATAGTTCTTTATGCTTTTGTCTGCATTGGCTCGCTACAATCCTTTTAGACAGAGACTCAGAGCCAATCAGGTCTCCACAGGTAGCCTTTCCTCCACCCATTGAAATCTGGAAAAGTCACCTCATATTTGTTTGTCCGGAAATTTTGTCAGCGCTGTTAGTTCACTTTCTTCCAGGCCTACTTCAGAACAAAAATGAGAAAGAAAGAGAGCTGATTATTAGCTCATCAAAGTACAAAACAAAATCACCTGACAGGTTTTTTGTTTTTTCTAAGTGCACTGTTACAAAACCAATGGGCCCCCTTAGACATGTTCATGTTTATTAAAACTCCCTCTATTAAAATAAAAACAACAACCTCAAAAAATCTTAAACAATCTTAAATTTCACCCGTTCAACGCACTGAAAACCTTGTCAAAAGCTGCACCGTTTTGCACACAACAATATCCCCCTTTAAGCACTTTACCATACTTACATTTATCCTAAGATATTAACACGTTATAACAATGTGTCAACACTAAATTATAAATTTCTTGTCCAAAGCTCCACCTCTCAACAGTCTACTTTGCTTCCTTTCCTTAAGACCTCAATCACACACACACACACAGGAAGCTCCTCTGTCGTCACTCACTCGAGCTAATTTGCATACTGAGTTATATCTCAACAACTTAACTTGACAAGAGAAATACATGTTTAAACCTTATCACATTATTTAATTACTTTCATTTTCTTTCTATACTAATCACTTGCCTTGATCAATCAGTGCCAGAGCACTGCTAAATCACTCTTTTAAACTACTTTAATCACTTGTTTTTTCCATAACTCACTCCCTTGTCATACAGCTTCTCTTGAGTTATTCCACAACTCTATTTTATCCAAGTGTGTTTTAAGTGTATTTTCTTCAACATTCACACCATTTTAACACTCATGAAATTAGCAAGCTGATTTAATTACATATGTTTATGTTCTTAGCCAGGTTTTAATCACTATCTATGCATTAATCTTCATGAGCTTATCTCTGTAAGGTTAGTTCATTTTCTGTTTGTATGTGTGATTTTTATAAATGTTTCTTTGTGATCTTTATGATCTTGTAAATGTTTCTTTTGCAGTGTTTCAGACTCCTTTTGACAGGGTGTGTTTTCTCTCTTTGGCTCATCACTGGTCATTGTTAATGACATTTCCCCTCCGCCTGTGCCCAGCGGCTTTACCGTTTAGTCCCATCTCCTCCAGTGATTCCAAGGTCACTCAGGGACTTAGCGAGCAGTCGTGACTGTGCCTGCCTTAGGTTGTCCCAGGGTTTCGAGGTGGGATCTTACCCGTCATGGGCTGTCCAGCCTTCCATGCTCGCCTGATACCGGGGCCAACTGGGCAAGGGTGTTATCAGGTCTAGGGGACACACTGGTTCTGGAAATTAACGGAGTGTAAACTGCTTTCTAGGGATGGGTACCGGTGTCCGGTGCCATGATGGCACCGGTTCTGACATAAACGGTAGTAACCAGACCGAAAAGCAGCGCACATTTCGGTGCTTTATTTCGGTGCTTTTTTTTTTTCTTGAGCCAATTCTAGCCAATCATTTTACGTTTCCGAGGAAAGTAGGCGGGCTCAGGTACGTACGTTCTTTTAGAGCAGAGCTTCAGATTAAAAAAGGCGAAGCGGTCAAAATTCTGGCTGTACTTCGCAGCAAAGCATGCAAACTCAGCAGCCTGCAACAAGTGCTTTAAGCTGATACTGTGATACTGTCAAAGGAGGTAACACCTCGAATCCGATGAAACACCTGGCGACACATAGCGTTTTTTTTAAAGCCGAGAAATGCGCTGTGTTTAGCTTGCTGCGAGACCTCACACCGTGCACATCTACTGCGGGTGTGGTGCCTGTTATCGGACCCGAGTTAGCAACAACCCCCCAAAAACCCGAAGAGTAGAGTCCTGGCCCCTAGCCCTGCCAGTGTAGTAGAAATGATGATGGCAGCAGCAGCCGTTCTTCTCTGCGTGAGTAGCTTAATGTTGTTCGTGTGTAATTCACATTGAGTAGGCTAACCACGTTATTACATTAATGCATGTAAGGTGAACTAGCAAACATCATCATAGCTACATGCGGCTGTCTTCTTGTTTGATGGCAGATACTCCCTTCACCCTGGCCAAAAAGGCTAAAATGACCAAAGAAAAAGTGGAAAACAGTTAAACATGAGAGGTTTTTGGACAAAGTTTGTGTTTTTTCCATTGTTTAAGCACTGCTTCCAGCCAAGAGTGAGACCATATATGCCCTACAGCTGCAGAAAAGGCTTACATTGTTATCTTTTTTTACAAAAAAACAGCTATACATGAGAGGTTTTAGGACCAATTTTGTGTTCTCCATTCTTTAAGCACCGGCACCGTTTCAAAAGTACCAGTTTGGCACCGGTATCGGATAAAACCTAAACGATACCCATCCCTACTGCTTTCTTTATTTTATGTGTGTATTAACTTTCCAACAATAATTTCACATGTAACAGTTTGTGTACGTGCGTTTTCAATTCATTAATGTAATTATTAGTTCATGTATTTATTTCTCTCGGTATGTCTCTTTTCTAAAACCTGTAATTAACATAATTTTATTACCTTTTTCTTAAAACATGCATTCGCTTCATCTTCTTAGAATTTAACTCGTCTGTCTATTTCTCTGGGTGCTCCCCTCACATCATCAGTCACACACACACCTTCCTGTCACACACAGCAGCACAGTATTTTCTGTTTGTCTTTCCTGTTTCTACAGATTAATCATACACTTGTTTTTCATGTTTACAGTCTATAAACCCTCTTTAGTTTTACTAAGTCTTGGTCTAAAAACAATACACCCTCTTCTCACACACACACTTTTAAACAATGTTCCTTCTAATTTTCATGTGTCAGAGCCAAAACACAAACTCCCTGAACGATCCCTTTTACCACTTTCAGCGACAACAGCCTTTGCACTGTGGTCACACCTGCATCTAATCCATCCAAGTTACATGGTTTATTAAAATAATCAAATTACCGCATTTACATTTCTGTTAGACTACTTTTAATTAACTGCTTTAGCCCACTTACAATGAAAATAAAAATCTAGTCGTTCACCTGTCCAGTATGTTAACACTTTTGCAAGTAAAAATAACTTCAACTCCAATTTCGAAAACACAACTGTCTTTCTTTTATAAAGCTCTGACTTGTATTATCAGTATGAGTCTGTGGTCTGGGAGAGAGTCCTGTAACTCTCTGTCTGCAACATACAGTATATAATGACCAATGCTGGGCAATTAATTATATAGTTACTTCTTCAAAAAGTAACTCAGTTTGGCAAACAACAAAGTTTCTTGCAGCTATTTTTTAAATACAGACAAGGCGTTTTTAAATAAACAGACTATTTACACAACAATCAGCTGTTCTGCATCAAATCTGATGCCACACAAATTATTTGTGCCACTCCACTAAATAATTTCTGTCCACTATGAGATAAAGGAGAACAACAGCCTGATACCTGCAGGCCTCACAGCACGAGATATATCACTCCTATAACACCTATTACATTCAACAGTCGCCTCATTGTTCTGACACACACAACAAAACTATTGACTACACTACACACTAACAACACAACATTTGTGCTAAACGTCACACAT
This sequence comes from Oreochromis aureus, assembly GCF_013358895.1. Classification (NCBI taxonomy): domain Eukaryota; kingdom Metazoa; phylum Chordata; class Actinopteri; order Cichliformes; family Cichlidae; genus Oreochromis; species Oreochromis aureus. The sequence goes on from NC_052944.1 coordinate 4,159,397, forward strand.
CTCTCGCATCTCAAACATTGCTTTTACATATACTACGTTTTTGCATTTGTCATTTTTTTTGTGACATCATTCACACAATACTTTCATAATCCTCTCACACACACTGCCTTTTCTTTCAAACTTCCACTTTTTCACTCATTCTACTATAAACCTCCCTAGTGTTATTATTATTTATTTACTATTTGGTACAAATCACACACAATCATTCAAGTAGACAACACTCAGTAACTGTGACTGTCCTCTTAAAAGAGAAAAGAAATAAACACATATGGGACAATTTCCCCATCTTAAACGAAATGTGACCTTTAATGTCTGTTTCTAAGTCATGCTCTTCTCTACACGCGACTCTTGGCCTCCAGGGCATAAAACCTTGAACCTAAGTTTTTACTTTACCGGAACTAGTGCTTTACCAGAACCCTCATACGTGCAATAAGACTACTATATGTGCAATTCTTTCTTTGACAAAGTTGTATTCTGTATTTTCTTACTCAGTTGTATATAGTGTTGGTATTCTACTTTATTCTATTGTATATATTATTCAATTCTGCTTTATTTTATGGCATTCCAGTGTTTTCTAATTTCTGCTGCATAACTTTGCCCTTTTTGCTTTAACAAAACAGATTTCCCACCTGTGGGACTGATAAAGGTAATCTTTATCTTTAACTAGCCCTAACCTAAATCCTGTCTCATCCACTGCTGAAATTCTAATTCAATGCACACATGTGTTGCAGTTTAAAATTAAAACAGGAAGTAACTCACCCCTAAGAACTTTGTGTGTGTGTCAATGTCTGTGTCCCTTTAAATGAAAAAAGTGAACACATGTGGTGAGTTTTCCTCAATTTACACAAAATATGACATTAAATATCCTTTTCTAATTCCTGTTCTTCTTTAAACACCATGAATGACCTCCAGGTCATAACCTTTGGACTTATAACTCTAATATAAGTCCACACAGCGCACCAAGCACAGAGAAAATTCAACCTCAGTGCTTCAAAATTCTCCTCAAAATTCAGAAACTGTTTCTGTCATTTATCTGCCCAAGAACTTCATCATATGGACCTCGCCGGGTCCAGTAATCTTCCGCACGTGTACATCACTGCGGCCAGTGCTAATTTGAAAACAGTTTCTTGTCTAAGTTTACCCAGCATTCACTTATCAGAGGGACCGCAGCCGATCCATACATATCAACATAATTGTGTGTCCACTTGTACACAACTTATTCTTCACTTGTGTCACAGCACATCTAGTAATATCATCAGAATCACATCAACATGGTAAACATTGATTTTCCTTTTAAAATCAGCTTACCATTAAAACTCAAGCTCACAGCTGACTCGATTCTCTGAAATCCTGAGTCAGTTAAACACCTTGTTCAACTCACGGTGTCCTTTTCTCAGACTCCCTCGTCTGAGCTCACTCTTTTTACCCCGGCATCTCCACCAGAATGTTAGGAGATTTTCATAGACCCAAAAGTAAGCATATTATTTCCCTAGACAAAAGTCAAACCGTTCCTCACACAGTAATTCTTAATCTAACACCATGGAGCAGAAGTTTGATACCATCATGGGGAGGCTGGCGGCTCTCCAACGGGAGATCGAGAGGCCAGTGTCAGAGTGTTAGGGCAGCCAGAAAATTCTCTGGGCTGCTCGCATGGAAATTTACAAAATTCAACATCGAAATTGCGGACCCCATAACGGCGCCAGCTGCAGGCCCAAGGCTGGAGCCGAAATTATCTCTCCCAGATTACGTCTGTGTTACGGCTATTCTTCCCATCCCATGCAAGGCCACCTGGGTTGGCTGGTAGACTGTTTACTTAGCCTGATAGGGCGAAGGACACTGTCCCAGCTGAACTCTGGACACGCAGACACATACACTTACACTGAAAAGCAAGCACACTTATCCCCCCCCCCTTCCAAACGCCTTCGATGCTTTCTTCCTGTGGGGGAAGACGGCGGGTCTGTGTGCCGCGCTGGAATGGTAGCGCTGTGCAGGATGACTGCTGTTTTCCTTCTGACTACTCCTCACTCCCTACCCAACCCTGTGGCTTGTCACGTGCTACATATGTTGTACTGTGGACATTTATGTGCTATCTGTGCAGAGGAGTTTTTTTGTTTCCTGTTCTCATGCTGTCCTCCCATAGGTGCCCAGCATGAGCAGAGGTCTCTTTTTTTCCTCTTGTACCTTTCCCATTGTTGTGTACTTTTTCAGTGTTTTTCTCTGTAACGCTGCCAATCTCCGACCTGTACTCCCATGTGTTGTCTATGTTGTGTGTAAGTCGGGGGGGGTCCTATTCCTCTGTGGGGCAACCTGCATATGGCCAATAAAGCATTCATTCAAAGCATTCATTCATTCATTCATTTGTGTTTTGAAACTAAAAAGAGGAAGGAACAGCGCCCAATTTAAACTGCGCATGTTGTCACTGAACAACATCTGCTATTCACACTTATTAAACCATAAGCTGACCAATAACTCTTATATTCTTCTATTCTTAAACATGCATTGGTCTTTTTCTCTTTTACCATCAAATACCATATAACCTTTTATCTAATTAACATCAAACTAATACACCTCATCCAGTACTGACATTCGTACTACGTCACAACCTATATTAAAGCCAAAGTTTAAATAAGTCTGTCAAATCTAACTACTTATATATTATGGAAGCAGAAGAAAAACCACTTACAATGTTCTAAACCCCTCCTTAGCCCAACAACCATCAAACGACTTAGACCTATATTTATTACTCAAAGTCAACCACAATACCTGAGAAACACCAAATGTAACTGTATATATTATCTCAAACTGAAACAAAACCCATCTAAAAATCCTAAAACATCTTACTTGAAGACACCAAAACAGACATCACTTACAGACATATTTATTAATTAAATTATCTCAAATTCAGTTTTCAGACCCCAAATAACGGTCCTAAGTATCACAGTTTATGTATTTTATCTCAAAACCCAGCAAAAAGTCATAGTCATGGCAAGAAATAAAAACTTTACTTACAATATTGAAATAAACAAAACCAGCATCTTAAATACAGGCATTCAACAATGTGTAGCAGTCTCTATAAACTTCCTCAAACTCTATGGACCTCTCAGCTGCCTCATTTGCATTTTCACACACACAGTCTAAAAATAATACCAGCCTGACTCACAGACTCCTCTCACACACAAGTCTCTTTACAGACGTCTTATAATTACAACTGCACAGATTTTAGGCCTCTTAAAAACCTATATAATTTCGACAAATTTAAGTTAACGGTCCAACCGATAAAGTCCAACTTTTTTGTAATCAATTAAGCAGTATCTGTCCAACAGTTTCTGCCCCGATTTCTAAAATCCCTAACTCAATTTAAAAGCGTCCAACGCCCAAGGTCCAACCTTTGCTACCCAAAAAAGCGCAGATACCGTTCCAAACAGTAAAGTGGTCCAACCACTAGTTATTCTGGAGTGCCCCAAGCTCCACAGTGACCAACTGACTATCCCTCGTAGAGGACAACGGCGCGCGTCCGAACCGTTGGCAAGCGTTACCTCTGGGCAATGCGCTTCTTAGAACTTCCAAAGTTCCGTTCTACCAAACTTTAAGTAATTTGTAGACACCCCACAAAACCACAAAACCAACTATATTGGTGTCCAAGCCCGGCTTTATATTCAATTGAGACTTTACTGTCACAAACACTTCACCAATTACCTATCACACTAAATTCACTTAGCAGTCCAACTGCTTTAAATTCTCTTAGCAGTCCAACTGCTTTCTCTTTACTCAATACTGTCACTTTCAACATTTCATTATCATTGCTTCAACTTCAACTTCTCATGAGATTTTCACCAAAATCAAACAGACATTTACCAGTAAACTCAGTGAGTAGACTTTTAATTTTGTGATAACCAATCTGGCACAGTTTGGAAATAATTCAACAGGTAGTGCCTTACCTTTGAATAAGCCGGCTTATGTCCACTCACTTCGACCACTGAGTCGTGTCTGCCCGTTCGAGCGCCTCGGACCCTCTCGGTCTCAATCTCCAACTTTCTCCCCCTCAACCCTCGGCCAATGCACCAAATGTTACGGGTTCGAAATTGAGGACGAGAGTAAAACAATGATGGTCCAGAAGAGGTCAGTCAAACAATTGATTTTAATGAATACACGCGTGTGGGGAGGTGTAAACTGCAAAACATCAGTTGTACATCTTCGTCCCAAAATACACTTCAGATTGCTTTTATAACATCAGGGTATTATAACGCCCCCTCTTGCGTTTACAGTCACATAATTTGCATCTTAAGAACATTATTTGCCTCCTCTACAGATAATGATCAATTCTAAGAGAAAAATGCAGACACAGAAGTTCCCCTTTCTGGCATCCTCTTCCGAATATGGTGATGATCTCAGGCCTTTGAGGTCCCCATGGACTTGTCCTCCTTCCGTCACCTGTTGTCAAGTAAACTCTAGTGCAACATGTTTGCTGAATACATTCAGGCCTTTGCTCAGCTACTATTTTACTGTACCAATATACTCAGCATATAAGCTTTTAAGATGATAGATTTAACTCAACGATTTAAAGTGGTTATAACTGCACCTGTAATAAACATGTTAATATGTGATTATGATAACCTCTGTAATACAAATTATAACATAATGCCAACAACTTCAATAAATGCTTAGATGAAATGACAATTAATGCAATGATAAGGATGATGGTTATATACAGTTCAGCAGTAAACTAATTTCTTTAATTCTACACAACCTACAACCTTCTTGCTTTAAGGCACTAGTGCCAACCACTTTTCCCCATTTCAGCCCAAATCCTGCATCTTCCTGTTTCTGACTCCAGGCCAGCTCCACTAACACTTTCTCATCAGACACTGCCACCTAGTGGAGGAAGTCTTAGAAGCTTCAGATGACAGTTAGTTCCTTTACAAAGAGGTGGAGGTGGTGGGGCCACAGCACCATCATCACTAAGTGCTAGGGATGGGTATCGTTTAGGTTTTTATCCGATACCGGTGCCAACCTGGTACTTTTGAAATGGTGCCAGTGCTTAAAGAAGGGAGAACACAAACTTTGTCCAAAAACCTCTCATGTTTAGTTGTTTCCACTTTTTCTTTGGTCATTTTAGCCTTTTTTGGCCAGGGTGAAGGGAGTATCTTCCGTCAAGCAAGAAGACAGCCGCATGTAACTACGACGGTGTTTGCTAGTTCACCTTACATGCATTAATGTAATAACGTGGTTAGCCTACTCAACGTAAATTACACACAAACAACATTAAGCTGCTCACGCAGAGAAGAACAGCTGCTGCTGCCATCATCATCCTCATCATTTCTGCTACACTGGCAGGGCTAGGGGCCAGGACTCTCCTCTTCGGGTTCTTGGGGGTATGTACCTAACTCGGGTCCTATAACAGGCACCACACCCGCAGTAGATGTGCTCGGTGTGAGGTCTTGCAGCAAGCTATCAAGTACGGTGCATTTCTCGGCTTTTAAAAAAACGCTTTGCGTCGCCAGGTGTTTCATGAGATTCGAGGTGTTACCTCCTTTGCACAGTATCACCTTAAAGCACTTGTTACAGGCTGCTGAGTTTGCATCTTTTGCTGTGAAGTACAGCCAGACTTTTGACCGCTTCGCCTTGGGCATTTTTAATCTGTAGCTCTAAAAGAACGTAAGTACCTGGGCCCGCTTACTATCCTTGGAAAGGTAAAATGATTGGCTAGAATCCAAAGTGTATGACATCTCAGGGTAAATAGCACCGAAATAAAGCACCGAAATGTGCGCTGCTTTTCGGTCTGGTTACTACAGTTTATATCAGAACTGGTGCCATAATGGCACCGGATACCGGTACCCATACCTACTGAGTGCCATAGGACACTTAACCTTTTTTTCCATATGCTGGGAACTTCCTGTTGTTCCAAGGAGGACTGGAAAATGTGTGAAAATCTCCCAGTCAGTTCCTCACAGCACACTTCAATCATTTCCCTCCCACAGCATCAGGACCAGGGCTTTTTCTCTCTTTGGTCCCACTAAGAGATTTCCACACAAACACCTCATCAGTGGGACTCTCAGAGCTACCAGCCCTTTGCTACAATCACAAAGCTCTTCATTGAAATCAATGATATCAAAGCTGGAATCCAATGAGTCCAAGTCTTCTGCTGATTCAGCATCACATTCATCTTTGCTCCTTGTTCTGCATCCCCACCATGGACTTCATTCCTTTCCAAGCCAGCCTTGAGTGTCCTTTATTCAGCTCATCCTCTGCTTTACTTTTACACCTGATTTTAGCTGCTTTATCTCTCTTTCAACAAGTTTCTGTGCCTCAATCTTTTTCTTCTCTCCCTCATAACAAGACAGCTTCTTCTGCCTGAGAACATGTTGGAGTGATTTACTAATCCAGGGCTGCTTATTGGGAAAATACTTCCTGTTTTCAAAGTAATCCCCATTTTTTCCCAGAAAGAAATGTAAGTAGAAATCGATGATCTAAGTGAGAACATGAGCCTTTAAAAAGTCCCAGTGGGTGCAGTCAAAGCAGTCCCTCAGTCCCAGTATAGAGTCTTTGGTCCAGACTGGAACAACTGTGTGCCCAGTTTGAGCTCTCTTCAGTCCTGTGACCTGACAGACCCAGAGGGGCCATCACATCACATGTAGAAGCTCCCCTAATGGAGCCACAACACATGTCCAATACTTAGTCTGTCTTGTTGGACCAACTGGAAGAAATGATTCAAGGACTTAGTCACAGAACAGAGATTCAAATCTCCAAAATCCAACTGGCTGCATCAGGACATATAGTCTGAAACTCTGCACAGTTTCCTGTTTGAAGCTGCTTCCTGTTGGCTTCAGCTGTTTGGAGTTTCCATTTTCTAAACTTCTACATTCTGAACCTTCTTCAGCTCTGAACAGATGATGAAACACTGAATGATTTCAAGCTCACACTTTGTCTAATAAACTTACATCTTTCATTCTTTATACAGATTGAGTCTCTGTGGTTTGTCAGAGATCAGCTGTGATTATCTGGCAGCAGCACTGAAGTCCAACCCCTCCCATCTGAGAGAGCTGGAGCTGCATGGAAACTACCTGAAGGATCCAGATGTGAAGCATCTGTCTGATCTTCAGCAGAGTCCAGACTACAGACTGGAGACTCTGGTGTAAGTAGAGTGATGGAGTGAGTGGGTGGTGCTGTCAGCAGTATTGTACTAAACACAGTCAGTATGAAACAAAGATCCAGTGTTTCCTGTAAAGCTGCAGCTTCTCAGTGAAGCTGTGAGAGGAGAATGGTGACAGGCTTCAGGATTGGACACAAACACTTCCTGTTTCTGACCTTTATGGTCACCATAGTAACGGCTGACACGCTCTGATCAAACACTGTCAACAGCCAATCAGCTCTCTGAACAAAGCATCAGACCAATGACTGCATTCATTTCCAAGTTTAAAGCAGTGAAGAACACAGTCTGTAGGTGAGGAAGAATTTAGTGAGAGCAGATGTTTGGATGGAATTCCTCCAGTTAACAGCTGGAACCGTCCATCTGGATTGTTGGGCTTGTTGTTGGGGTTCCTACAGAGCTCAGAGTGGACACACCAAGGTTCTTCTAATGAATGAAAGTCCAAACTCAAACTAGGAGGGAAAAACATTTTCATCAACTTCAATAAAAATCCAAAGATTAGAAAAAGTGAAGCAACAATGAGTCCTAGTACAGTCCCAGCACTGAAGTCCCTGCTGCTCTTTATACTGGATGTGCTGCATCACTGACTGACAGCTGATGAAGAGTCTCTGGAAACACTCGTTTATCTCCTCTGCTCTTCCTTCTTCTCTCTGCAGGTGGAGCTGATGATGGTAAACAGGACGGTGTGTGTGCTGAGAGAGGAGCAGCTGTGTCCTGATGATCCAGAGAGGTTGAAGCAGCAGCAGCTTGTGTGTAGAGATGCTCTGACTGGGCCATGTTACTGGGAGGTGGAGAGGAGAGCTTCATCCAGCAGTGACTGACAGAGGAATGAAGTGCAGATGACTGTCAGTGCTGCAGAGTGAACTGCTCTGAGAACAGCTCCACTGTCAGACACAATGTAGAGTCCAGCATCATCCCTGTGTGTCCCTCTGGATCTGACAGAGGATCATCAGTGTATCTGGACTGCTCTGCTGCTGCTCTGTCCTTCTACAGTCTCTGCACAGTCTCTGTCTGACTCTGGCTTCAGACCCTCCTGGATCAAACTCACCTGGAAAGACTTTCAAACATCACTCAATAGATTTGAATACAGAATAGATTTGATATATACTGTAGATGTACTGTAGAGTTGCAGTTTGTCACTTGTAAATACAGTCTGTGAGCAGCTATGAGCTGAAAGATCTTTCTAGAAACACCAAATGTTTTCACTCTTCTGTTGCTTTTTCATATATTTCCACAACATTAATATTGATCCCACCTGTCTCACCTGTTTCATGCTTTTATACATAAGAACAGGACACGTGTGATCTGAGCGCTGCTGTGGTTGCTGTGCTGCACGTCTTCATTTAGATAACAGAGACATCTAGTGGTTCAGAGGAGAACTGCAGGAGGTGGAGCTGTGTTTTAGCATGGAAAACTTTTTTATCTTTTAGGCGCAGATACAAATATGACAAGTATCAGTGTAAGATACAAAAGGTCACATCAGTCAGCAGAGGGAACAGTGATCACACAGCAATGTAAGAATAGAAACATAACAGTGAATCTGGACATGTGTACAGATGGAAGCAAACAAACAGGATGTAACACTACATTAAAGCCACAAATGGGAAGAAAACAAAGTCAAAGGAAAATATATTTGATCTCAGGAATCCAAATCAGATGCTTTAGAGCAGGGGTCGGCAACCCTGGAGGAGCAGAGACCCGAGGCGGCCGCCGGTCAGAGTGTCAGGTGAACTGAACTTCAGGTGAGAAGTTATGACCTGCAGTGTATCCGGGTCAGATATAAACCAAGTTTAGGTGGAGTTTATTTTCATTGTGCTGACTTTTTACAGTCAGTAACAATAACTCGTACTGCGTGCTAGCTAGCATGACGGAGTTTCTATACAGCTGGGTGGTGCTGTGATGTTACTGATAGTGAACTTTATTTTACTTCAGCTAGAATGGAAAAGAGCTGGATTTATTCTGTGTCTGTACACTGTCATTCTCTCCCCTCTCTCTCCTGTTGCTACTTCAATCATGAAACTGATTTCACATAACCATCATCTTTATCATTGCATTAATTATTATTTCATCCAAGCATTTATTGAAGTTGCTGGCATTATGTTATAATTTGTATTACAGGTGTTATCATAATCACATATTAACATGTTTATTACAGGTGCAGTTATAACCACTTTAAATCGTTGAGTTAAATCTATAATCATAAAAGCTTATATGCTGAGTATATTGTTACAGTAAAATAGTAGCTGAGCAAAGGCCTGAATGTATTCAGCTTCTTGTTGCATTTGAGTTTGCCTAGTAACAGGTGACAGAAGATGGGCCAAAGAGGAGGACAAGTCCATGGGGACCTCATCACCATATTTGGAAAAGGATGCCAGAAAGGGGAACTTCTGTCTCTGTAGTTATCTCTTAAAATTGATCATTGTCTGTAAAAGAGGCAAATAATGTTCTTAAGATGCAAATTATGTGCTTGTAAACGCAAGAGGGGGCGTCATAATACCCTGATGTTATAAAAGCAATCTGAAGTGTATTTTTGGCTGGGGATTTACAACTGATGGTTTCCAGTGTACGTCTCCCCACGCTGCGTGTATTCATTAAAATCAATTGTTTGATCGACCTTTTCTGGACCATCATTGTTTTACTCTCGTCCTCAATTTCGGACCCGCAACATTTGGTGCATTGGCCGAGGGTTGAGGGGGAGAAAGTTGGAGATTGAGACCGAGAGGGTCCGAGGCGCTCGAACGAGCAGACACGAGTCAGTGGTCGAAGTGAGTGGACATAAGCCGGCTTATTCAAAGGTAAGGCACTACCTGTTGAATTATTTCCAAAATGTGCCAATTGGGTATTACTAAATTAAAAGTTTACTCACTGAAAATACTGGCAAAGGTCTGTTTTGATTTTGGTGAAAATCTCATGAGAATTGAAGTTGAAGTAAAGATAATGAAACGTTGAGAATAAGTAAAGAGTAAAGAGAATAAGAGAAAATAAGTAAAGAGTAAAGAGAATAAGTGTATTTAAAGCAGTTGGACTGCAGAGTGAATTTAGAGTTATAGGTTATTGGCGAAGAGTTTGTGACAGTTAAGTCTTAATTGAATATAAAGCCGGGCTTGGACATCAATAACATTGCTTGTGTAATTTTATGGGGTGTCTTCAAAAGTAATTAAATTTTTGTAGTACGGGATTCTGGGAATTCTGAGAAGTGCATTGTTCGGAGGTGACGCCCAAATTTCCTGGCGACGGTCAGGATTTTCCTTGGGAAGGATAGTCCGATTGGCAATCGTGGGCAACTGGGGACGGCCCAAAATAGCTACTGACTAGGTCAGTTTACCGTCCGGGGCGGTGGTTTGCACTTTTTTGGTCAGTAGAAACCGGGTTTCGGGCGTGTAACTTTAACTTAAAACTTCGGGGAAGCCTGGGATGTGAAATGCCCCAAAATAGAGCTTTTCAGCAGGGGTTGAGTTGGTTGACGCTTTTAAATTGTGTTAGGGCATTAGATATGTGACCACGGTCCGGGGCCGATACTGGTTAATTGATCGTAAAAAACTTGGAGTTTGTCCCTTGGAGGGTTAATTTAAATTTGTCAAAATTCTGTAGGTTGTGCAATCTCAGGCCTGATAATTGTTGTTATTGTAATTATAAGACGTCTGTGTATCTGTGTAATATAAAGTAAGAGGTTTGGTGTCAAAAGGAGTCTGACCCAGCACTGAGCTGAAGTGCTGAGGCCATTTTTAGACGGAGTGTGTGTGAAAATGCAAATAAGGCAGCTGCAAGGTCCCTAGAGTTTTAGGAAGTTCATAGAGACTGTTACACATTGCTGAGCGCCTGTATTTAAGACGCTGGTTTTGTTTATTACAATACTGTAAGTAAAGTTTTATTTCTTGCCATGACTGTATGACTTTTTGCTGGGTTTTGTGATAGGATACATAAACTGTGGATACTTAGGACCGCTATTTGGGGTTTGAAAACTGAAATTGACTTTGAAATAATTTCATTAATAAATATGTCTGTAAGTGATGTCTCTTTTGGTGTGTTCAAGTAAGATGTTTTAGGATTTTTAGATGGGTTTTGTTTTAGTTGAGCTAATATACACAGTTACATTTGGTGTTCCTAATGTATTGTTGACTTTGAGTGATACATATAGGTGTAAGTCATTTGACTTTTGTTGGGCAGAGGAGGACTTTAGAAGATTGTAAGTGGTTTTTTAGTCCAATAACATATAAGTAGTTAGATTTGACAGACTGTTTGAATTTTGGCTTTATGTTAATATAGGTTGCAGCGGGCACAGAGGAAACACAGCACAACATCTTAAGGGTTTAAAATAATAATAAATAAATGAATGAAGTTTCTTAAGGGTTGTTGTGTGTGTTTTTAGGGATAGTTTGTTGTGGGTTTTTAGGGGGAGTGTGTGTTTGTGGTGTTTGTGTGTGTCAAACGGAGATAACATGAAAACAGAGGAATTAGAGACTAGAATGTCCTAGAAGCCAATAAAATGCAAATTAAGAAGCTGTGAACTGCTTAAACCACAGTGGGTTTCACAAGTACTGCTGCAAACATTGTTGAATGCGTGTGTTTAAGACGCCATTTATGTTTATTAGAGGATTATAAATAAAGTTTTGAGTTGCTGTAGTGGATGTATAGTAATTAACTGAATTTTGAGTTATATATATATATATATAGATAGATAGATAGATAGATATATGGAGTGCATTGTATATACTTAAGACTAACATATTACTTTCAGTAGTAACCTCTCTTCAGAAATAAAGGCTGTGGTGTTTCATTTTTCCAGTTAAGCGTGTGCTGTGAGAAGGATTAGAGGTTTCAATTGTTCTTATTTCATTTGCTCCTTCTGAGTTTGAAAAGCATGCCTGTAAAATACTTTTAGGAAAGTGTATTTTGAGTGATTTTAACTGTGTGAATGCTGTCAGTATTTGATTTGAGTGACTCTGTGTGATTTGTACCAAATAGTAAATAAGTAATAATAACACTAGGGAGGTTTATAGTAGAATGAGTGAAAAAGTAAAAGTTTGAGAGAAAAGGCAGTGTGTGTGTGAGACGATTATGAAAGTATTGGGTGAATGATGTCACAAAAACTGACAAATGCAAAAACTTGGAATATTTAAAAGTGTGCATATAATAAGGGTGTATTGTTTTTAGACCAAGACTTAGTCAAACTAAAGAGGGTTTATAGACTGTAAATATGAAAAAAACAAGTGTTTGATTAATCTGTAGAAACAGGAAAGAGAAACAGGAAATACTGTGCTGCTGTGTGTGTAACAGGAAGGTGTGTGTGTGACTGATGATGTCAGGGGAGCACCCAGAGAAATAGACAGACGAGTTAAATTCTAAAAAGATGAAGCGAATGCATGTTTTAAGAAAAGTAATAAAGTAATAAAATTATATTAATTACAGGTTTTAGAAAAGAGACAGACCGAGAGAAATAAATACATGAACTAACAATGACATTAATGAATTGAAAACGCACGTACACAAACTGTTACATGTGAAATAATAACAATTATTGTTGGGAAGTTTAATACACACATGAAATAAAGAGAGCAGTTTACACTCCTTTAATTTCCAGAACCAGTGTGTCCCCTAGACCTGATAACACCCTTGCCCAGTTGGCCCCCGTAACAGGAGAGCATGGAAGGCTGGACAGCCCATGACGGGTAAGATCCCACCTTGAAACCCTGGGACAACCTAAGGCAAGGCGCAGTCACGATTGCTTGAACCTAAGTCCCTAAGTGACCTTGGAGTCACTGGAGGAGACGGGACTTCAAGGGTACAGCCGCTGGGCACAGGCGGAGGGGAAATGTCATTAACAATGACCAGTGATGAGCCAGAGAGAGAAAACACACCCTGTCAAAAGGAGTCTGAAACACTGCAAAAGAAACATTTACAAGATCACAAAGATCACAAAGAAACATTTATAAAAATCACACATACAAACAGAAAATGCACTAACCTTACAGAGATAAGCTCATGAAGAGTAATGCATAGAGATATTGATTAAACCTGGCTAAGAACACAAGCATATGCAATGAAGATCAGCTTGTTGCTTTTATGAGTGAGAGAATGGTGTGAATGGTTAATAAAATTGATGGAAAGATTAAAAAAAAGATGGAAAAAACACAAGAAGAGTATTAAAGCAGTTTTAAAAGAGTGCCTTAGGAGTGCTCTCGTACTGATTGATAAAAGTAGGCGATTAGTATAGAAAGAAAATGAAAATAATTCAATAATGTGATAAGGTTTAAACATGTATTTCTCTTGTCAAGTTGGCTGTTGAGCTGTGAGTCTATGCAAATTAGCTGGAGTGAGTGAGTGACAAAGACACTTCCTGTGTGCGTGTGTCTCGGAGGCTTTCAGTTCAAGAGAGAGCGGTGGCTGTTGAAGATTATTTGGCGAAATATATAATGGTAAAGTATCAGGATATTTGATTACGGTGGTCAGGTCTGTTCAGAGGTGCAGATTTGGACAGGAAATTTATAATTTAGGGATGATACGTTGTTGAAATCGGTGTATATTTTTTTGCTGAATGAAAACATGGCGGAGTGAGGAAGGGAGACATTGTGCAAACGGTCTTTGATCTTTTGACGAGGTTTTCGGTGTGTTGAACGGGTGAACTTTGAGATTGTTTTTGATTTTGGGGCTGTTGTTTTTCATTTTAATAGAGGGAGTTTTGATAAACATGGACATGTCTAAAAGGGCCCATAGTTTTTGTAACAGTGCACTTGAAGAACCTGTCAGGTGATTTTGTTTTGTACTTTGATGAGCTAATAATCAGCTCTCTTTTCTTTCTCATTTTGGTTCTAAGCAGGCCTGGAAGAGAGTGAACTGACGGCGCTGACAAAATTACCAAGTACGAAAATCAGGTGGGTTTTACAGATTATAATTGGCTGAGGAGGAGACCTGATTGGCGGCGAGTCTCTGTCTAAAAACGGATTGTATCGATTCAATCCAGTCAAAAGTATAGAGAACTATTTTCCTAAAAAGGAAAACGAAATAAAACAAATGATTGAGCTCATTTTGCTGATGTGGAGCATCTGATGACGTGCGCAGAAGGCTGCAGATCAGCAAAAAATATCGTGTGGATGCGTGTGAGTGAATGTGAGTGACTGGACTAAGGTGGGGATGAATAAATGTGGACAAATTTACCATGTGAGGAAAAGAAAGGGGATGCTTTGTTTTGCTTTTGCCATAAGCAGGTGTGGAAAAGAGGAAATTGCTTTACTGCTACAATATATTAGATAGCATATTAATCAGCATTAATATTATCTCGTATAGCTTTAAGCTGGCCAGGTGATAGTTAATACCCGGACACCAGAATAATCATTTAACACACTGACACCATATTAATCCTCATTACAGGTGCAGCATAACCACTTTCAGTATTACTATGTCTTTATACACACATTGCAGTCCTGTGCTCATAAGGAGTTGAAGCTTTCCCAGGTAATTAAAGGTCTCAAGCTTCATTCAGCGTGACTGTCTGGGTGACACATTGGTTAAGAAGCCGGGAGCTTAAGAAAGATTGCACACATGCTTACAAAACACACATATATCACATATAACCTAGAATCAGATTTAAGCATAGGCCTGAATGTATTGAGCAAACATGTTGCACTGGAGCTTTCTTGACAACAGGTGACGCGGGGAGAGGACCAGCCCCTGGAGACTGCAGAGGCCCAAGTCCATTGCCTTTTTTGGAAGAAGATGCCAAAAAGAGGAACCTCTATGTTGCATTTTATGCTCAAAATACATGAATGTTCTGTACATGCAAATTATGTGCTTGTAAACGCTAGAAGGGGCGTCATAATACCCTGATGCTATAAAAGCAGTCTGAAGTATAATTTTGGTGAAGACCCTTGCTGACATGTGCAGTGACTGTCTTCCCGCGCGAAGACTTCAATAAAAGATCGCTTTGACCCAAATCTTCTGGACTGTCTTGCCTTTGTACTCTCCACCAATTCTGAACCCGTAACACAGGACAAGTGGGAGACTTAAATCTGGGGATGCTGATTTTGGGATGCTGATGTTTGCTTTGAGAAAATTTCTTTTTACTGGGGTTAGATTAGGGGATTACATTATATTGTTGGGAGAATGCTAAATGCTAAAAGGGAAACATTGTTTGATGAAATTCAAGTTACCATTAACTGGGGTAACTCATGATTGATGACTGTTCTGTTTTAAGTTTAGTTTTTGTTATAACACAGATTGGATCGTAAAGGGGGAGAGTTGAGTATGAAATGTAAAGTACAGGTGTTGTTTCCAGGAAATTCCAAGGATCCAGACTTTTGCATGGAGCAAGGAGTTTGAGAAGATTAGACATAATGATTAAATTGATTTTATTCCTTAAACACAGGTTTACAGGGCTGGAGCAGATCTACCGGAGAGGAGGATTGCTGAGCTGTCCTGAGAGATGATATGACTAACCTTTTTCGTTTGATTTCTTAAGCCCGGGTGATGCATTTTGAGTTTTTGAGTTTTTATTTATTTGGACACATCTGGTGTGTCCAAATATAAAGGGGGAATTTAAGAGGTAATTTGAGATGGGTTCTAGGATCATTTTGTTGATAATTTAATTTAAAGTAAAATGAACTGAATCCTGTTTAGAAGATAAAAGGCTGGTGTTCATGAGAAGCGGTACACCAAATTTAAAGGGAAATTGCGGGACATTTTTGAATAAAAGATATGCTATGGGGAAAACTAGTGAAGATTTTAGGAGTAGAAAATGTTTGATTTCTTTTTCATTTCTTTGTTTCTGCTTAGTAACTAGTGAGGCAGACGGTGTTAAAGATAAGTATGCAATAAGTGAACAGGAAACATGTGAGGGTGAGACGGGTGAAACAAAATGTTGTAGATAATGGAAACTTGTCTAACTGGCATTAACAGTAATTTTTGCATGTTATGTATATGCTTGAAGCAAAAGAGGCGTAAATCCTGATAGAAATTTTGAAGTGTGCTTTCTAGCGCAGATTTAGGCTGACATGGGGACGGTGTATATTTTACCCTGGGTGTGTTTAATAGAACTAAAAGCGTTGCTCACACACATAAAGAGCATTGAGATTAAGTAAAGTTAATAAAAAGGATAAAGCCCAGAACATGATATTGTGAACCAAGTTTGAATAATTAAAGGAACATTGGATGAACACAGTAGATTAGTGAGGTGTAGCAAAGAGAGGCTTTTTGTTTTCTATCTTTTACAGGAGAAGATTTCAGGACCACAGCGACCATAGGGGGGCAAGAATCCTGGAAGCCCCAGACCGAACGGAACCAACCAGAGAAAGGACAAAAACAGAGCACAAATACACCTAGTTGTTTATATTACAAAGAAGATCAAAAGCTTACACAGGTTATAATGGAAGCATAAAAGGGATGAGAGGAACTTTACATAACATAGAAATCCTGCAACAATTCGTAAATTGCCCAAACACAGTGTTCAGACCGGATATGCGCTACCCGTTAAAGGGGGCGAAGAAATCAGGCCTAAGTTTGAAAAATGAAATAGGTTAACTCGATAGAGGAGGTTTCCAAAGGTAGAGAAAATAATGTAGGACCTTTTACCAGGAGAAAGCTAATTGTATCTTTTACACTTTACAGTGTGCACTGAGGGAAGTCAGGAATAGTTTAAACTAGGATTGAAAAAATTAAACTAGGTGAAAAAAGGGGGTGTAGCAAGTAGATTTAGGGCAGCTCACAGCCTGGCGTAAACGCAAGGTGCCGTCACACAGCTTAAGTTATTTGTTTGATTTATTTTTATGACAAAATAATAAGGAAACATTGAAAACATACAACCCGTTGAGGAGACAGATAGGGTTGGGGAATTGAAAGGTTTTGTTTGTTTAGCATAATGCACTACAAAGTATACAAAGTTTATATAACATGATGCAAACACACGAATCAGAGACATATAATGAGAAAACTGATTAGAATGTTCCTTACAACTACATGTTTATTGTATGCAATGATATTAACTATGGCTGTGTTGTTTATTGTCTATATTTTGCAGGGCACTCCGGACCACTTGTCTGAACACGGAGGCCAGTCCAGCCCAGCACTTCCTGAGACTGTAGTTGCTAAAACAGGATCGGTAAAAACGACAAAAGCGCGAGGTGTCAGGTAAAGGTGATGAGTGTCTCAGCAGGAATAATGGCATAGAGTCGAATTATGGTAAAGGGTCTACCAGCTCATTCATATTTGATTTGTGTGACGTCATTAAGTGTACAGGAGCTAGTAGTAGCTGGAGAGCGTATGATCTATGGGTCTGCAATCACCCCATGATATGCTTAGGGTAAATTTAGTTGATGCAAAGTCTAAGCCGCTTGCAGAAAGCTTAATCACCACTCTGACTGATCAGATGGTAACTTCGGGAACAGTAGCTTAAAAGGAACAGGAACCAAAAGGGAGAGTACTTCTGATAACAGATTACTTTAGACTGAAGCTTAAGGAGTTGATAAAGCGCGCCACGGGTTTCAAGGACAGTAACCTCTGGCTTGATTGGGTGGCTCAAAATGCTAGAGAACAACATGTATCTGACTGTGTTGCCTGTGCTTCAGCTAGGTCACGGTTGTTTACAGAGCCCGCACCATTGCATTAGAGGATGAGTGGGGCTATGATTGTATGTTACAGTTAACTAGAAGTGAAGTGACTACTGGCAACTGTATTTGGTTGTCCAGACTTTTCCCTCCCATTTCAAAGCAGACAGCAGTGGGACCATTTATGCTAAAATAAGATAATTACATGTTTCAAGTTTTCTACAGATAATGAAAAGTACAAGGTGGGAGAGATCGACCCAACTAGGTGTGCTGTCACACTCACAGGACGAACCACCAACAATGTAAGTGACCCTAGCACGGTAATTGGAACATGGGCAAGAAGTGGGCTCTATTATTACTGTGGGGAAAATACTGTGTTCCTATGGGAAGCGTGGGACATGTGCGATGAAAGCGATTGGGAGCTCCGCTCATGCTTATTGGAAACCAGGTAAAGGCTATTCCACAACATAACACGCGAACTTTAGCTGCCATACGTAAGAGATACATTTTGGCCAAAAGAAGGACCCAGGGTACCCATGCACATGATCCTCGTTTGAACTCGCCGACCTGGATAGACTCCATAGGAGTGCCCAGGGGAGTTCCTAATGAGTACAAGCTGGTAAGTCAGGTAGCTGTAGGATTGGAGAGTATATTTCTTTGGGTAACGCCTAATAGAAATGTTGGCCGCATTATGTTCATTACAACCTGCTGAGACTCTCTAACCAAACCAGGGACGCCATGATGGGGTTCGCAGAACAATTGGGTCCGAGTTCACTGACGGGAGAGCACAATCGAATTGTCTAAAACCACGCATGAGCACTCAGGTATCGAAAATCTGCTGGCGTCCTGGATGACATCTGTGTTTGGACAGTGGAAAGGTGTGGCTACGTCAGTGATGTTTTCTTTGACTGTATTTTTGGGAATACTGGTCATCGCTAGTTGTTGTATCATTCCTTGTGTCAGAGGATTGTTGGTAAAGATAATGGCAAGGGTTGCGAACCCTGGCTGGGTTGAGGGCATCTATTAGATGAACTAAGAACCCATAGAGTGGGGCAGGGAGTGATACAACATAAGGTGTGGTGACATTCCTTGTTGGAATGTCAGAAGAGGAAATGTGGGGATTCAGAAATTTTTTATACAGCATTGTTTATCAGTAATATTGTTTACAGGGTTCATATTGCATTGAATATGTTTGTCATCACATTCATTCTATTCACAGGTTTAGTTCATTTTATACACATTGCATATCTGTGCTTGTTTAGAGTTGATGTTCTATCCAAGAGGGTTTTAAGCTTCACTGGTGAGAGTGTCCAGGTGATACATGTTGAGGGAAGATGAGAACATAGCAGGTTAATTGCATGCACGCTTACAATACACATAAATCTAGTAGCAGGCCTGAGCGAGGGCCCAAGTGTCTTCTGCTTCTTATTTGAGACCTGCGCCAATTCAGTTTACTTAGTGATTGATGACGAGGGTCCATTCCACTAGATTTCCACTAGAGAGGGACCCAGGAAAGGAGCAGAGACCACTTAAGCATGAAGTGTTTTCAAGTGGGAGCTGGCATTTTATTACTGGACCACCTAGATGACATGAGGTTGTTGTCTGATTTGCTGAGTCAGGGGACGGCTGGAGAGGGTCAGAGCGAAGGCGGTGGACCTGGGAATGGTGGTTTCGGGGCCCATGATGCCATTAATGGATCCAGAGGTGACAGAGTGGGTTGAAGAGTGACACAAGAAAATGGTGTAGTGACGTCTCGGGAAGAGACGTCAAAAGAGGGAATTGTGGAATTACAGGGATTATTTCACATAACCATCATCTTTATCATTGCATTAATTATTATTTCATCCAAGCATTTATTGAAGTTGCTGGCATTATGTTATAATTTGTATTACAGGTGTTATCATAATCACATATTAACATGTTTATTACAGGTGCAGTTATAACCACTTAAATCGTTGAGTTAAATCTATAATCTTAAAAGCTTATATGCTGAGTATATTATTACAGTAAAATAGTAGCTGAGCAAAGGCCTGAATGTATTCAGCTTCTTGTTGCATTTGAGTTTGCCTAGCAACAGGTGACAGAAGATGGGCCAAAGAGGAGGACAAGTCCATGGGGACCTCATCACCATATTTGGAAAAGGATGCCAGAAAGGGGAACTTCTGTCTCTGTAGTTATCTCTTAAAATTGATCAGTGTCTGTAGAAGAGGCAAATAATGTTCTTAAGATGCAAATTATGTGCTTGTAAACACATGAGGGGGCGTCATAATACCCTGATGTTATAAAAGCAATCTGAAGTGTATTTTTGGGTGGGGATTTACAACTGATGGTTTCCAGTTTACATCTCCCCACGCTGCGTGTATTCATTAAAATCAATTGTTTGATCGACCTTTTCTGGACCATCATTGTTTTACTCTCGTCCTCAATTTCGGACCCGCAACACTGATCAATGATCAGCTGATCGGCTTTTCTCTGTTTCTTTATCGCCCACTTTGCGCCAGAAAGAGGAAACCAGCGGTATTAGTATCAGGTATAGTATCAGCTGATGTTTGCTGGAGCCACAGCTGTAAAGCTGCTGGTCATGATATCGGTTTGGTTATGTGGTGAGAGGGAAACATGAAGATGAAACCAGGAGATGTCCTTACTGAATCATCAGAGCTGAACAGGTGATGGAGAAACAGGTTTACCTTTTAGGTGACATGAATGAGTTGAAGGGAAGTTATGAACTGTTTCTGAGAGACAAATAACACCAGGATCCTTTTCTAAGTAGCTGACAGCTGGTAACTGTGCAGGGGCGGGTCTAGCAAAGTTCTTTGAAAATGAAAATACGATTTTATCTCCCTTCCAGTCTGGTTTTAGGAAACTGCACAGTACTGGAACTGCTTCGATAAAAGTTCTCAAAGACATCTATGAAGCGCTGGATGCAAAGAACTACTGTGCAGCTCTTTTTATTGATCTATCAAAAGCCTTTGACACTGTCGACCACAACAAAAAATCTTCTGGCACAACTTCACCTACTTCCAAGTTGCGTGGAGAGGATGAGGATCTAACAGCACAGGAACTCCAGCAACACTCAGTAGCAGCTGCTCCCAGTCCCTTGGTTTATGAGCTGAGCTGCTGACCACAGCATTTTATGTCATAGATTACTGGAAATAGGCCTTTCAGACCGAGCAGCTGGCTGGTTCTCTAATGTTCTTTTGGACATCAGCAGTGCGTTCAGCTCAATGGTCTCTCTTCCAGCTTTTTAAATGTCACTAAACGAGTGCACAGAGTTCTGTCCTGGGCTACTTATGTCAACGGTGTGGCACAAAATCTAGATGCATCTGTTCATTTTATACCATCAACATAGTTTTCAAACCATTACAGCAGCTGTTGATAGTATTCAGTCTCAGCTGGCTCAGACTGGCTTTAAATGTAGAAAAAACCAAAGTCATGTTGTTCACAAACAGAAAGAGGGTCCGGCTTTATTTCCTTCTCCTGTATCTGCTCAAAGTATTTCTATTGAAACTGTGGCCTCGTACACGTACCTCGGTATTGTGACTGATGACAGTCGTTCCTATAAGCCACACATTGAACATCTAATAAAGACACTGAGGCTGAAGTTGGGCTTCTCTTCCAGGAACAGATCATGTTTCACAGGAAAAAGCTTGTTGCTGCCACCTTTTTTTACCTGCCCTGGATTACAGTGACATGATTTATATGAATGACTCTGCTCGCTCTCTTCATCTGTTGGAGTTTGTCCATCATGGGGCATTAAGATTTATAACTGTCTGTAAACCTTTAACACACCACTGTGCTCTGTGTTCTCTGGTTAACTGGTCCTCATTGGTCTTACACAGGATGGTCCATTAGTATCATTTTATCTATAAATCTGTTTCTGGTTTACTGCCTCCTATTTATCAGAGTACATGTCAGGCAAACAGTTTAGTGACAGCCTGCAGTCTCAGGACATCATTACATTCACTGTTCCATCAGTTCATGCAGAGCTTGGGAAGAAGGCGTTCTCCTTTTCTGCTCCAACTTCATGGAAAACAGAACCGAAGGATTTAAGGCTCTCAGTTGATTTCACTTGCAGACTTCAAAAGACGTACACATGTTTTTGTGAAACCATCTCTGGGAGCTTGTTCTCGTTTTTAATATGACTGAGTACATTACACAAACTTTTCTTTTATTGTTGTAATTATTATATGTTTGTCTGGAACAGGTCTCTCTTGTAAATGAGACATTGAGTCTCAATGAGCCGACCTGTATAAATAAAGCTCCAATTACAAAGTCCTTTGTTTAAAAGTTCCTTCAGCTGCCAGTGGGACGTGCTGTGGCTCTATCGGTTGCTGAGCCTTTATATTGTTAGTTAGAAACTACAAATATAATGGCTCACTGTAGTTCAGAATCAGAGAAACTTTATTAATCCAGGAGGGAAACTAAGTTGTCATAGCAGCAAATATCCAAGAAACAACAAGCACTCATATAAAGTGAGTGTAGAAACAGAGTTATGATAGATAAATATTCAGAGAAATAGAGAAATACAGAAATATAGGTATAAATATACATACCAGTATAAAAGGATAAGTATGTGTGCAAATATATTGTGGTGTACAAAGTGACAGGCTGCATTGAGGTGTGATTATTTCTGTTCCACATGTGTGGATCTGACCCAAGTGGATGAATTGAAGAGTCTGAAGGCAGCAGAAGGAACAATCTCCTGTAACGTTCCCTCAGACAGCGGGGTTGAAGGAACCGGCTGCTGAAACTGCTGTGCAGATTGTCCAGTGTATCATGGAGGGGTGAGAGTCATTGTCCATGATTGACAGCAGTGTGTCACAGATCACCTCCTCCAGGGTGGAGAGCTTCATGCCAACAACAGACTGATAAAACATAGAGAGCAGCTGCTGCATATGTTGAAGGACCTCCCTGAGTGTGGCTGTAGCTCAGGTTGTAGAGCGGGTCATCTACTCACCGGAAGGTTGGTGGTTTCATCCCAGGCTCCTCCAGTCTACATGCCAAATATCCTTGGGCAAGATACTAACCCCATGTTGCCCTCCGATGCATCCATCAGAGTGTGAATGCGAGTGAATGTTAGATAGAAGCACTAAAAACCTTCGATAAAGTGCTTGTGTGAATGGGTACGATTGGGTGAATGCACAAATTGTATAGAGCGCTTTGAGTGCTCAATGAGAGTAGAAAAGCACTATATAAGAACCAGTCCATTTACCATTTACCATCTGAGCCTTCGTAGAAAGTAAAGCTGGCTCAGACCCTTTTTGTAGGCAGCGTCCATGTTGGCAGACCACTCCAGCTTGTGATCCAGATGAACTCCCAGATACTTAAAGGATGTGACAGAGGAGGGATCTGTTTCTGCCAAAGTCCACCACCAGCACCTTTGTTTTGGCCACATTCAGTTTCAGGTGATTCTCCTCACACCACCTCACGAACCGACCAATCACTCCTCTGTACTCCTCTTCCCTTCCCATTCCCTCTTTAATCCAGGATCTCAACCAGTTTGTTATGTTCTCTCTTATAACTTAACTGGTAAAGTAACAACACCTTTTTGGTTGTTAGTAACTTACTTTATTAACCATGTTGTGGAAAGGCACAGGCATATCAATGCGCACATACACCACACTTGGTGTTCTCTACTTTACCACAAAAATATAAACTGATTTTACTAAATACATAACAGTTCCTCCCATCCAGCTTTGATGAACACATTAAGTATCAAACAATCGAGATATTTCCAGGTAAATGCTGTAACCCAATAATTGTACTTAAACTGAAATATGACACCTACTCAGTGATTTACAACATAGAGGTAGGTTGTTTCCTCTTAAACATTTTAACTGCTTTCCTAACAAAATGAACTGGAAACCTATAAGTTCAGTCTCTGAGGTGCTCTGCGATTTCTCTCAGGGTAACGTCTGCCTGTTTGGTCAGAGTCCGTAGTGTTCGGTGTCGAAGGTTCAGGTGTTTGAGCTTTGGTGGTTTCACGTAAACCCTGAACCTCAGGTGGTGAAGCGAAGGCAAACTCTTCTGAATCTTGAGATGTAGATGTGCTCTCAGGTTGCTCTGGAACGATGTGACATTCTGCATCTAAAATCTGATCAACATGTCTACGCCAGACTAATTTGGCTCCAACATTTATGGTGTATATCAGTCCGGTCCGTGAACGAATCATGCCAGACTGCCATTTCCAACTTGGGTCTCTGTAGTCTCTGGCGAGAACTTTTTGTCCAACATTGAAGAATCTGGTTTTGTTTCTTGTTGCTTCCACCATGGAAGACTGTTTATCTTGGACATCCTTGCGAATGTCTGGTTTCAGCAAATCTAGACATAATCTCAGATTCCATCCCATGAAGAGCATTGCAGGTGTGTGTCCAGTTGTTGCATGAGTGGTGTTCCTGTAAGCCAGTAAGAAATTGTCAATTTTCTGTTGTACCGGCTTCCCCTCTGTGCGACTGGCTTTCATTGACCGCTTGAAGGACTGGATGAACCGTTTAGCTTGTCTATCTGTTGCAGGATGATGGTGAGCTGAAGTGATATGTCGTATGCCGTTACTCCCAAGGAAACACTGGAACTCCTCTACAGTAAACTGACGACCATTGTCACTTACGAGCTGTTGTAGTGGACCTGTGCGTGCAAATGGTGACCAAAGACCATTGATCGTGCTGGCAGCTGTTGCTTGCTTTACGGGGAAGATCTATGGCCACTTTGAGTGGGCATCAACCACAACCAGGAACATTTGGTCCATAAATGGGCCAGCATAGTCTATATGAATGCGTTGCCATGGAGCGGATGGCCACTCCCACGCATGTACAGGTGCTGTTTGAGGCTGGTGCAGCGTCTGCTGACAACCAATGCAGGATTTAGCCATATTCTCTATTTCACAATCAGTGCCTGGCCACCAAACATAACTTCTAGCAAGAGTTTTCATCCAGTACCTTTGTACGTAGTTTGGGTGGCAGGATAACACAAGTTCCCTACATGACACATCCTTGGCAAACAGATAGTTGGTCTTTGCTGGTGGAGTACGCAGAGAACTGAGTGTCACTACAGGACGGCCAACCATTCACAGTAAGATCGTATACTTTGGACAAGATTTCTCTTTTCACCTGAGCACTTGTGACAGGTAGGGGTTCCATTTGTGTAACATGAAACACAGTAGCTGGATCAGTCATTTCTTCGGTGGGTTGCATGTGTGGAAGACGTGAAAGTCCATCTGCATTTCCATGTAGCTTTGTCCCTTTGAACTCAATGGTGTAGGTGTGTGCATCCAGGAACAAAGCCCATCGCTGCAAGCGTACGCAAGCCATGGTTGGAATACCTTTCTGAGGGTTAAAGATGGAAACCAGCGGTCGGTGGTCTGTGATCAGGGTGAAGTGTCGTCCATATAAATATTGATTAAACTTCTTCACTCCCCACACTAGACTGAGTGCTTCTCTGTCTATCTGCGTATAGTTGCTCTCGGCTGCATTTAGGGACCTTGAGGCAAAGGCAACTAGTCGTTCTGATCTATCAGGCATTTTGTGAGACTGCACGGCACCCATGCCATATGGTGAGGCATCACAGGCGAGGCGAAGTGGTAGATTGGGGTCAAAGTGTGTCAGAACCTCCTCTGATGTAATGAGCTGCTTAACGCCATTAAATGCCTCTTCACAGTTTTTTTTCCATTTCCATTTGACATTTTGTTGCAGCAGAGAGTTCAGCGGGTGCAGGACTGTTGAAGGGTTTGGTAGAAACTTGTGGTAATAATTACTTAAGCCCAAGAAGGAGCGTAGATAATAATAATAATAATAAATAAATAATAATAAAAATAATAATGGATTGGCTTTTATATAGCGCTTTTCAAGGCACCCAAAGCGCTTTATAATGCCATTATTCATTCACGCTCACATTCATACACTGGTGGAGGTAAGCTACGGTTGTAGCCACAGCTGCCCTGGGGCAGACTGACATATCGCGCCACTGGCCCCTCTGGCCAACACCAGTAGGGGGTAAAGTGTCTTGCCCAAGGACACAACGACCAGGACAGAGAAGCCGGGGATCGAACCAGCGACCTTCCGGTTACAGGTGCACTTCCCAACTCCCTGAGCCATGACTCACATTTTTAGGGTCTGGTGCCTTCAACTTTGTCCTTGGTTTTGTGGAGCCCATGGGCCCGTTCTTCGTACCTCGCTAAGTAAGTTAGCCGGATTTGAATGTTGACGATTTCGCGTGATCTTGGATCGTTCGGTTCTCCAAGCTCATCTGGGACTTGCTGTCATAGCAACAGAGCCGTGGCGTAAACCTGCTCGGGAGCAGGTTTACTTTATGTAAACAGGATTAGATCGCGCCACTCAGGTATGTCCGCTGCAGTTATATGAAAGCAAGAGCGATATGTCGCCACTGTTTTTCCATAAATAAATATTATCAATGTAACTAAAGATAATGCAGTATTTGATTCTTTCATTGATTTCATACAGATACATACAGGTCATTTCCTAAAAAAGGAAATGTACTATTAATCATTCTATTACATGTAGTAGATCATGTCAGATGTAATTCATATTTTAGAGTAGTAATAGTAAATTACTACGTGCAATCAAGATGAGAGACCACGACTATAAAAGCGAAGGTGGATTTGGGAAGTCTGTCGCAGCCATGTCCTGTCCGCTTTGTACGCGAGCAAGGAAGGTGCAAGATTGATAAGGAGAGTTTACAGAATTTAGCATATATTGCGGGATAGACGGGATCCTTTAGCTCAGCGCGACGGTGTGCTCATAGAGAGATATCGATTCTCCCGTGAGGGTATTATTTACTTTCTTCTCTCTCTCTCTCTCTCTCTCTCTCTCTCTCAATATATATATATATATATATATATATATATATATATATATATATGTACTTACTGTACTGTATATACTTACTCCCGACTTACTGTGCATGCTTCAGTCACCCTTGCATGGGAACAGGTAAAAGTGATGGAGTGTTATGTCAAACTACACACAAAAAAACCCACAATGTCAATAAATGTCACAGTACAAAAAGGGGTGTGACGAGGGGGTGCAGGACCACCACCTGTCTTTATTTGCTCTGCCCTTTTCTTGGTTGCTGTTATAAACAAACAAACAGATTATTCCAGGGTCTCTTGTCATAGACTAAAAGCAATATAAGTGATAAATATTACCATTCTGTAGAATATTCTTATATTTCACTTTTACTTTTTCCCATGTTCTAGTGGGTCCTGTTGTGGCTCTAATGTGAAAGAGGATATAATGTAATATAATATAATGTGGTATAATATAATATCACATGATATAATGTAATATCATGGATCACTTACGAGTTTAATTTGTCAGCAACTTTCTGCCAGCCCTCTCTCCTTGCTTTTGCAGCCTTTGCAGTGTTCCCCTGCGTTTTAATTAAACTCTGAAACTCCTGATATCCCTCAATCAAGAGTTCTTGCTCTGCTGCCGTGAAATACTGAGCGCGCTCCTTCGACATCTTCGCCGACCAATCACAGAGTTGCCGATCAATGTTTCTACTATCGATGCGTAGCCCCTTTTAAGCCACCCAGTGATCTCAGATTACTTCATCCAGCTATACTAATCGTCAACAACAGGTGTGTTCGGAGAACCGGATTAGCGAGCTCAAAGTTAGCGCGATGATTTGATCTTGGATGTAGTAAGCGAGGTACGAAGAACGGGCCCCTTGTCTGTCGCTCTTGTGTCCACAATACTCAATGGCATCCTTGAAGAACTCACATTTGTTTTTGTTTGCTCTCAATCCATATTTTTCTAGCCTGGCCAGGACTGCTGTTAGGTTAGCCAGATGAGTCTCCTCATCAACACCAGTGACAATTATGTCTTCCAGAAAACACTGTGTTCCTGGAATGCCTTGTAGGACCTGATCCATGGCACGTTGCCATACTGCTGGGACACTGGCGATACCAAAAACCAGTCTGTTGTACTGATATAGGCCTTTGTGAGTGTTTATCACCAGATATTTCGTGGATGTCTCTTCTACTTCCAACTGGAGATAAGCCTGGGCAAGGTCAATTTTTGAAAAGTGTTTGCCACCTGCGACTGCTGTGAATATGTCTTCTATCCGTGGAAGTGGGTACTGATCTACGCGGAGAACTGGGTTCACTGAAACCTTAAAATCACCACAGATCTGCACACAGTCACTTCCTTTCTTGCTTATTGACACTAATGGTGTAGCCCAACCTGACCATTTCACCTTGGTGAGTATTCCTTGCTCTTCCAAGCGCTGGAGCTCTGCTTCGACTTTGGGGCGTAAAGCATAAGGTACAGGTTCCTTGTGAAATCTTGGTTTTGCATTGTCCTCCAGTATGATCTGTGCTTTAATATTTTTCAGGGTGCTGATTCCATCTTTGAACACCTGGGCATGGTTATTAAGTATCTGTTTCAGTCTTTCATCCACAGAATGTGCACTCTGGCCTCGTTCCAGTCTCATTGACTTCATTTCTTTCCAGTTGAGGTGGATGTGTTTCAACCAGTCACACCCAAATAATGGCACACCTCCATCTTTCAGAACATAAAGTTCCAGGTTGCATTTCTTTTTCTCATATTCCACTTTCACTTTTAGTTTTCCCGGAGGAGTTATTCTTTCACCTGTGTACGTTTTCAGTTTCACTGAGGTGTGTTTCAGTTTCAGATTGTGGAATTTGTCTCTGTAACCTTCATATGAGATCAGTGAGAGGGCAGACCCAGTGTCCAGTTCCATCTGTAACTCAACCTCTTGTATTTTTGGTGTGAGCCATATTGCATCATTATCTTTCTCTTGCATTGTGTACAGCTCCAGGCATGCCAAATCCTCCTGAGAATCATTTGAGTCTTTCTCAGTTACTTCATGCAGCTTTCTGTCTCTTTTCCACATTTAGTTTTTTTTTTAGGCTCCGCAACAAGTATGTTTTCGCTCCCATCACACTCAGTAACACAGCAACTTTCCTCTCATCCTCTGCCTTGTTAGCCAGACAATATTGTTTAGCTCTCTCCACATATGTTGTTCAATCCTCTGTGCCATTTTCAAAAACATCCATTTGTCCAACGCCTCCTGACATTTTCTCAGTATTTTCACAAGTATCCTTCACTTAGAAGAATTGATGTTACTCACATCCTCTCTGCAGCGCACTAGCCAGGCGGGTGAGTTAGCATCCACACGGATGATTAGTTGTTTTTGCCGTTGTTTAACCTTTTTCGTGTCTTTTGGCCACATTCACAAGGATTTCCCCCTCCTGTCGTCCAGTGCACATCGGGGATCCGTTTTAATCCTCGTCACCAGTCTGTTATGTTCTCTCTTATAACTTCACTGGTAAAGTAACAACACCTGTTTGGTTGTTAGTAACTTACTTTATTAACCATGTTGTGGAAAGGCACAGGCATATCAATGCGCACAAACACCACACTTGGTATTCTCTACTTTACACAGAAAGTAGTACCACAAAAATAAAAACTGATTTTACTAAATACATAACACAGTTTCTTTTTAAGGAAGTCAACAGCTTTCAGTCCATTTTTAGTGTATTGGATCAAATGTTTCTTTTTCATGTAGTGAGGTTTATTTCTCCAGATAAAATTAAAGTTTATTTGATTAATAGCTTTTGTTCATTTATTTGGATTGACGTTAGTGTGCGTTGGATTGATACATCTTGGTAAACTTTCCATTTTTGTTAGATAAATTCTCCTTAAATTGATAAATTGCTCTAAAGCTGTCATGTTGTGCTGTGTGCAGGCAGGCAGAAGTGGTGGACCCAAAATACAGGACTCTTGGAGATGGGATTTAAACTGAAAACGCAGCTTTATTGCTGGACAAACTCCTCATAAGATAAAACTCACAAAAAGTAATGCAAAAACAAGACGCTGAGGACGGGACATAACAAACACAGCAAGTTGAGGGTACAACGCGACAGAGAGCAGAGGAAAACACAGAGCCTATATACACAGAAAAGTAATCAGGGAAAGAAACAGGAGGGAGACAATAAAACAGGAAACAAGAAACAGACGCAGACTTGACACTGACCCTATACTAAACACGAGACACAACCTAACAACTAATCCCTCACTAAGAATAACAGAAACATAGAATACCAATAAACAAAGCATAACAAAAGCATCAGGATACAAACCATAATACAAAGTAATAGAAGAACTGAAAATGCTGGGTCAAAATGACCCAGAACCGTGACAAAAGCCCAGAGTTCAGTTTGGTCTTGAGTTCTTTTTGTTTCTTCTCCACGTTCAACAACCGATTTACTTTTTGGTCCTCTGTGAGATGAATTTCCAAATATCTTTTTCTGATTTAACAGGAATGTCAGGCTATGACCTGACATTTTTTAGCGAACAAAGCGGCGTGGCTGATGTGGAGTGAAGCCACGGTAATGACAACGTGTACAACCATTGGAGATGTGAACAAGACAGACGGAACAACTGACGGAAAAAGTGTGGACTTTATACCAGTTTTTAAATTGTGTTGATAGGCCACGTGAAACCAGAGTTATGATAAAAATATCTGCAATGTTTGGTTTTCTTCCTGAATACTATCGTTGTTTATATTTACTGCGGGAAGAAACGGTAAAAACTGTGTTTTATAAGGAAAGCACTCTCCGCCTGTGAGCAAAAACAGCCCCCCTCCCAACTCCCCTCCCTATTGGTCGAAAAATGTACCATGTCAACCAATCAAAAAATGATATGGCAACATGGCATTTAGTTATTTAGGAAGGAGGACGTTTTAGCAGTGACGGCGGTGTTTTGAGATGTGAGAGGTTTCGACGTTTAGCGCAAATCTTGTGTAGTTAGTGTGTAGTTAGTGTGTAGTGTAGTCAATAGTTTTGTTGTGTGTGTCAGAACAATGAGGCGACTGCTGAATGTTACAGGTGTTACAGCAGTGATACATCTCCTGTTGTCAGGCCTGCAGGTATCAGGCTGTTGTTCTCCTTTATCTCATAGTGGACAGAAATTATTTTTTGCAGGGGCACAAATAATTTGTGTGGCATCAGATTTGATGCAGAACAGCTGATTATATATAAATAATCCAATAAAACCTACAAACTCTTCTGTTGACAAGCTGTTGTGGCTCCTCCAACCAACGGGCGCAGCAGGCTAAACATGAGGACGCTGATGACGACAACAATAAACACATGAGATGCACTTCTGCACTATTTGCTCCTTGAATTCCACATGTTACTGTCCACTATACAAATCAGCACATCAAACTATTAAACAAATGCACAGACTGCACAAACACAATGACTGCAACTCACAAAGAATTACACCAATTACTACACCAAACTACAACATCGGCCTATGGCATCAATTAGTGCATAAAACATACATCAAGTTACAAAAATGCATCAAAATGACTCAAGCTGGGGTCAACAGGTTTCCCCTCGTGCTCACCCTACCTTTCTGCTCATCAGGTGTGGTGAACAGGTGAGTGCAACCACATTTATCACCTAACACGCCCACGAGTCACGCCCCACACCCGTGCACCAATACAAGGTGTGCATTTAAACCAGCCCTCTTAATCCAAAACAAAAAGGAACAACTCATATGGCTCCTACACTTGTGCTAAAGAACTCAGTCCTATATTTTAGGTTATTCTGAATAAATCGTTCATGTCCTCTCTTTGGAAAGAACCTGTTGTGGTTCCTGGTCCTAAATCTAGTCGTCCAAAAGTTCTAAACGACTTCAGGCCTGCTGCCCTCACCTCAGTCTTTGAAAACATCATCAGAAATGTGATTATGGAAGACACTGAACTTCAGCTTGATTCAATGCAGATTGCACATAAGCCTAATAGAGGAGTGGAGGACGCACTTTTGATTCTACTTCACCTGATTGTCAAACATGTAGAGAGTAAACGACTTCAGTTCATCGATTTCTCTGCTGCTTTCAATAACACAGCCCCAGATTTGAATCAAAAGACTTTTAGAACAGTTTGAAATCCGGACAAACCTGAGCAAGTGCAGTCATTTAAATATATTGCGGCAATTGAGTGTGTTTTATCATGAGAATGATGCAGGACAAAGTCTTATAAAAGCAGCTTTGTCCCTGCTGTGGTCACTAAACTTAATAACTAATAACTGTTTTTCTGATTTGATTCATCTTGTCTAATTTCCAAATATGTGTCTGTCGGGTTTAAATCGATGTGTGTGTTTGTGAAGGGATGACAAATGCTATTATTTTTCTGTAAAGCAAATTTACCAAAAAGTAAAGTAACCTTGATATGTCAGGATGTCGATGTCCCACCCACAAACGTCATCCAGCCCTGAAACACTGGTACTGTTCAAGCCAGCATTGCTGTCCACACGTCCATCAGAGTGTTAGAGGTGGCTGTCACAGATGTTGCAGTCTGCTCTCTGTTTCCATGAAACAACCACACTTGAAATGATCATTAAAGCTACCTGTACTAAAGGAAGCTGAGAACATGGCAGATGTGGGACTGACTGTGATCAGACTGTGACGATTGTTCTTGAGCAGATCTACAGGTCAGCTGTTCCACATCATGTTTCTAGGATGGAGCCGTTTGGAATAACACCGCCCTCTGCTGGACAGATATCGTGTTGTCCCTGAGTCCTTCTGATCCTCAGCACTTTCTATCAGGAGACAACGCACCCAGGTCCCATTTGACGTTGTTCACTTGATGTTCTGAAGCCCAGTACGAACCTTAACACGGCTCCATGTGGACATATTAGATTAACTGTTTTTTAAGACCAGTTTTTTCAATTACACGATGGTGTGATTTTTATTTTGTGCTTTTAGTGCAGAGAGAGTCTCTGTGGAGGCTGGATGTTCTCCCCGTGTTTGTGTGGGTCCTCTCAGGGGACTCTGGCTTCCTCCCACAGTTCACAGACATTCAGGTAGTGGGGTTAGGTTAACTGGTGAATAAGTGTGAGCGTGAACGGTCATCTGTCTCCTCAGCCTGTGTTAGCTGGGATCCACTCCAGCTCCTACATGCCCGTCAGGCACCATCCTCATACCTGTTCTGGTAAATCCAATCCTGGAAGACACAGCTCACCTGGAATCTGTGTTCATCTTATAAAATGTTACATTTCATTAGAAGTTGGTTGTATTCCAGTTTTATGTTGCAGTTTTCACTTTTGAAGGGAAGGTTAGTCCAGCTCAGTCAGAGGCTGAATGCTCTCTTTCAGTACGTTGTTGTATTAAACGATGACTCAGCAGACCACACATTGTAGCCATGTTAAAAATCATGCAACAGACCCTTGGTCACGATGTCATTGTGGGGATGTCTAAAGGCTGGGTTCCTTCTAATAACCGTAACAAGTGTTTATGGCGCTCCTTGTGATGCTGGGTAAAAGTTCAGCCTCTGAAGACCTCGACGTGTTTGAAGTTATCGACAGGGTGCAAGGTCCACTTCAAAGGTGTTGTATGTTCTATGTTGGTCAGGTTAATCAAAATGGAAACTGTTGAACGTTTCAGAAGTTTACTTATTAACCAACAGGGTCCAGCACTAAACATCGCAAAGCCTTTAGTTTTTGGAGAGAGGATGCTGCCATCAAATTCAAAATGGGCTAATATTTTTCTTTAAATGTTTCATTTTCTCACTTTATTTAAAATACTGGTTTATAGGATTTGCAAATGATTGCATTCTGTTCTTAATCATATTTAACACAGCGGATCAAATGTAGGGAAGTGGGTGTTATTTGTGGGATACATTTAGGAAATGTAAAACTTTTGATGTTAATGTTGTTTATTTGCAGGGTTTAAAAATAAATGTGTTTACTGTTTGAAACTCATACTTGGCCTTCTACTCTTCATGGCTACTTAACCAAGCTAACAGGGTGGACAGTCTGAGGAGCTGGGAAAGAAAAGTGTCTGAACTGCTTTAAGTTTCTTGAAGACGTTTTATCCAAGAAGTTTCTTCAGTTCTGAGAGCGACTGGTGGAGAATCCCAAGTTTAGGTCTCGTGGGAGTGTCCCCCTAAGAGGGTCATGGACTCCCTATTGATCCTCTGCCTAATCACACGAGCCAAGGTGTGAAAACGGGTGTAGGTCACAATCAGCCAAGGTTTCAGGTGAACCCACTGTGAAACCTAGCCCCGCCCTATCATGTGGCTTACTGAGGTCAGAAGGCCCAGGATGTGAGTGGGCAACAGTAGACAGTTCAATTACAATTAAATGATATTCTGATGTTAGCCTTCTGTTTTTATTTCTATGAACATTTTACCTCAGTGAACTTTAATGCATTAGAAAGCATGTATTCAATATCAGGTATGGGTGCTGCATTGAAGAACCTTTTAAATGCAGCAGAGAGAAGTCTAACATGTTTGCAATAATGGGAAATGTCCAAACACTTCTTTGGTTTCTAAAAGTAAACTTGAGGCACCTTTAGTTTTAAAAACAATCAGAATTCTTGCAATTTCAGTGAAATGAAATAAAAACGTGATGTCCCAGTTGTTTCTATGAAGTGGATCATATACTATAATTGGATTTACGATGTTACGCCTGCAGTATATCATTTTAAAAACTCACATGTACAACACTCCTGTAACTTTGAACACAGGCAAAGACAGAAAACTCTTGCGTATTGGCACTGCAGCACCTTAAAAAGCCACCGAGTGCACTAGACCACAGACTTCAAATGTTTAGGTCACTGCAGTAGGAACGTAAGGGGGATGAACCATGACAGTTTAAAACTTGGACGTTTGCATTTCACCATGACACTCTTGGCCTTTTATGCAATGAAAATAAAGATAATGTCTCCTCCATATCTCGTCTCGTCAAAAGCTGCAGACCACTCCAGCGTTTCATTCCTCCCACAAACTGAAACAAGAGCAGGAAACACAGTCGTGTGTTTGATTTTCTTCAACTGAGTATAACTAAGCTACAGAAAAATCACCCCATCCAAAGTTGTTGGTCAAACCCTTTTTGAGACAACCATGTTTAATGAAAAGGAAACAGAAGGAAATAACTGACTGGTTTGTCCCATAAGTCTGTTTTGTCTCATATATTCTCAATAAGCACTTCTGAAAGCTGTTAATTAAAGTTTTTTTATATGAGGTTCATACATGAATTAGCACTTCACACATCGGGAGTCCACTAGGATTATAGTGCCACCCACCCTGAAGTTAAGACTAAAACACACTAAAAATGTAGAAAGCCATCCATCCTCTTATCCAGTTCAGGGTTACGGGGGTTGCCGGAGTCTATCCCAGCTGCCAGAGTCAGAGGTCACCTGTCACACCTGTAGGTAATTCAGAATGAATGAACCCAATCCCACTAAAATGATGTCTTTGGACTGCAGGCGGCTGCCCGAGTACACAAAGAGGCCATGTAAACCATAGAGGAAGGCCCCAGCCAGATCATGGATTTAAACCCAGCACCTTGTTGTGAGGAAACAGTGCTAGCCATGCTTATTTAGAAATATCTTGTGCAAATGGGTGGCTGACAGCATCCATTTGCACAAATCTGCCATCAGATGTAGCGCGTGGATTCATCAGTACTCAGGCCATGTAAACAAATAAAGGTCTGGCTGGATTTGAAATATGAACCAACTTCAACCATCACAAAGGTTCGAGTTCTGACTTTTCAGTCATTTGCACCCATAAGAATTTCAGTGCATATAAGCAAATAAGTTTGAATATTCAGTAGACCTCAATTATTGATTTCAGTACAGTCATGTGTTACAGTTCTGTGTTATTAAAAATGTAATGTACTTACAGCGACTTGTTACTTTGGAATGCATTACACTGATTGTAACTAAGCTATAATAAATCACCCCATCCAAAGTTGTTACGAAGGAGGAAACTACCCATGGAGGTCAAACCCATTTTGAGACAACCATGTTTAATGAAAAGCTGCAACAGGAGGAAATAACTGACTGGTTTGTCCCATAAGTCTGTTTGGTCCCTTATATGCTGAATATGTACTTCTGAAAGCTGTTAATTTAAGCTTGTTTTATATGAGGTTCATATATGAATTAGCACTTCACACAATAGGAGTGTAGTGGGGTTATAGTGCCACCTAGTGAGGATCTAAAGTTAAGGCTAAAACACACTGACATTTAGAAGCCCATCCATCCTCTTCTACTCAACTTTTCCAGTTCAGGGTCACAGGGGTTGCTGGAGCCTATCCCAGCTGCCAGAGTGAGAGGTGGAGTACACCCTGCAAAGGTCACCAACCTGTCACACCTGTGGGTAACTAGGATTAATTTACCCAACCCCACTAACTGCAGGCAGCTGCCCAAATACTCAAAGAACCCATGCAAACCATAAAGGAAGGCCCAGCCAGGTCGTGGATGTAAACCCAGCACCTTGTTGTGAAGAAAGTGTTAGACATACTTAGAAATATAAGATCCGCCATCAGATGTAGTGCGTGGATTCATCAGTACTTGGGCCATGTAATCAAATAAAGGTCTGGCTGGCTTTGAAAATTTGAACCAACTCCAACCACCAAAGATTGGAGTTCTGACTTTTCAGTCATTTGCACCCATGAGAATTTCAGTGCATATTAGCAAATAAGTTTGAATATTCAGTAGACCTCAAGTATTTAAAAAAATAAATCTAAAACACTGCATGTAGCCAGCTCACCTAACGAGCCCATTGGCATTCCTCCAATTTTGTGTAAAACTGAACAAAAGTGGAATGAAAGCCAAAGCTTCACATTACGCCACCTGTAGTCATACATCACTGCATGATTAAGAGGAAAGTCACAGCACTCTGTTCAAAGAGAATAAGACAAAGACTAGGGGAAACACTCAGACTGTGCCAAATCCAGTCTTTATTCAGGAATCCAAAAATACCAACAAGGTTATGAACCGGTCCATGACAGTCCAGTGGTAAAGAGAATGAACATGCTTTGAAATACAAGGCTGAAATGGATGGTCTGCATTAAAGGTACATACAAAGCACAAGCACATCTTGAGTTTTCACAAAAGCTATGCACATCCTGTACTCCGTATCGACTAGGTTTGGTGGCTGTGAGCTCCTTTCAAAGCTGTGAAGATTAAAAACAGAAAGGCCAAATACACGTATACATCCAAGACAAGCCGGCTGGAGCCGCCCCCCACCCCCAAAAACCTGCAGGAGAGGGGAGGGGCCCACTATTAAAAAAAAACAAAAAACCCAAAAACAAACCCCACCCAGAGTAGTAAATGCACACTACCATAAAATAATGTAAGATTACTAATCTAAGACATTTAACCACTTGATGCAGACTTCATCCTGAGATGGCACAACTTGCTGAACACTTCAGGTTATACAGTCTTCTGCTGGCCCTTCTTCCCGATCAGAGATTTGTGGATGTGCGGGATCACGCCTGGAAAAAATAAATGTTATAACAGTTTATATACTTGAACGGTTAAGTTTTCATTTCAGTAACCACTT
This sequence comes from Oreochromis aureus, assembly GCF_013358895.1. Classification (NCBI taxonomy): domain Eukaryota; kingdom Metazoa; phylum Chordata; class Actinopteri; order Cichliformes; family Cichlidae; genus Oreochromis; species Oreochromis aureus. The sequence goes on from NC_052944.1 coordinate 4,196,414, forward strand.
TCAGCTGCTCCCTTGTAACAGAGTTGCCACAACAGTGTTGATGTTACAGTTTTACACCAGATGCAACACAAAAGGGATTTGTGCCTCAACAAAATGTGTAAACCACTACAGTACGGGAGTATAAGACCATCACACAGTTCTCTGTAATGTTCGTACCTCCGCCTGCAATAGTGGCCTTGATAAGTGAATCCAGCTCTTCATCTCCTCTAATAGCCAGCTGCAAGTGGCGTGGGGTTATACGCTTTACTTTAAGGTCCTTTGATGCATTTCCTGCCAACTCTAGAACCTGAAAGAGACACAGCCTTTACAAAAAGATCAACACCTCAAGCAACGAAGTGCAAGATAAACGGAGCTTAGGGTCACCTCAGCAGTAAGGTATTCGAGAATAGCCGCGCTGTACACCGCCGCGGTGGCTCCTACTCTGCCGTGGCTCGTTGTTCTGGACTTGAGGTGTCTGTGGATACGGCCTACCGGGAACTGCGGGGATAATGACACGAGTGAACAGAAGCAAAGCCGTGCTGGCCGCTCGATGAGAGCCCGCCACCGACAAAGAACCACTGACTTTTGGCTAATAGCGCGTGCTTGCGCAACCGAGAAAATGAATGAAATTTGGGGACAAACCTGCAGTCCTGCTCTCTGAGAGCGCGAAATCGCTTTGGTCTTGGTCTTTCCAGAGTCTTTACCAGCTTTACCACCAGCCTGTAAAACACCAGTACTGTTAGTGTGCCTCCGCCGAAACGCGCCTTATTGTAGCTCAACATTAACTTAAGGTCCGCTTAATATTCGCTAGCCATGCTAGCGCTTCCCCAGTGAAGCCAGTGGGTATTTAGCATGCTAATCCACTACACCAGCCAATGCTAGCGGCCAACTGTTAACTAATAAAGAAAATGCAACGCTACCAAATTAAGATTTGTTTCAAACAAACTACCTAAACAGAGTGTGTCGTTATAATGTTTCGTTAATACGACATGTAATACGTACCATATTTAAAAACTTACAAAGAAACTCTGACTCCGCAGCCAAAATAATATCCTCCGTCTACACTGAATATCGACTGTTGTTTGAACTAGACCCCCTCCCCCCCACAGCGGGTCTTTATATACAACCATGGCTACCCGGATGACGGCAGTCACGTGATTACCGCTGCAGCTCTTCAGCCAATAAATGAGCTCTCTGTGCGGTTCCGTTCTAAGAGCTTATGGGTAATGTAGTTTATGTGGCGTATCCCTTTCCCATTTTATATCGAAATGAGTTAGCATTAGTTTTTCTTTCACATGTCATTAACTTTTAATTTACTATAGATAAAAGTCCCCACATACATTCATCTTCTTATCTGCTTATCCAGTTTAGGGTTTAGGCAGAAAGCTATCAAAGCTGATGGTAAAATTAAATAGCCCCATTTGGTAAAACCTCGCCTCTGTCAGTGCACCCCAGGGCAGCCGTGGCTACAATGTAGCTTGCCATCACCTGTTGTGAATGGGTGGATGACTGAATGTAGTGTAAAGCGCTTTGGGGTCCATAGGGACTAAGTAAAGCGCTATACAAATACAGGCCATTTACCATTTAGTTTAGTATATGAAGCACAGCAGAGTGCTCACCCCCGCCTCCCCCACATACCAATTTTCAGGGTCTTGCACGTTACCTCTTTTCTAAAAACACATATGTACTCGAGCAGAGGTCAGTGCAATAGCCTGGAAATCTAATTGCTCTGAGTATCATTTAACTCTAAGGTTGGGAAATTGCTGCTATTCTTGTGTAACTGGAAGAACTTTGCTGAAGCAGCATGATCAAATGTTTAAAATAATGGGATTCCCTGTGCTGACTGGGACAACTGGCCACACCATCAACAGGATAAAGCAACCAGCCACAAGCAGACAAAGAAGGCAAACTGAAGAAAAAGTTGGTGCTCTGTGTTTGAAGTAATTTAATTACAGCCTGCATCAATCCATCCATCCTAAATGAATGTTGAATGAATCTCTGTGTGTTACATAGATGTCACAAGCTACCTGTAAAAATTCCCAGGCAGAAAGAGAGAGAGACAGAGCAATGGCCACTCATAAAGATCAGCCAGAAATCTATCACTTCCTACAGCTGTGCCTCAGATATGCAAGATTTTAGCCAAAGACTGGGTGTAGACTCAGTTCCACTCAGCCTTGATAAGGAAATGGCTCGAGCATCATAATGATCTTTTACACCACTTGTTCCAACCACCCCAAATGATACAGGAAGAGGGGAAAAGTCGTCGACCAAAAGGCCGTTCAACTTGAGCAAAAGCCTTCTCGGCACAAAGAGAGATACAACTGAATCCTCCCTGCTGTGAGCAGGGATATGGATGATACCAAAGAGTCTCTGCATGTTGAAATGAATATGCCCACTGGGTATGAACTTTGTCTGATCCAGAAGTATGATTTTGGCAGTATAAGTTTTCAGATGATTAGATCCTGGTTTTTGCTTAGACTGAAAGGAGAGATACAGGTTTGTACTATGAGATGAAAGTAGGGTCACAGTTCTGTTTCAAAATCAGAGCGATCCTCGCCGGATAAAGTGAATCCAGTACGATGCCCACTTCTTTAGACTGATTTAACATTCAAAGGACCGAGGACCAATAATATGCTCTATGCTTGTAACAGAAGGACCTATCAGTCTGTTTGTGCAGCTTTCCAGCTGTCACACTCCAGCTCAGTCCAGCACTGCTCGCAACAGCCGACTTAAAGAGAGGAGGGATGATTAGCTGATGGAGATCTGCTGTGTTGGTCAGCCCCACCCCCCTAACTGGGAGAGGAAATCAGCCATGGGTCTGCCGTGTGGTGTCAGGGGAGGCTGACTAACACAGCAGATGGACTTTGAAAAAAAAGAAAAAAAATCAAAAAAATCAAAACTTTTTGTAAAGTCATAAGAAGAGCTGTCTTGTTGTCTCTTTGTTGTACATGGCTGCATCACAATACTGTAAAATCAGTAATATTGTAGTGTGAGCCATCATGTCCTGGATATGGAGAGATCAGGTTATGAACTAAACCAACAATGTTTCCACAATCCACATGAGGGAAATACTGTAGGAGAGAAAGAGAGGGACAGAAGAAAAAGGCATAAAGAGCGTGAGAAGCGCTGATGTCATTTTTCCTGCGGGGACTTGAGCGGAAACAAAAATAGAAAATAAATAAATAAAATCTTTGGTGGGAAAATAGTGCAGCTGGAGAGTAGCTGACTGGGTCACTGATGAAAGACAAAAATAGATGCTAGTTTTTTACATGATGTCATCCTGTCACAATATGTTGAGTGAACTAATCCATTGAGCTAGTTATTACCAGCCAACACGGGAAATTCAACCTTTAAAGAGTGCTGAAGGAATGAGTGTTACAAACCCAACGTTATTATTTGGCATTGGCTCAATATTTTAAACTGAATTTTTTCCCCTTTTCATACGAGTCCAAATCCAACATCAAACTGTGGATAACAGAGGGTGTCAAAGCTGTCCTCAGCAGGAAGAAGGAGGCCTTCAGAACCAAGGACAGGACAGTTATCAAGTCAGCACAGCAGGAGGTGAAGCAGTGCCTGAAGGTGGCCAAGGATGCCTAAGACTACGTCCACACTAGCCCAGATAGATTTGAAAACGGCGTTTTCGTCTGAAAATGCTTCACATCCACACTAGCGTTTTCAGTCTTTTTCACAGAGTTGTGCGTCCACATTGAAACGGCTAAAAATACTTAGGTTCCAGTCTAGCACATGCGTGAAGCGCAAGAAGATTCGGCCTGCCTCATTTCTGTCTGCCGTTCATTTACTTTCCGGCTCTTTGAAACGTCGCGGCAGAATGTCGAGGAAAAGCACCGAGTTTTTTAAATGGACTAACAATGAGGTGGAGTTGTTGCTGCGAGTAACACAAAAGTACAAAGTTGCAAAAGCGAGTGAGAATGCGTCATCGCTTTAGAAAGTCTCCGTTTTCACTGTCCACACTGTGACGCAAACGCACCGTCTTCAAATGTATTCCTTTTCGAGAGCGTTTTCAAAACGCTTCGTTTTCCTTGGGGAAAGCGCCGTCTCAGTGTGGACGGTTGGCCAAAACGGAGAAAAAACTATGCATTTTCAAACGAAAACGCATTAGTGTGGACGTAGCCTAAGTCCCTTTTCCATTAGTCCCTATTCAGACCGACAGCTGAGCTGGTGGAGCCGTTCCAACAAGAGGGCCCACTCAATGGAAAATATCTTGTATCGTAAACAGAGCTGGACTCCAGCTAATGGCGGTTTGGTCTGAGTAGCGTTTCGGTGAGCTCCTGCAGAGTTGGGTGGTTTTTTTCAATTATTACTGAGCACTTTTTCTCTGACTCGACCCCAAGCAATATCTAAGTCCTTTTACAATTGTAAACTTTTATATTTTGGTCACTAAAATGCCACCAAAGCCGACTAAATGAGGAAACTTGATCCAGCCTCGCCTGCAGCCTCTCCTGATGAGCCCTTGACCTGTCCTGAGTTGGCGACTGGGGCCCAGGCTGCCGATAGTAGCCGTGTCTGTGCTCTCAAAGTAGAGTAGGAGAGTTTCACCTAACTAAAGGTAACGGTTACCGAGATGCAGCGATCCCTGTCCACCTGTACTGACGACATCATCAGCCTCCAGAGAAAAGTGGACCATCTAACTAAGGCGGTGGCCAAGTTGGAGGATAAATGTGACGATTTGGAGTCCAGGTGTCAAAACATCCGCATCATTGGTGTTCTGAAAGACGACCCATTGTCAGCATCCACGGATGCCGATTCGCAGTTGCTAAAGGAGGCCTTTGACCTCCCAGAGGAGCCGCTGCTAGATCGCGCTCACCGTACTCTGGCTCCCAAGCCCAAGACACAAGAGCGGCCCTGTGCCATAGTAGCTAACTACATTACTACACTGACTGTGTTAAAATCCTTTCGAGGGCAAGGGAGCTTCAGTGGATCAAGGTGAACAATATGACCATCTCGGTTTTCACCGATTATCCCGCCAAGACGGCGCGAGCACATGCAGCCTTTGCAAACAGCTGCCGCTAGCTCAGAGGAGTCAAAGGGGTCCGATTCGACCTGCTGCACCCAGCCCGGCTGTGGATTATTCATGATGGGGTCACATGGGACTTACATTAAGACGATAACCAAGTAAGAAAAATATATCTAGGGGAACTGTTGATGTTTCCGGTTTATACTTCACGTTTTGAGGAGTGTATTTTTCTTTCTCATGGATAACTTTATCTTTGATATTCATAAAATGTAGTCTTTAAATGTTTGTTTCGTACTGGTTTACCTCGAAGCCAGAATTTTCACCGCAGGCATTCTTGGTTCCTGAGAATAGTGCCTAATGTATATTTTCATTCTATACTGCATGTCTAGTTCTGTAGGATTCACCCAGCACTTAGAGGTGTTTTTTCATTGCGCTATCTAGCTGTAAACATAAGTTTGTTAGTGACTCCCATAGGAGTCTGCAGTGAGGAAAGACAGAGTGAAAGCAAGGGGAGCCGAGCTCCTGGACCAGGTACGCACTGCTCGTTTTTTCACAACACTGGATTTAACCACGGGCTGGCTGGGTACTACTGCCAGTTTATGCCAGGCTTCACGGACCTGATCAGCCCCTTGACTGATCTCGCCCCAGATCTGGTCCAGTGGACGGAGCAGTGTCAGGCAGCGTTCGTACAGGTAAAGAGAAGGCTGTGGTGGAGGCGTGGTCCCTGCCTCAGCTGCAGGGGAGGGTGGTGCAGTGAGCTCAAGGGGCAGTGCCAGGGGGGTTGGAGGGACAGGTGTGCATGATAAAACTAATGAGGTTTCTCTCCTTTATATAGTGAGGCTGGAGACCACTGTACTGGGTATTGAAAGAACACTCCCAAAGTGAGTAGCATGACAGGGTGTTGGGTCAGTCATTACAAAGGCTCTCTGTGGGGAACCCCTGCTCTACACTCCGAGTAAAGGGGATCAGCTGCCCGAACATTTACATGAGCAGGAAACTGTCAGTGCAGGAGGCCAGATACACATCAGCTCTCTTTATTATTACCTCCTGGGCCGCCCTCTGTTCCGATGCATTGGCTCCACTGCATGAAGGATGCCAATGCCCAGAGTCTATCTGTAAAATTAGCGGTAAAGTAGTGAAATTAGGATAAAGTGATGCTCATTTTTATTTTCAGCCATTTTCCATGTTAGTCAATGAAATGTTTCAAACTTGTCCAGGACTTTAGCCTCATGTGTGCTCTCCCTGGCAGTAGTAAATGCATAAAAATAAAGCTGTTATGATAACACTGAATAAAAACTTGCTTCCTTAAAAAGACTTGGTTTACAATCCAGTATTAAATATTACATAAAATAAACTATATACAAAGTGTCTTTGCGCATGTAGCCATGGTTCATTGTCTGATTTTTTAAATTAGTCTATTTTTATATTATAATTCCTAACTTGTTTGAGCTGCTGCTCAACACAAACAAGTACAAGCAGAATGGACTTTAACAGCTTTTCCTGCTGATAAAAACCTCCCTTATTGGCCTTCATACTACACAAAGTCAATAAGCTATAAACGGGTAAACGACAGAAAAATGTCTCTTTTTTACTTTCTACTATAGAATTTAAACAAAATGTTTTTTAACTGTAGTCATTTTTATGACCACAGTTACGCACAGCAACACAGCATGATTGTGAAAGATGTACCCTTAGGCCCCCTCCTCGATTCAGAGATGGTCTTTCCGTCCTTGACTCCGCCCTCAAACCAGCGTTCCTCCCTGTCCAGGATGTTACATCCTCATCATTGAAAGAGTGTCCACTGGCCTGTAGGTGTAAATAGACTGCAGAGTCCTGGCCTGATGAGGTTGCTCTTCTGTGTTGAGGCCAGAGGTTGTTTGGTTTCCCCGATGTATAAATCCTGGCAATCCTCCTGCACTTAACAGCGTACACTATGTTACTCTGTTTGTGTCGGGGGACCCGATCCTTGGGGTGGACCAGTTTTTGGCGCAGCGTGTTTTGGGGTTTAAAAGCCACAGAGACCCGGTGTTTAGAAAAAATGCGTCTCAGCTGCTCCGATACTCCTGACACATATGGGATCACTACAGGTTTTCGCTTGGGCAGCGGTTGTCCTTCTCTCCTGGATCGGCTGGAGCTTTCTTTAGGTGTCTTTCCAGCTTTGACAAAAGTCCAGCTGGGATAACCACATTTACTCAGGGCCTTCTTGATGTGCTGTTCTTCTGCCTCCCTGGCCGCTGTGTCAGTGGGGATGGTGTTCGCTCTGTGTTGTAGCGTCCTGATGACACCCAGTTTGTGCTCCAGTGGATGATGAGAGTCAAACCTTAGATACTGATCCGTGTCGTGGGTTTACGGTACACGTCAGCTTTTAGATGTCCCCATTACTGATGGAAATCTCACAGTCTAAGAAGGCTAACCTGCCACTTTTCATATCCTCCCTGGTGAATTTGATGTGTCAGTCCACCGAGTTAATGTGATCCGTGAAATGTAGTACGTCCTGAGATTTGATTTTCACCCAGGTGTCATCCACATATCTGAACCAATGGCTTGGTGGTGTTCCAGGGTAGGATAGCAAAGCCCTCTTTTCCACTTCTTCCATGTACAAATTGGCCACGATGGGTGAAACTGGGGAGCCCATGGCACACCCATGTTTCTGCCTGTAGAACTGACCCTTGTATGTGAAGTAGGTGGAATTGAGACACAGTTCAAACACACTTGATCGATGCTGAGAGTGGTCCTGTTGCTGAGGTTGGTGTCATCCTGTAATCTCTTACGGACTACCTCCAACGCTTCCGTGACTGGGATGCAAGTGAAGAGAGATGTAACGTCGTACGAGACCATGGTTTCATCTGCCTCCATAATGACATCTCTCACTTTCTCAACAAAATGCAGGGTGTTCTGGATGTGGTGTTCAGAGCTGCCCACCAGCAGGTTGAGGATCGAAGCCAGAAAATCTATCACCTTCTTCCTGTAACCACAACCTGGGTCTGGTTTTAAGGCCTCATAAGTATTTTTGTCACTTTCTAATGATAGTCTTTCTGTTTTAGCAATACTGTGCACCTACACTTGTCTGCCGGAAGGATGATAATATTGTTGTCATTACTAAGTGATGTGAGTGCCTTCCTCTCCTCCATGCTGATGTTGGATGCTGGGGCTGAAACTTGTATGGGTAATTGTATACACCTTTGGTTATGGTTGGATATTACTAATTTTGTAATAATTAAATGAAACGTGAAATATAACAAATTTTTATTCACTATCTTGTTTCTGTGTTTCACAAACCTTCTTATCACCTATTACTTGTCGAACAGGGTAAATGAACAAGAAAGAACATTTTTTTATGTTTTACAAAGACCAACAGGTGGAAAACAAAGTCCACAACCCCAAACAGCTGCTCAAAGAGGGAACACTCACAGGCAGACACATGCTCAGTCTCTCTTTCCTAGCGTCTTCCCAGCACGGGGTCCGCTGCGTGGCTCTGTCTCTCCATTTGGTTCGATTTTGGGTGTCCTCTACGGCGAAATTTGTGATTGCGTCCATCCACCACTTCTTCGGTCTTCCTTGCAGTCGGCAGTCTCCAGGGTCGAGACAGAGGGTTGTTCTTGACACCAAATTCTCCTCACTGCACATGACGTGTCCGTACCACTGTAGGTGCGCTTCCCTCATCTTCTTTTCGACTGGGGCAACTTCGAGTTGTTTTTGAACACCTTCATTCGTCACATGATCCAGGCGCGTTAAGCCCACCATCCACCTGAGCATCTTCATCTCCATCTTCTGCTCCTATAGGGCCACCGTCCGTATGACTGTCTTGTTGATCTTAGCTTTGAGGTGTTCGGGCATCCTCTTACCACACTGGATGCCAGTGGATTCACATCATTTAGGCCATGCTGCGTTGACTCGTGAGCCTACATCCAGGAGGGTCTGGTGAAACCCCAACACCACCTCCTCATGGTGCCAGCTGGAAACAAGGATCCTTGGTCCTTGGCCAACGGTGTGGGTCCCTGGCGACACATGACGCGACACGTCAGTCAGGGCATCTTTCGTCGCATCACATGGAACGTCAACTCGATTTAGATCAACATGCTAGGTTGTCCCCCCGAGACGACTCGCGACGTGACAAATATACAAAGGCAGACAAATGGTTAGTCTGACACAACAAAGAACTGAAGTGAGACAAAGGATACAACTCTTATATAGCGCTTTTCTATTGTCACTGAGCACTCAAAGAGCTTTATACAACTCGTGCATCCACCCATTCACACACTTTATCTAAGGTTTTTAGTGCTTCTATCTAACATTCACTCACGTTCACGCTCTGATGGATGCATCGGAACATGGGCGTTGCCCAAGGCATGCAGACTAGAGCAGACTGGGATCGAACCACTAACCTTCCGGTGAGTAGGTGACCCGCTCTACCACCTGAAATGAAAAGCACAATGTGCACATTTTGTGCACAGCTGGAACAGGTGAAACAAAACACAGGACACAAAGCTAAATACAGTGCACAGGAGGTAAGATGCTATAATAAAACAGGAAACAACGAAACGTGAACATCTGACACCAAAGCTGACTTAGGAACAGGGAACAGGGTAAGAAGATTGAAGAGTAGGGAATGACTATAACTGTGGATAAAAGTAGGGAAATCAGAGAGTAGACTCATGAAAAATAAACTCAGATTTAAACTTAAATACAAACTTAAAAGGATGTAAATGAAGAAGAGAGTATGTGGAAAACATCATATTAAACAGAACTAAAACATTCTGCTACGCTCAGAATCCAGGACCATGACAAAGTTATGGTGGAGAATAAACAAACATTATTTACACTGTAATTATCAACGATCAGTCAGAGAACTGAAACAACACACTGCCAGAAGAAATAAAGGAATAAGAAACTGCATTTCTTTAATAATGTAATCTATTTTACAACCATCACACTTTAAAATGGGAACATTGAATGTCGATTAAAGAAAATGTCATTAACTTCAGTGAGATAAGTGGAACTGTTATTGGCTCGCCTAGCTCTGCCTTCATTTGGAAAAAGCTTGTGTGTGATTATGATTGTGTTGTAAAAAGTTTACACTCTGAAACTTTAGTGTAGATTTAAATACATTTATTATATTAACAGGCTTCACAGGCTCCGCCTCCTCGAGTCTGCCTCAAAAATACTTTCATTGAGGCGACGCCCATGCTTCCCTCTCCTCGCGTTGGCCGCACCCCTTATAACCCCGTTAAAGCTACGTCGACAAACGCAGCGTTGCTTCACTTCCGGTTAATCCTAACAAAATAAAACCCAGAATAGGCAACATAACTGCGTTCTAAGGCTTAATAGACAAAGCTAATCCAAATGGCCATTTCATCTGTCTTAGCTCAAAGCAATTAGTTTTCCAAGACTTTTGAATAATTACAGATTTAACCAGGAGTGCTGTGACTGCACAGAGGCTTTAAATTAATCCTTCATGGAGACTGATTTAACTTTTGTTTGGCAATATTAGTGAGGGTCTAAATGAACACCAACAGGCACGTGATTTCTGTACTCATTAATAAGGGTCAACTGGCAGATAAAGTCTGCAGGGATATTTGTGAACTGAGCAGTGTCTACATCAAATTTCCCAATGCTACTCACCAAGTCGACCACAGTGTGGGAGGTCGCCAAGAATGAGTATTTGTGTAGGTGGTTGTCATGTTTCCATCAGCTGCCCATCAGCACCTGGTGCTGAGGGTAATGCAACCATACAACTGGATTCCAGTCATCACGGTGAGCGTATGTAGTCGTAATTTCTACAAACATCATTCTAGTTGGAACAGTGGAACTCGTGATTCAATATTTCTTTTTAAATTCTACGCTCGGTTTCAGAGAGGTTAAATGGTCACAGTAACCTTTTTACTAATTCTATACCTCAGTTCCACAATGAGCAGCAAATATTCAACAGAGATCAGTTTTGCACAGTTTTCATTTAATATATGGATTTTCAACCCATGAATACTTTCAGCACCATGTATGATTACCAGTGTTGGGACTAACGCGTTATTAAGTAACGCGTTACAGTAACTACGTTATTATTGTGGTAACGAGCACGGTAACTAGTTATTATGCCAAAACCAGGAACGCGTTACTCGTTACTGGGATTTAGATAGGCTCGTTACTCGTTACTTCGTGTGGTGGATATCGCGGAGCTTCCACAGATTCAATAACATTAGCAAGTGGTGGAGGCCAGCAGGTGGATGAAGGAAAAGGGAGGCAAGAGGAGAGACCCGAAGCGGCCGCCGGTCCGCGTGTCAGGTGAACTGAACTTCAGGTAAGAAGTTATGACCTGCAGTCTATCTGGGTCAGATATAAACCAAGTTTAGGTGGAGTTTATTTTCGGTATGCTGACTTTTTCGTACTGCGTGCTAGCTAGCATGACGGAGTTTCTATACAGCTGTGTGGGTGCTATGTTACTGATGTTGAACTTTATTTTGTTCATACGGTTAATTATTAGAGTTGCCAACCGTGCCTAAAAACAGAATCGTCTGGTATTCAGAGAAAATATTACGCGTTTCGTACTGAGGTGAAAAGGAACACAGTTTGTCCCGGACTTCAGCTACAATGAAAAAGACACAAAGCTGAAGCTGCACAGCTGCCTCTTCTTCTCTCATTCTCTCCTGTTTCTACTTCAATCATGAAACTGATCAATGATCAGCTGATCGGCTTTTCTCTCTTGTTTGTTTATCGCCCACTTTGCGCCAGAAAGAGGAAACCAGCGGATGTCGCGTTAAACAACAGCAGCACGTTTAAGCTTGATCAGCTGTTGTTAGAATTTATTTAATATTAATTTCTAGTATCAGCTGATGTTTGCTGGAGCCACAGCTGTAAAGCTGCTGGTCATGATATCGGTTTGGTTATCTGGTGAGAGGGAAACATGCAGATGAAACCAGGAGATGTCCTTACTGAATCATCAGAGCTGAACAGGTGATGGAGAAACAGGTTTACCTTTTTAGGTGACATGAATGAGTTGAAGGAAGTTATGAACTGTTTCTGAGAGACAAATAACACCAGGATCCTTTTCTACGTAGCTGACAGCTGGTAACTGTGCAGGGGCGGGTCTAGCAAAGTGTTGCCAGGGGTCCATGTAGGGCATTAACAGGGAAAGGGGGGCACAAAGAAATACTTTTCTTTATTATTCTCATTTAAAATGTCTCGCTTTTAAAAAAAATAATTATCTGAGTCTTACAACAAACAACTGATAGATTGATACATATATACCATCAGAACAGTGTACATCACTGTCACAACAGTGTTTATTTTCATTCAAAGGCTTTATGATTTTCCTATAATGGTGGGCGGTCTCTAGTCAAAATGCCGGGGCGATTTTTTTTGTCCCAGTCCAGCCCTGGATGCAGCTCATCTGCAGTCTGGTGTTACCTACATCTTCCTATTCAGAAGGCAGAATTTCCAAGTTCTGAGTACAATCAAAAGCACCACGACTGCAGTTTTTGTGTTGGATGTAAAAAGCAGGCTAGAATCATGGCGGCGGTCAAAGACGGTCCAGGCGTGGGATTTCTCTCGTGGAAATGTGCACATTATTTTTTTCCTTTCTGTTGGTAGGTGGCACAGTGCACTTGTGGCAAGTAAGCAAGATAGAAGACTGGTACTCTTGCTGGGTATCCAGTTACGGAAGCAACACATTAACAAGAGAATTCTGAGTAAAACCAAAGTTACTTTCCCTAGTAACTAGTTACTTTGAAAGTAACGAGTAACTTGAAGTAACTGAGTTACTTTTTTAGAGAAGTAACTAGTAATGTAACTAAGTTACTAATTTAAAGTAACTTACCCAACACTGATGATTACTTATCCTTATGAGGTTTAACCCACATGTTCTAATTTAACCTTACTTAACTCAGTCCTGATTATAGTAGAGTTTAAGCCACATTCAGGAAGGACACTTAAATATTCTGTAATGAGTACAGATTAGGGCGTCCTCCTGCACTCCTGGCCCAAACCAAGCCTTGTTCAGCAGCAGCTACACTTCCTCCATGTCCTGAGGAAGAATAACCTGGACCAGAAGCTGATGCTGGCCATCTACTGCATCCCTCTGGCCATTCAGACTGTTAACAAACTCTATCCCTCCCACACCCCACCCCTACCTACTCACTTACCAATCTGAGCCATGGTCTGATTAGCCTTCATCAGTTTGCAACCTGTAATGTGCGCCCTCCTCCTGTTTTGTATATGGTTCTCTTGTTTGTATGTACTCCTCTTGACTGTTATTAATTCTTGCTGTACAACTGTTTATATTTTATTCCATGCACAGTTAGAGCGGAGCACCCACAGTTTCACCGTACATGTACAATGACAATAAAAGGCTATTCTACTTTTCATGTAACCTATCAACATTTATTTCTCTATATATTTCTTTGTGATGGACCATACATCATTTGACATGTAAAGCAAATAGATATGTGCTGTAAACCCAGTTCATTCTAAACTGAACCCTTATGATAGTGCCAGTGTTACAGTTCCCAACATTTTGCAATTCTTCTTCATGTAACGAGGAGCCTAGAAGTCAAAATCTGAATCTAAAATTATCACAGCTGACGATAAAATGTCCAAACCATATCATCTATCGCTAAAAATGAGTTTAGTTAGTTACTTAAAATATGCACAGTTGTCAGTATTGTGAGCTCTTTTATTGGTGCAGTATTATTTTTCTGTTTGCTCTGCCAAAAGCCTGCCACATACAGACCAGCACTCATAACCGTCGGTTTACTACACTGACATTTTATTTTAGTTCTGGTATTTTATTTTGAAGGAGAGATCCGGGCTTCCCGTAAAACAGTTGCGACACTTTGTAGCTTGGCGCGACTTCCTGGAAGATTGACAGCCCCTCGTTCAGTAACGGAATCGAGAGCTTCCGTTGTTGAGCGAAGCCTGCGTTAAAAAAAGAAATAATTCCCTGCTTTGAAAGTGTCCACGAAGAACGCCCACTCTGGATTTTACACGGACCTACAGGGTATGAACGCGGAGTGGACGCTTCAAACAAAGTGTAAGAGGAGGTAGACCTGTACGTTTGATGGCTGCTGGGGATGGAGCCCAGCTGCCTGCCACAGTAGCGGCCAGTCGTAGCGTGGAAAAAGCGCTCGAGGAGGCTGCCACGAGCGGGGCTCTCAACTTGTCAAACCGCAAACTGAAGGAGTTTCCTCGGAGCGCCAAGAACTATGACCTGTCCGACATAACACACGCAGGTTAGCTTGTTTTTCACTTTTCTAAGTAAGTTGAAAAAGCCTGGCGTCATGCTAGCTTTAATTATGAGAGACGCCTTTTGTTGTATCGCCACCTGCTTCTTTCTGCTCAGGGCGAACACTCATCCTTCCCCTCCCCGCCGCGTTGCACAACACTGTTTTCAAAGAAACAAGTTTTCCCGATCCTGTCATCGCTACGTGACTAGCCACTCTACGTTTTAACTGACGTGTTTTATATGATTCATAGCGACTTCTTGCTTCGGCAGATTTGCTTAACTAACCGTATGAACGTCAAGTATTCAGGGATTCAGCCTCGTACAGCTGGCCCGTCTCCCACCGGCCTGAGCGGCGCCGTTAGCGTCCAACATAGCGCCCCAATACGTTTCTGCTTAAGAGCTTCAAACATATGAGGTTGTAATTCCGTTTCTAGTTAAACAAAAGTCATAATTATCGCTTTTAAGAAAGCTGCTATTCTCAGGAAGCTAACTTCCAACGAGAAAGGGAAAAAACGTCAGACGAGTTCGCGAGTTCCTCTTCCTCAACTTATCATGTGAAACCCTCCGCAGGGTTCAGACTTTGTGTTTACCGGTGATTCATGCTGGTTATCATTATCGCTCAAAGCAGAGTGCTGTTGGTAACAGTAAAAGTAGTAAAAACAGTGAAGTAGGTGTGGATTAGCCTAGAGATGCTGAAAGAGGATTACCTCATCCAAGCTGGTGAAATTAGTCTGATCACAGTGCTGCTGCTGCTGGTGCTTTTTGTGCTTTGCATATTGTAACCATCTGGGTCTGTGCTTTACGGGCATGAGTGGGCCACTCATGACTGTGGGGGATAGCTGTGTACAGCATTAAAAAAGCAGCTCTTACAGTAGTGTGAACCTGTTCAAGAAACTGTGTTGGATGAAAGATTCAAACACAGCATTTAAAGCCATTACTCTGTTTGTTGTGAAATGGACCCTCGTGGCCTTAAGGAGAGGCATCTGAGCGACATCCTCTGCAGTAGTGACTTGATCAGCTTGCAGCAGAGAAACTTGAACCTGGGCTGGCTGGTTAGCAGCATCTGATCTTTCAAAATAAGAGGTGGGATCCAGTAATCCCCAACAGTAAAAGTCTTTTGTAACATTTTCTTGGGCCGATTCAGTTCAGTGTATATAGTCCCAAATCACAACAACAGTCACCTCGGCACTTTATGCACTTTAGGTAAAGACTTAAGGCTAATACAGATAAACCCAAACAACCAGATTAATCCTGAATGTTGGCAACAGTGGGAAGGAAAACTCCCTTTTAACAGGAAGAAACCTCTGGCAGAACCAGACTCAGGGAGGTCAGACATGTGCTGTGACAGGGTGGGAGGTTAAAAAATAAAAGCTAAAATAAGCTGCAAAATATACCTGGACATCTGTTAATTACAGTATTGCTGTCCTGATCTTTATCATTTAGCTGGGTGGGTTGAGTTTATCCATCAGTGGTAACTGCGATATGAAAGAGGCTGTGATGCTTGGATTCTTATTGGGTGTTTATGTCACAAGGCCTCACTTAAGTGCCTACTTGACACATCATTTTAATTGCGTGTCATTCAGTCAGTGCTTTTTGATAATAAAGGATTAGGAATTATTTCAGGCTTTCCATCACAATATCATAAAACTGAATGCCACTGGGACTGTTGATGACAATTCTGTTTACATATGTTCACATTATAAGGTAAGTGCATGGATTGAACATTTGGAGACTAAAGTCGTAGCAGAGAATTACATTTTCAGATGCAGTGCTGTAGAGATTTTCATATATTATGCATTTTGTGGCTTGATTGGAGAAGCAGTGACACACAGCCCTTTAACAAATGTGTTAATTACTTAATAAAGCATTTTTAATATAAAGTTTATTACATTTCTGAGGCATGTGGCAGAATCTTGAAATCAGCGTTTCAGTTGTCCTTAGCATCATTGTCCTCTAACAAGGCAGCTGCTGACATCTGTCATTCACACTGGCTCATGGTGACTCAGTCGTTGTTCATTTAGCAGTAGACACAGAGTCAGTCTCTTGGATGTAGAAGGTTGCAGACACTGTGTGCATACATGTTTTTGTAGCATCTAGTTGTATTTGAGTGTCTTGCCTAATGACATGCTTTCAGGTTCACAGAAGTACCTGGTAGTTGTGCCTCCTGACACAGATGTTATATCAGCAGAAAGCTCTGCACCCACTGATTCTGTGATTGTAAGGGACGTACTCAGTTAGTGCTGATTCACCAAGCTGTTCTGGAGCTATGGTGCAGTGAGGTTAGGTGTGGGCTAATCCCCAAGTAGGCTTCAATGCATCAAGCAGATTAAATGGACTCCTGAGAAACATATGTAACTTTTTCATAAGCATTTTAAAAAGAATGTCTTTGACGAATTGAAGTTGTCCTGTAGGGTCGTTTGCCACGTCTCCAAATTCCTAATAAAGGCTGCTGGGGTCCTGTTGGTCGTACAGCTATGCTGAGAGCACGAGGGGATTTGCACAGCCGGCACTGAGAACCCCAGCTGCTCACTTGGAGGGTGTGTGTGTGTGTGTGTGTGTGTGTGTGTGTGTGTGTGTGTGTGTGTG
Source organism: Oreochromis aureus (assembly GCF_013358895.1). NCBI lineage: Eukaryota > Metazoa > Chordata > Actinopteri > Cichliformes > Cichlidae > Oreochromis > Oreochromis aureus. The sequence goes on from NC_052944.1 coordinate 4,213,168, forward strand.
TGTGTGTGTGTGTGTGTATTTGTTTATATGTTTTACTTTTTTCATATAGAGACAGTTATGTGCTAGAGCCACCCATCATGTCTTCATATTTGGAACTGAAGAGTATAAGGCAAAAACAATACGATAGAGTATTGGCAAACCTCTGTCCCATACTGTTATTTATTCTAATGAATCCTCCTCTCTCCTGTCCTGTCTGGTTATTGACAGCTTCTGATCTTGTGCATTCTGTGATGACTGGCTGCCCCATGTCCACACCACCACCCGTTGTATTGGCTGACACCGTTCATAACCACCAGCAGCTTTAGTGAAGGTTACAAATGATCTTCTTATGGCCTCTGACAGTGGACTCATCTCTGTGCTTGTCCTGCTAGACCTCAGTGCAGCGTTTGATACTGTTGACCATAATATCCTATTAGAGCGATTAGAACATGCTGTAGGTATTACAGGTACTGAGCTGCAGTGGTTTGTATCATATCTATCTAATAGACTCCAATTTGTACATGTAAATGGAGAGTCCTCTTCACACACTGAGGTTAATTATGGAGTTCCACAGGGTTCAGTGCTAGGACCAATTCTGTTTACATTATACATGCTTACATGTATAATGTGAACAGCAAGAGTCCTGACAGGGACTAGAAAGAGAGAGCAGATTTCTCCTGTTTTGGCTTCCCTTCATTGGCTTCCTGTTAAATCCAGAATTCAAAATCCTGCTCCTCACATACAAGGTCTTAAATAATCAGGCCCCATCTTATCTTAATGACCTTGTAGTACCATATCACCCTATTAGAGCACTTCGCTCTCACACTGCAGGCCTACTTGTTGTTCCTAGAGTATTTAAAAGTAGAATGGGAGGCAGAGCCTTCAGTTTTCAGGCCCCTCTTCTGTGGAACCAGCTTCCAGTTTGGATTCAGGAGACAGACACTATCTCTACTTTCAAGATTAGGCTTCAAACTTTCCTTTTTGCTAAAGCATATAGTTAGGGCTGGACCAGGTGACCCTGAATCCTCCCTTAGTTATGCTGCGATAGACGTAGGCTGCCGGGGGATTCCCATGATGCACTGGGTGTTTCTAGTTTACTCACCTTTTTTACTCACTGTATATTTTTAAACCACTACCTTCAATTATTAGTTATTATTAATCTCCAGCCATCACACTGTCGGCGAGGGGCAGAGAAAGGGTGACGGAGACCTTATTGATGTGCTGCTGACCAACTAAAGAAGTGAATGATATTAGGCCATATTTGATTCTCTGTTTTTTCTGTAAGTGGCTCCATAGTATATCTTGTTGAGTCTGGGTAGAGACATAAGTCCCTCGGGGGTTCTTGTCCACACTTGAGCAGTTGTGTGTGGGCATAATGTAGGTATGCTAGCACCAACCCCTGCAGGGGCCCACAGTGCAGTGTGTGTCTGCCCACGGTGCCTCCACAGGGGATCCAAGGAAGCATGTTTGGGAAGTGTTGCTAGAAACTACAAAACTATCCTGTAATGTGGGACATGGTGAACACATGTTAACACACAGTGGGTAAAAGAAGTATTGAACAAATTAAATATATTTCTAAAGATGCTATTGAGATGAAGTTCTCAGCAGATGTTTGTAACGACCCATTCAGCCCACAGATGCTAAAGAAATCATTCACAGAGGTCCATAAATAAGTTATTTGTAATAATGAGATCTGGGCCAAAATCACACCTGAGCAATGCATGCGACTACAAATATATGTACTAAGAAAATGATGTGTTCAATACTTATTTTACCCGCTGTATGGCTTCTGTATGGCTTCTGTATGGCTTCTGTATGGCTGTATGGTTGTTCGTCAGTAGCTGGCGTCTGCTCTGTGAGAGAGAGGTCTTATTTCCTTTACTCTGCGGATGTGGGCGGCATGTTCACTCAGTCTTTAGTTCTGCTTTTTCTTCTTCTGTGAGCCTCCCTGCTTTCCCTTTCTGATTACTGCGCAGATTCTGTTAGCCAGGCAGCATGTTTCCATCCAGCTGTCATGTCAGTGTAAAAGACTAAAAACATCACAGAGACGGATGAGTCAACGAACCAACCACCAGTTTCCTCAAACATATCCATGGGAATACTGAAGGAGCGTCATGAACTGATAAGACTAGATGGGGAATCTCATTATGAGGAGAAGGGTTTTCTTTTTTTGGTGCACAGGGCAGCCTGGTGGTCTTCATGTATGGCTCTGTTAATCCGAGTCTTTCATTTTAGTTCAGAGTAAAGCAGTTTTCAGTATGACATCTTTTCATGATGGTGCTTTTAGTAACAAACATCTCTTTGCTTTAAAGGTTGCTGCTGTTTTTTCTCTCTGATCCAGAGTCTGTCTTCAGCCTTAAGGTCGATAACTAGTTTGGGTCTGTGGCCTGTGTGTGTGTCTGTGTGTGTCTGTGTGTCTGTGTGTAGTCAGAACTCCAGTGTTCCCATAGCTCTTGTTCTTCAGTGCGTAGGATGTTGTGAGACAAGTTACTGTTATTTTGATTTGTTTGTAAAGACTTAGTAAATTGGACAGCTTAGTTTTAAGAACATGTCCCGGTACAGAGTGGGACTTCACTGGTTGGTTGGCTGGTTGTGGCTAACAGACTGACATTAGTTTATGGTTTGTCCTGTCTTTCTAAGCCCCGCCCCTCCCTGAGCTTGGTCCTTCCAGAGGTTTCTTCCTGTTAAAAGGGAATTCTTCCTTCCCACTGACTCCAAAGTGCTTGCTCATACGGGGTTGCCTGATTATTGGAGTTTTCTGTATTATTGTAGGGTCTTTATCTTACAATAATAAGTGACTTGAGGCGACTGTTGTTGTGATTTGGTGCTAGTTTAAATAGAGCTGAACTGAATTGAATGTACTATTTGGAACCTGCATAAGTTGCACTGTATGTGGGAGCAGAGTGAGTTTCCTCCTGCTGATATGTTTTTCTTTCCTTGTTAAAGCTGTTTGTTGTTGTTTAACCACATTGTTTTAAATGCATTAAATTCCAGCAGGTCCGGCGTTCCAGGTTACTTTATTATTCAGGAAGTCGTAGCCTGCAAACCGCTACAAACTGGAAGTAAATAACAACACTTTACCATTTTTACAGTGAAAAGTTTATTGTTAACCTGTTTCATTAAAAAAATATGAATTAAGCCACCGTCTTCATTTTTGAAACTAATTTAATGTTTGTGAAATTCCCAAATAGTCCAGTATAGGAGAAAAAGCTAACACGTTCTGTCCTACGGGGCCATGACAACACACATGACCTTAAAACCACATGATCCATAAACCCAGGTCACAGCATAGTCCTGTGTTTGTCCCTGAAACACAATCTACCACTATTGGTGTGTAAATAATCTAATTGTGTGGAGAGGACCGCCTCCTCTATAATGAAAGTTGAGGCCGTGCCTCTCTTATGTAACAGCAGATTCACTGTGGAAGTGGGTAGAAGACGGGGCCTCGAGGGGATGAAGGAAATACTGTATGTGCACATGTACCCATATTATAAGTTTTTACAATTTGATAGATGAAATAGGTGCTTGTTAGTAATGTGGCTGTAGGTTGTTAGTGTCTTTCATCAAGAGGTAGGTTCAGCTAGTTTAAATGAAAGGAAAGTAGTTTAGATTTATACAAACTGTAGTTTAGGTCAGTTATGGAGCCCTGTGCTCAAACTGTGTGACTGCATTTAAGAAATAAGTGCTCAGTGTTTCGAGAACATGTTTGGTACAAACCGTAATGTCACCGGGTTGGGTTGGTTGGTTGGTAGCAGGTAGTAGACTTACAATAGTTAATGTTAGCTGATAACTCAGTGGAAAACAAACTAAAACTAAAAAGAAGTCTTTAAACAATGTTATTTATATGTTTTTACCTCCAACCACCGTGGAACATTTATTATTTTAGATTTTTTTTCATGGACATCATGCATGTGCTGCACACAACAATAGTTGTGCTGCTAAAATATTGTTTGCCTTTATCTAAGTCTTATTATTTGTTTGTCAGTGTGCTGAGCAGCATGTTCTGCCTTTTGCATGGACACACTGAGCTTTGCATATGGAGCTAAAGCAAAACCTGCAGTCTGTACAGCTTTAACAGAAAGAAGACAGGAGGAGGTGTGACAGGATAAAAGATAATAAATAAAATAATACAGGCTTCAAATAATGAACCAACATTCTGCTGTTTTGTTTAAGCCAACCAGGTAATGGTTTACCTGTCTGCTTCACATGAGTCAGACAGAGCTGCTGGTTATACTGCTGGTAGGAAACACGCTGCTGGTTCAGATCGGCTCATATCCAAACGTCTCGCTATGATTTCAATGGTAACTTGCTGCACGTCTCCATCACTTACAGAAACCTTTAGATTCCCACCTAATGAAATAGTGCAGGTTCTGTCTGCTCTCACACACACTGTACCAAATGCCTTTAGCTTCTGTCTGTAGTGCTGCTCATCGGCTTGCTATCACTAACACTGTAACAGGAATCCACACAGCCACATCCTGTCTTACAGCAGACACAGAGTTGTGTTGTCACTGGCAACATTGCGAAACAAACAGCATCAGAACAGACGTTGTGGTCTGATGCTGTCTTATGAAAAAGAGCCAGGGTGAGGGGAAGAGGTAGCTGGTTGCTACATGGCGCTAAATCGAACGTATAATAAAGTCTGATGTCGCTGTAGTCGCTCACAGCAGCAGGAATGCATGTGTTCAGTGCATATTTAATGCTGTAAATTAGTCGAACGAGGTCATTTCCAAGAGGCGTGGTTGGTCGAACTCATGTGAAGTAACTTTAGTCTATAACTGTCAGTCAGTATTACAAGTTCTGACACAGACGAACAGTCAATACAAATGTAGGTTGTCTCATATGTCGAGTACTTGTTGCTAAATTGTTGCGTGTTATTACAAAAAGTGCCGTACACGTTTGCCTACAGTCGTCTCCTTATGACTCATTTCTTTGTGTCTTCTCAGTTCTTCTGTCGATGCTCTCCTGGCAGTGGTGCCTGCCTAACTCAGTCTCATGTTGTTAACGTGAACACACCTCAGCACACCCATATGGAAAAGATATATATGTAAATCTTATAAAGTTTGTGTCTGTCTTGTGTGAAACTTGTATGAAAAGCATACAAGAGTGAAAACAGGTATAAGATCCCTTGAAAAATTATATAAATGAAACTTTTATGTTTTGGATACTTACTAAAATATTATATGAAGGTAATGAGAAAGTGGCCACTTTCATGAGTAAATCATGTAAGCCTTATATTACTCACTATATGAAGTAGGCCACATCTTATGCAAAGTCTTTTATAAGTTTTTACTATTTCTTTTCCATATGGACAGGCAGGAAACGTGATATGGGACAGTCAAGATCTGCTAAACATCACCCCCCCACACACACACACACACACAGACACACACACACACACATGCAATGCCAGCCTCATATCTGGATTCATCACTCTGAGCCATGTTGTTGCTGATTGTTCAGTGCAGTGTTTGTGTAATTGGATCCACCTCAGTGTTTATCTCATTTCCCTTCCTTAGAGATGGCTTCTTGACAACACGTCTTCCAGTGAGAGTTTGTGACGAAGCGTCTGCAGACAGTAAAGGATCAACGTCCTGTATCGAATCTTTGCTCGATGTTTCCAGTTTTCAAAGACATCTGTTGTAGATAGATTTCATTTTAATTGTCATTTTTAGCCATGTCACGTCTGTGAGTTATCCAGTTTCCTCTAATTGTTTTAAGGATACATAGCACACCATGCTAAAGGTGCCAACATTTTGGCTAATAGCTCTGTGGGAATCACCTCATTGGTGCAGAAATACAATTTTTGTGATGTCAGACTGTAATGTTTTGTGTCTGTTTCATAAATTAAACTAAAGAAATATTATTTTGTTTTTATGTCAGGCTGCTAATAACAAAGCTCCGAAAGATATAATTAAAATGTGTTCATGAAGTGTGTTTGGGTAGACACAATACTGGTTCATGCCTTGTGTTAGGAGCATTTTTGATGTAAAGTGGCCTAACAAATATAAAACACAAAAACCCATTCCTCTGAAAGTTGTCGGCTACAATGATTGGTCTAAAAACGAGTGAAAAAGCAGTCAAGAGTTCAAAGAAAACTTTGAAAGACCTGGAAAACTACTGCTCCAGATCACTTTACAAATATGGGAAAGTCTCGCTTCTTGAAGGGAAAATATGAAGAAATGAGGTTTTAGTTAAAGCACTGCATATATGTTTCTTGAGAATCTACACAGACATATAAGTAAATATAATTTTATGTATCAAGTTTTAAAGTTCTATCCAAACTCCCACAACCACTGTGGAATTCTAGTAGTGGATATTATGACCGTGTAAAGTGTGGTAGCATGCTAGGTTGTTGGTCAAATGTGCATGTGTTCATATGATATCAGCCACCAGTTAAACCCAGTTAAAGTGAACAACAATGAAACGTCACTGTGATATTTGGTAGATACAGTGTAAATGTTACCTGGTCAGTTTCATGCAGAGCATCATTCACATCATAGAAACGACTACAGCTGGTAATAAATGGACAGCAGGGGTGGACAGCATAGCCAAAGGGTTATATAATGATATTTACATTGACATAATTTACAGTAATGATATTTCTAACAAAAACAAAAATGAGCTCCTTTTTTCCAATCAGCTGCTGACAAAGCAGCAAACTGAAGGTGAAATAAGGGGCCAGAAACAATGGGAGGAAAAAAAGGTGTTTAAACTGAGTCTAAATAATACACGTCGTGGCTCGTCCAAGTACTCGTCCAAGTACTCGTCCAAGTACTCGTCCAAGTACTCGTGGGAGACACTGCTGTATTTTGTAGTAGTGGTTACTTTCTCATGAAAAGTAGATGAGTTATGTGCAGATGAAGATCAGTCCAGGTTATGTCCATCTGTCCATCTTACCTGGAAAAACAGTCAAACTTTGGAGGCTGTAATGTTTCAGTGTTTAAACTGAATCAAACTTGTGCTGCGCAGCTCCTCAGTCAGGCCCGCTGTTATGCAATACAGGGTGGAACATAAGAGGGCCGATGACTTCATTTGGCTTTTTTCTTTTTTAAACAATGAGTTTAAACCTGTTTGATGTCTCGAGCTCGTGTCCTGTGTTATCATGCTGCAGGTGTTTGGAAGCCCTCTGCCTATCAGAGTTCTGTCTGATCAATGTGTGAGAGGTGACGTAAGTGTCCAGGATAAAGCTTCCTGCAGAGCCTGTAATTAGATGCAGAGCTTTGCTCTGACAGGAAAATCCTCCTCTTTCTACTGATCGGTTTAAAACCTTCAGCCCTTCTTTAAGCCTCATGATCTGCTTTCATTGTTCCAGTAAATACACCTTCCCTACTTTTAAACTTTGGAAAACTTGCGCAGCTCCAACTGAAGGTAAGGCAGCATAATAACAGATATTTATTATTAAAAATGAATATCTGTATTCTGACCAGTCAGGTGCAGAGGGTAGGTGCTGCTGTGACCAAATGTCAGTAATAAGCCACATGATCCACACATGCAAAGAAATGAAACTACAGATGTTAACTTGTGTGTAATAATGAAAATGACAAAGTGTTGAACAATAATGTATTTAATACTTTGTACAGAAGCCTATTGATGAGGACACGTCCTGTATGGAGAAACTAGTCACATGACTTTGGCCCGTTCTTCCACATAAACAGGTCCTGATGACCTGCTCCATGAGCCCCCACTTTGAACTCTGACCTTTAGCTCTTTCCACAGATGTTCGATTAGAGTCAGGCGATTGGCTGCGCCAGCTTTATTTTCTTAACCAATTAAGAGTCTCCTTGGCCGTGTGTGTTTGGGATCATTGTCTTCATTTCATCTTCATCATCCTGCTAGAAGGCAGCAGGTCTCCGTATATCTTCCATTCATCCTCCAGTTATATGAAGCGTGCCCAGAGCGTGATGGTCCTTCCTCCAGACGTGTTTCACCGTCTCTCTGACCAGACTGTATGCTCCCAGTTATTCACAGGCTCGTCTGAATGTTTGTCACCAAACTTTAAACACGCAGACAGGAACATGCTGTTTTCTTTAGCACTGGAGTTGGGTGGTGAGGGTGGGTACAGGCCATGGCCCTCTTGGATCTTGGAGAGCTGCTCTGATCATTCTTCTCACTCATGTGTCTGACATCTCATGGCGAGCGCCTGCTCGCCGTCTTTGTCTTTTGGAGCCGGTAACTAATGCCGTCAGTATGTTTTCCAACAACAGGTTTGTGAGAGAGAGAGAGCTCATTGGTTTAACCCTGATCAGATGTTTCTTGTGGGGCACCTCAGTAATGACACACCTTTTTATGGCCCATCAGTTGGGACTCAACCAGCTGATATTCATCTGTACTAAGTGGGAGGACTGGTTTCTAGTTACTTGTAGATTTCAGCTGGTCTCTTTCTTCGTGTGTTCAATATTTTTCCCCTTTGTCATTTCTTATTATTACACATAATTTATGGACATCTATGGTTAGATTTCTTTGCGTCAGGAGCACCTTTAGAAATATATTAACTGGGGAAATAGGTGACGTGTACCTGCTGTATGTGATGGACGTGTTGATATGCCAGCTCGCTGTCTGCTATATCATTTGTGGCAGTAAACAAACTCCATCCATTGCTGATACAGTTGAGAACAAGAAGCATCAATGAACCTGAAGGATGCACAAATGCTGTGATGTGTCACGTTCCAGTTAGCTTGACCATGATGTCTTTGGTTAATGGCATTCACAGTGAGACGTTATGGTTAATCTGACAGTGTTTATATATATTTAGGTCCCATATAGCAGACGTGGAGCTTCAGAGAGCTGCTGTCTTACTGCTAACAGGGTTCATTACCCTGTGTTTTACTGTGCCCTCTGGCCACAGCACAATCATTGATCCACAGCAGCTGTTGACGGCTCTCTGCTCACTGTCAGAGTGTCTGCATATGGACCAGGGCTCAAACTGGTGAGGCCTGGCCCAGTCAGCAGTGATGAGCAGTGCAGCTGTGGCTTTCACTGGAAAATACCCACAGAGTGTGACGGTGGCACAGGGCAAGTGAGAGCTTGCTATAACCTGCAGACTGTTTTTTCATGTTATGTGCTTGTCCTTGTTTATATTTTTGATCCAGTTTCTCCGAGCTAATAATTGCTGACCCTGTTCTTAAGCCTGTTGAAACATCTCCACACCCACTGTGGTAATTTAACAGGAGTCGATCCAGGTCAGCAGGTATCCTGAAGTGGCCAATAATCCTGTGAGACAGGGTAACACTGAACGACCTGTGATATGAAGGTAGAGGGTTACTCCTCACTCCTACAGAAATGAATATATTCAGGTCTATATTTGCACACATGCATTACTTACCCTTGATATTAAAGATGCAGAAAGTAGCTGTGATGATGTGTTAGCTTAACAGCGATCCAACATTTGTTCCTGCTTGTTTAGATTTGAGCTTTTTCCAGAGTGTGCAGCAGCATGTGCAATGAAAGAGTCGTTACTTCTCATTGAGTAAACACATATAGATCTAGCTGATCTGAATTCCAACAAGAAGCAATCTTTTAATAACCATAAACATGATCTATTTATATTAACAAAGTGTTTTTATACCTAAGTAATCGAACAATGACAAGTAGAGTGAATCAGGTAAAAGAAAATGTGTTTGTAGCATCCAGAACAGCAGCAGTATTGCTGTAATCATCATTCAAACCTAACAAAGCTAGCAGCAGTCGTCCATCAGAGCAGCGGGCCAACAAACTGTGATTAAAGCAAATTTTTTAGCTCCTCCATCCACTGCTGTTTGTTTCACAGAGACAAGTCTGCTGTAAGCCTCCACAGGGGGATGATCTTTAAATGATAGAGCTCACTGAAGGCTGACAGCAGCCGTCATAGTTTATATGGAAGCAAACAGGGGTGAGTCTAAAGGGGGGCCCGGGGTGTACTAGACCACGTTTATTTCAAGGCTTTCATAACATTTTTAAAGTGAAATAATATAAAATATTGTCTTAATTAAATTGTCTTAATATCTAAAAATATGAAATTGTAAACTTTTTCACAAGCCAATAAAAAAGTACATGTGTCAGTAAAACTGTGAGCCAGTGAGGGTGTTGGGTGGATATTAACATCTACACCTTCATAACATCTCGTTGACTCATTTAATGTCAGAAACAACACAGAGTGCATTTTTAAGCCTTAGTGTAGGTTGCATATTTGTCTTATTTACTCTGTATTTGACCTTTGACTGTACTTGAAATTATTTATAGATTTTTTTCAAGAAAATATTTTCTTTAAATAATTACATTTTAATGCGGCACGTAAATACAAATGTTGTAGTTAAACACTAAAACATTGCAGTGAGTCTTTTTTCTTTTGAATATTATTTTTGCTCATTAATAAGACAACAGCATTAACTGATAGAATAATCGATAGATTATTGCAGCCCTACACACTATGTGGACAAAGTTTTCACTTTTGACATTGTCATATATTTGAGTTTCTGTTCTGCTTCTTCAACACACGTTTTACTTTTTTCAGTTCTTAATATTTTGTCTTTTGCGTCGTGTGCAGCTGAACTGCTTTGAGTCCCAGAGTGAGAGCGAGGACTAAATATACTTGAAGAAATAGAGAATAAAATAAATAGAAATAAAAACAACATTCACGTTTTTTTTAACCATATATTAGATGTTATAGAGTATTGTGGAGTTGTTCTCTTCACCTCTACCGTTGACACTGAGGGAAGTAAGAAGCTGCACCGTGTGTCCTGACCAGGAAGTTCAATCACATTTCAGCTCAGCTGAATGTGAGCTGATTCCCCAGAGAGGACAGAAAACAGCAGTGTTTGAAGAGAGCTGGTCTGAGTCAGCTTTGACAAAAGGTTTCAGTTCTTATCATGGTGACGTGCTGGGCCTCCTCCTGCTCCTCACTGTGGAGCGTTTCTGCTTAATGCCAGGCTGAAACACGGCAGGACCGTTTCTCTTTTCCCATTCTGCAGCTTTTCATATGACTCTGTTAAATCAGTCTGACTCTGCTAACAAAGTCAGCAGTCGTTTGGACAGAAAAGGTAGCAGAGTCTGTGCTGGTGACGTTTTCTTGGGTAAGGTTAGGGAATAACTGGGGATGTGCGCGGCTAGTCGACTAATCATCAGTGTTGTCACTACCTGTACCAGGCTTACTAGTCTTTTAATCTAATTGTTAACATTTTAATGTATAAATCCAACACTGAAAGAGATTTGACAAAAACTCCACACCCACACAGTGACGGTGTCCTGTTCTCACCAGCCGTGGGTCATCTGCAGCCATGTGTCTGAAGCTGTACTGGACACGTGTTGTTCCCTCAGTCGGTGTTAGTAGGAGAGCTCTTTGATTTAGGCTTCAGCAGGGAATATTTGTAGACCTACAACCTGCTTGTGCTGGTGTGGTTTGTGTTCATTACTGTATCATGTGCTTCTGTCCCAGTTAATTATTTATTTATTTATTTAATGTGTTTCTGCCCATGATAGAAAAACATTACATGCGGTGACCTTTTCCCTCCTTAGTGTCTACTCTTTCTTGAGGTCAGACATATTTGTCCCTCCACTTCTTTTTATGTTCCCTCATGTCCTTTCAGATGATGTCAGCAACCTCCCTCTAGGAATTTGCTGACATTTGTGAGTCCTTATATTGGTGATTGTTATCGTCTCACTCATAAAGGAAGAAAATTGCATCTAAAAATTAGCCATAAATGCCCAGGAGGGTCTAATGCTATCGAACGGCCCAATGACAATAGTTGGGACCTGCACTGACCCAATGTTTAGTTACATTTTTACCCCTCGGCCATGAAAGGCTGATGGGATATCGTCGTCATTGTGCCAGGCAGGAAGGTGGGCGACTGGATACCCAAGGTTATGAATGCAATAACTCATGAACGACGCAAAGTAGGAGTTTTATGTTGATGCCATTGGTGTATCTCTTAAAAAACTTGGAGTTTGATGAATCTCAGTGACCTCGACCTCAAGGTCAGGGGTCAGAGGTGCAATAACTCCAGATAACAATGCAATGTAGGATTTTGAAATCAGTGCCAGAGGGGTGCACATCAGGATATGCCGGGTCACAGTGTCGGGTTTCAGATGTGTGTGTGATTACATAGACACAGCACAGATGTCCTGTTGAAGCATCAACATGTCAGCCTCTGACCCCTGACTCACCCCTGACTCACCCGTGTTTGAGATTTTTAGTGGATACACCCGTGGTATCAATTTCAACATGCTAGGTGACTTCTTTCAGGGTTATCGCATTCATGAGATTATCAGGAAACTTGACCTCTGACCTTTAAGTTTACCAACACATACAAAATATAAAAAAATAAAAACAATTTGTAAAGTAATTAAAACCAAAAAATGTTTGAAGTTGATCCTGTGACTGCATTTGTTCATTTAAATGTCTAATTTGAGCTGGGACGTGACTGCTGTGCCATCCTGTCTTCATGGTGACTGACAGTGTCGTACATACAGTAGTGTGAAGAGCAGGAGGTGGTGGTGGTTAACTTTATGCTGCAGCTTTCACAAGTGAATGTGGATGGTGTCAGGTGGAAGCTCCTGTATGTGGCATAAAACAAAGATCTCATTCATAATATCATAAAGAAAAACAGATTGTGCCACTTGGTCTGTTTTGAGATTTGTATCAATGTATCTACAACTATTGAAGTTTGGGCCGTTTGCTGTGTTCCAGATCTGTCAAAGAACCGCCTGTGTGAGCTGCCAGAGGAGCTGTGTCAGTTCATCTCCCTGGAGACACTGAGCCTGTACCACAATGGGATGCGGTCCCTGTCCTCCAGCCTCAGCAACCTGCAGGCTCTCACCTACCTCAACCTCAGGTAACTCTCCTACACACTGCAACACATGACTCTGCTTACTGCACTGCATTGTTTAGCAGTCCAGTAGCATTGTATTCTGTTGTAGTAAGTCATGTTGTAGAAATGTAGACCTCAAACAGTTCTTAGAGCCTTGGAAGAGCAGAGTTAACACGCTTCTGTTGTAACGTCAGATTGAGGCTAATCCTACTTCAAAAACAATGAGAAACACTAGCTTTGGTCCTGCAAGGCTCAGAACTATTTCAGGTGGACTGTTGGGCCATGTTCAGGCCAATAAAAATGCTGTTTTTGTTCATATAAAATGAAACATTTTAAATATCAATTTACTGAGTAGTCAGTTTATGTTAATACCCGCACTGGTGCTGGTGCAGCAGTCATACACTGATATCTGTGACACAGAAAGTGATCATTCCCTCTGTACACTCTTCATCCAGTCTATATAAAACAATCATGAGCTGATCACTAATCCAAATGTTGATAATAGTCAGAGAAAAACTGTGTGCACACAAATGCTCTCAGTAGGTTGCAGGTGCTGGTTAGTGCAAAGGCAGCAGTCAGTAATCAGGTTCACCTCTGAGGTTCACCTCTGTGTCTTAGTGTTTGTTATTGTGGGCCGTCTTTCACCCACAGCACCTCAGTTACACTCCTAGTTGTTCGACACTTTAATTTTGCTGTTGCTAGGAGACAGGGCGAACCCTCCAGGTTGTTGTTAATTCGAGCAGGAAAAGTGCAGCTCACAGCAAACACACTGTGTAATGTAATAAAGCATCTAACTGTGTTTGTGCGAAGTCCCAGGTCACACCTCCTAAACCGCATCACTCTCTCTCCACAGTCGTAATCTCCTGTCCAGTTTACAGCCTTCGGTCTTTCAGCTCCCCCTCCTTCGAGTGCTCATCATCAGTAACAACAAGCTGTCTTCACTGCCCGCCTCCATATACTCCCTCACACAACTCAGACAGCTGGTACGACACACACTCACACTGTCATTTCTCCTTGAAATGTTCTGTGGGCGGTACAGTGGTACCCCTCACAGCATCCTCTTCACCTTCCTGTGATTCATGGTCAGACGTCCAGTCTTACAGTTTAATCACTCAGTCACATTTCTGTGTTGCAGTAGGCGTCTTCAGTTTTCCTCTTGGTTTATTATATTTTCTTCTCTCTCAGGATGTAAGCTGTAATGAACTTCAGCGTCTGCCAGCAGAGCTCGGGCAGTTGGAGTGTTTGAGAGACCTGAACCTAAGAAGGAACCGGCTCACCACGTTGCCTGAAGGTACAAATAAACTTGGAGCCCTTTCCCACTCATGGTTACTTGAAAATCCACAGGAGGAGAGTGCTGAACAGGCCAATCAGAGAGGAAATGTATATAATATAATATAGAAGTGAATTCTTATTGGATCGACGTCCAGTGGTGAAGTCAGTCAAGCTGTGGGGCTTGAAAGGAGTTGAGGTTTCAACTGTATGAAGTCAGTTTGGATTACGAAGCTCCAAGCCCGGAGCGACTGACTCTTCCCCTCTCTGTTTCCCACACAGAAATATCTGAGCTGCCCCTCGTTAGGCTCGATGTCTCCTGCAACCGAGTTTCCCATCTGCCTTTGTGCTATCGTCACCTCAGGCATCTGCAAAGCATCTCCCTGGATAGCAATCCACTGCAGATGCCACCAGCGCAGATCTGCTCCAAGGGCAAATACCACATCTTCAAGTACCTCAACATGGAGGCCTGTAAGAGGAGCCAAGAAGAGCTGGAGAAACACCTGAGACCCACTGGATTTAACAGCTGGTAAGGAGAAAGGTTTAAGAGATAGTCAAGACTTATTTAACTGGTTGGGTTAAGTCAGTGAAGACGCTGTGTGCAAGTTCCTGCACTTCCGCTGTAACAGTGAGCTGCTAAGAACACGTGTGACGATATATATTTCTATGTGGAGATGCTACGCCAGCATGTCTGGATATTATAATCCTGTAAATTTAACCCTGTAAGTAACAAATACTTTGGAAGAAGATGACAAGTTGATTCGCTCAGCGATACAACAAAATAAAACGATACGACCAAGACAAAAACTGTGAGATTTGGTAAATATAATATTAACGTGAATTCACTGTGTAACTTTATTAGCAGCGTCCTCCTGAAATGCGCCAACAACATTTAGTGTAACATCCTCCTCTCTGCCTCTTAACGCTTTAAACCCTAATGTTCTCTGGTCGCTATGGTAACGCATAAATATTTCTTTCAAAATAAGACACACAACTGCATCACGGGAAAAGACCCAGGGTAACAGAATTAACGATAAAAACCCTGAAAACCATAAATTTCACACCCGAACCTCAACTCTCGCGGCCCCGTACGGTCTGTGGCCCGGGGGTTGGGGACCGCTGGTCTAATACATAATGTTCAGTAACCATTTACACTCAAATGAAAATAGTAACATTGTAATTCAATGCATTCCATTTAGCTGCCCAGTAACATTGTAGTACTTGAACCAAGGACAGAGATAAGAGAAGAACTCTGCTGTGGGAAATCCACTCTAACACTGCACCACAGACCAAAAACATGAGTCACTGCCTTTTAGAGCGACTCTCTGTGTCACAGTTTGCCCCGACTAACAAAGTGTTTGCTTTTCTTTACTTTAATGGGTGCTTATCCTGTTTTCCCTGCAGTCTGTCAGACCAGGAACTGTTTCCAGGTCAGTTAGGAGGGCTCGACTCTGGCTTCAACAGCGTTGACAGCGGCAGCAAACGATGGTCTGGGAACGAGGTAACGTTACAGGACACACACACTGTCACATGTGTCCTGACCGCATTATATGTTCTTCTATTAATATCTCTGATAGTGGATATAAAAATGCTTTGTGTAATATTGGATGAACAGATCAGCGTTTCACTGACATGTGCTGTGTGTTCAGTCTGCTGATGACTTCTCAGAGCGCTCCCTCCGCATGGCCGAGGTCAACAGAGACCAAAGTAACCTGGAGGAGGAGGAAGAGGAATCGAACAAAGGTGAGGAAAGAGACGCGTGCTGTAAATCATCGTGTTTGTTATTAGACGTATTGAACACTCTCGTACTCTTCACAGTGAATGGAAATGCTGAGCAGGTCGACTTCATTGACAGCAGTGTGACAGAGGAAGAGGACGACATCAGGACCAATACATCCACGCCTCCTTCGGTACCAGTTATCCACACGCCGATCAGCAGCTGTCACGCAGTATCGTGTCCTGTGTATCTATTGATTATGTTGACCGCGTATTGATTTTTCAGGATCAGAAGGACAGATCGTCACCGTTGCAATCCCAGGAGTCAACAACATCCAGGTCAGTGGTGTGCAGCACAGTCAGAGCTTTGCATGGCTGTATCACCTGCAGTAGGTTCAAACCTCAGAGCTGAGGGGCTGCTCTGTAACACCACAAACAGAAATCTAAATTCAAGCTCGAGATTAAAAGAGGAATGTTGATTATCTGCACAAGTTTAAAATCCCCCCTCCCAAAGTGTAGCTGCAATACTTGCTAACACTTTGTGCAGCACAAAAGTGCTACAGGATAAATATGTGTGCACTATTGCAGGTTCACACAACATTAATCCAGTTTATACGGTATTATAATACAGGAACCCAGAGTGATACATGTTATTTAGTATGATTGAGCAATGCAGATGGGGGTGCATAACTTTATATTCTGCACACAGTACACTAAACAAAACAAGACTTGGCAAATGTATTAAGACTGTTTGCATTTAGTTAGCTAAAAGCTAATGCTATTGGTAGATGGATGTCAGTGGTGGAAAGTGTATTATGGTCTCTGTGCAGGGGCTGATGTCTGTGGTGTAGAGAGTTAAGAGGCCCCCTGTGGTTCCCTGTGTTGCTGATCACCTGGTCAGACACACAGTGTTGAAGACGCACATATTGTAGTCTTCCTTTCAGGTAATCAACAATCCAGGACACGAGAGAGGATCCTCCTGCATCGCTGTCAGATTATCACCCATCAGGTCTGTCTGATGGTGCTGAATGCACCGGGAAACTGAAACAACATGACCCTCACAGTCCTCTCCGGCTGGTCCAGGGCGTAGACACGATTGAGTAGATAGATGCTGGCATCCTCAGCTCTGAGGCAGGGCTGGTAAATGAACTGAAGGGGGTCCAGATGTGGACTGACATGAGGTCAGAGATGGAAGAGGAGTCTTTCCAAGCTCTTCATGACGTCAGACTCAGACTCATCATGAAGAGTTTATGAAAGACTCCACAAGCTCGGGGGGCGTCGACGACACGGGGGGACTTGCATGAGTGGAGTCGTCTCATTTGTCTCTGAACCTCGTCATGAGTGAAAGTGACGGGGGGGGGAGGGGTTCAGGCCTTTCACTGCTGCCGTGTGGAGAGGCTGTTGATTGCAGGCTGACTACAGGTAAGTCAGTAGGTGGGCGAGCATTCACTGCAGCGTCGACTCTGTTGAAGAACACATTCAGCTCGTTGGCTCTGTCCTCGCCGCCCCCAGCGTCTGGTCTTCATGCCACTCCACACCTCTCTCATGCTTTCCACTCCAGCCTCCTCCTGTAACTGTCCTTAGCCTCTCTGATCTTGTCCTTAAATAATGTCTGAGCCTCCTCTCTATTGCCCATGCTGAAGGCCATCTTCTTGTCATTGAGATGAACTTTGGTGTCTGCTTGTTATCTGGGTAACAATGGAGGGACAATAGAGTCGGTACAGGAGGTTATGTGTTCATTGACACACGGGGTAAGCCCACTGATGTCCTCACCGTGGGTCTCAGAGCGTGCTGGTCACATCAAAACAGCCTTCTGACCAGCTCCTGTGGTCGTACTCTGCGTAGAGCTGAAAGGAGGAGAGACTGTATGCATCCTTCACATTAGCATGTAGTAGGTCTGCCTTGGTGGGACAGACCACATACTGTGTGAAGGGTGGAAGTGTAGTGTCCAAGGTGACGTGGTTGAAGTCACCCGAGACAGCAATGACGACACCAGGGTGCTGGTTCTGTAACCACGCTGTGGCCGAGTGTCACGTGCACTGTGGGTTAGTAGAGGAAGGAACATCCACAGCCACCAAGGTCACGTGGGTAAATTCACTTGCAAATAACACGGCTGGAGTCCAACAGCGCACAGTTCAATGTCGGGGCACCCAGTCGGCTCTGTGATGGAGACGTGAGCAGGGTCACACCAGCTGCCTCTCTCCTTTCTGATGATCTGAAGGAACGTCTGACTTTGTGTGACGATTGTCGGGGACCTTTGCTCGCACTGCTGTTGTGATAAAGCTTTTTGTAGTTTATGCTGGTGGGTGAGGCAAACTGGAGCCATAGTGCCATGTATGACTTTTCAATGAAGCCTCTATTAATCAAAGATCTGACGATGATGGAGTTTTTGCCGTTGTCTGATCTTGGACTTTTCCTACAGATTTCACTGGATCAGCATGAAGTTTGGGAAGTTCAATCCAAAGACCTCTGCAAAGCTTTTGAGTTTTGGTTGAAGGGTCTGTCTGTGGTGCTATGTCCAATTCCAGTCATTCACCACAGGACCAGTCCATCCCAAGTTTCAGATGCTTGATGAAAGTCCGGGTCTGGAGGTATCAGACACTTTCATGTCTGTCGCTTGTGCTCAGGGTGAACCTGCTCTTATCTGTGAAAAGGACAGAGCAGCACTCCTGGACCTGTCAGGCACCAGGCAGCGAGCACAGGGCCCAAGCCACCCTCAGGAAGTCTGATTGTGGTCAGAGACGGTCACACTCGTGACTTGCTGAAGGTCATGTTGTAGTTCCTTCCACAAAGGAGCAGATCCTGGTAATGCTGTTGGGTTAAGCACCTTCTCTGGCATTGTCAAGCTAGAGTTGACTGTCTCCTTCATGCATCTGAGACTGTGCTGGGAGGCAGCAAACCTTGTGTCAGTGGCACGTATTGATGTGCTGTTCTAGAGGAGCCGGACTACCTGTGCAGCCTCTGTATGATCCAGGTGTCACCCTGTCAGCAGTAACACTGACCCAAACTCGGTGGCTTTCACCTATAAAACCATTTTATTTATTTTGGACTTTGTCTCATTGTTGCTCCTGTTAGTTAGATCAGTATCTCACATGTTGAATCGACTTGATGGCGTACTCTGATTAAAACGATATTTGGAACAGCGTATGTGTTTCCTTTTGTTTAGTTGTGCACGTTTAGCCCTCCGTATTTCCACGACTTCCTTTGGATGAAGTAAAAGGTTCAAACGTCTGTGAATGTAAAGCAAACGTAAACATCAGTAATGGGAAACATTTGGATATGAAAGTTTGTGTTTTTGAAGAGGAATCAGAGTTTAAATGTTGGAAGCTTCTTCTCAGAGAGCTTATCTACCGTACAGGCTGCCAGTGGCTGCAGTAATAAGAAGTCCTGGAAGTTAGCTCAGGAAACAGTCGGATAAAAGAATCTGATTGTATCCACTGTGTGTTTGTCACTCCCAGATCTAGCCTCCACATCGAGCTGGGCTCTTCATCTTCAGCCTCCTCGTCTCCTCTGTCCCCCTCCAGCCCCTCCCTGGAGGAGCGAAGGAGACCTGGCACCTTGTTCATCTGGCAGGAGAGAGAACGGCTTCAGCAGCAGCAAAAGGAGAAAGCAAGGTTGATACTGACCCTCAGTAATAACGGAGATATTCTGCTTTTAGCTTCTTCATATTTCTTTTATTTTGAAGATGATGACTCGGCGTTTCTGCTTACCTTACGTGTCCCTCGAGTCAACGCTGTAAATGTGCCCTCATATCTAATTATACGCTGTTGCCTGTCTTAACCTGTTACTTTGTAGTTCGCTGAAGTTCTCCACCAAAACAGGAAGTCATGTGGCCACTGCACAGCAGATGGGAAGTAGTTCATGGTAAGGATGGCGTGCAGATGAACACACGTGAGGCCTGCCATAGAGACAAACGCCTGTTTTAAAATCTTTGTTAAAGTAGTAACAAAGGAAGGGCTGAAGTTGTGCTGCTGATACAAAGTGGCGTCTGTCTCTCTCTAGTGGTACATCACCAGAAAACAGCAAAGCAGAGAATGGCACATCTGGCCTGCGACACAGATGTGCAGTGAGTACTGTCCTTATCTTCAGTTCACAGAGGTAAACAGTTTGTGTGTCTGCTGTTTTAAATCACACTTGTTTTTCCCTCTCAGAGTGCTGACCAGATGAGCACAGGCTCTCCCTCAGTCTCTCTGCAGCGATCAAGCAGCAAGACAGGTAACACAGGAGAGTGTGTGTGTGTGTGTGTGTGTGTGTGTGTGTGTGTGTGTGTGTGTGTGTGTGTGTGTGTGTGTGTGTGTGTGTGTGTGTGTGTGTGTGTGTGTGTGTGTGTGTGTGTGTGTGTGTGTGTGTGTGTGTGTGTGTGTGTGTGTGTGTGTGTGTGTGTGTGTGTGTGTGTGTGTGTAATATCTCACAATTACACGCTCTCGCCTATCAAATCTCAATGTGCAACATTTGCTGTAATACATGACAGTGTAGTTCCTCAGCAGCACAGTTATTGCCCTTTAATGCTCCTTCAAACTACGTTCACACGTTTCAGTGAAGCAATCGTCCACATAAGTCGTTAGCAGCTGTGATGAAGGGGAGCCGTACTGTAATTATGAAATATGCTCAATTCAGTTTTTATGTGTGTGTAATTTTGTGTTGTGATGTGAGTGAGAGTCCATCTTTAACACTTTGCATTGTTGACGTTTGCATAGATGTCCCGTCCTCCCCCAAGACGTCCCCCCCTCCCGGTCAGGCCCAGAAACCCAGCAGCTTCCTGTTTCGGACGTCCTCTCACAGCAGCGTCAAACCCACAGGTACCCAAAGAGCACGCCGCAGCATCACTCCACAATCCACACACCTTTACACCTTTATTTACCTGTCTGCTTTCAGGGGCCATCTTTTCTCTTGGGGAGTCTGGCAGAAGCGAGTCTCGCACAACGCTGCGCTTGCCTAAAGAGGAAAGATCGGACATCACTCAGCTACGCAAGGTAAGCCCGGAAACTGGACGGTTGGTGTCACAGTCAGGCTCCTGATAGGATGAACTAAGAGTTGTGTTAGTGTCATGGTACCTGAGTGGGGTCTACTTTAAAACATGACACCCTGTGTCCTTAATCAGACTCTAGAGTCCCGGCTGAAGATCACCCTACCAGAGGATCTGGGTGAAGCTCTGGCCAATGGCACCATCCTCTGCCAGCTGGTGAATCACATCCGCCCACGCTCCGTGTCCATCATCCACATTCCTTCCCCAGCGGTGGTGAGTCTGGAGGCTTGAAACGGAAATATGGTGCTGATGTTAGTAGCTGTTTGGCTGCTGGTAGCAAACCGTGGGTAGCTGTATGACTCACCTGGTCACTGTGCACTCACCTGTCGGTCATGTGACCGTAAATGAGAACTGTAGAGCGTGTCTGTGCCAGGTTTGGAAAATAAAATTGGCTCGCTATGATGAAAAACACAAAGTGCTCTTACAGAGAGGCAGACAGAATCTTCCTACTTCCTTCTCAGATTTCACATTAAAAGCTTCCAGAAGATTTTTAATGTGAAACAGCACAGAGAGTGTAAAAGCAGCAGCTTCCTGCTGTGATGGAGAGTAACTCACCTGTGTGTGTGTGTGTGTGTGTGTGTGTGTGTGTGTGTGTGGGTGTTTTGTTCACAGCCCAAACTGAGCCTGGCAAAGTGTCGACTCAACGTGGAAAACTTCATCGCCGCCTGTCGCCGGCTGGGAGTCCCCGAGGTAACGTGTGAATGTCCTGACGATGATGAGAATGATCGTGTTGCTGCTTCCTCGTGTAGTCTGCCGTGATGACAGTGCTTTGAATCAAGTCTAAATCTGCTCTTTGCTGTTCTGCCCTGTCCTGCTCTGATGTCCAAGCTTTAACAATATAACTACTCATATTGTCTTTCTGTGCGTTTGCGTGCGTGTGTGTGTGTGTCCTCTCCTGTCCAGACTGAAGTGTGTGTGTGCTCTGATGTGCTTCTGTGTAAGCTGCCCAATGTGCTGCGCTGTGTGACAGCCCTGCTGGCCGTGGAGGGGGGGGAGAAGGACCGGTCCCACTCCTCGCCTGAGGCTTCGTCGTCCTCCACCTCGCTGCTGTCCGCAGACTTCTTGCTCTTCTACTGTGCAGCCATGGCGCTGCTCTACGTCCTCTACTGCTACCTGCTCCCTTAAAGCAACGACATGTGACACGCAGTACGTTCGCCATAGCAACAGGCTGTTAGCATAGAAAGCAAACACACAGAAGAGTCACAGCAGTGTTTGTGCTCATGTTGTCAGACCTGTAAATGTGCTGCTTTGTACTGGTGACTGAACAGAAGCGCTCCGTGATGATTGTCTGTCTGCTGCACCACAGCTTCCTGCACCATCACCAACCGTCTCCTGGAAGTTCATTTAAACCTGGGTCGCTCCGCTAGTGACAAATGAAAGGACACTGCTCTCTGTCCCGATGACACTGGTTATACTGGTGAAACTCTGGTTATACTGGTGAAACTCTGAGGGAAACAGAGCCCAGCTGTTCTGTGTATTTGAAATCTCAGGTTAACCAAGTGGCTTATTAGACATGCTGGAGGATGTTCCAGCTCACAGAGAGAAGCTTTCAGTCACACTGTGTGTATTTGTATTGTTGGGCTCAATGCTTTGCATGATTCACAGTTCCTGATGTTTCCTACACTGGCCCTCACTGCAGCCCTCTCCCCTCCAGATAATCCTCACTCTTAGCCAGTATCCATCTGATTAGCTGTACCTGACAGGTGGGCGGGGCCTCTGTGTCTGACACACCCATATAGGGGATCTCTGCTTTCGCTGACCTCATGAGGAGCTCATACAGAGCATCTGCACCTCATTATTTAATACAAGAATACACAAAATAAAGGCTAATGTTTCCTGATGTGAGCGAGTGAAACGTGCCCGTGCTTCAGCAGGGGGCACCGTTCCTGCCTCAGCCTGTCAGACCTGAGGTTCAAACCCCTCCAGGACGCTCTCTGTGTCAGCTCTGTCAGTGGTCTGTTTGACCAATCAGGGTTAACCCTGACTCGAACCTTTTGTCTGTATAAATGTAAACAGGTCATTAAATTATTGCTTTATTTATTTTGGGTTCTGTTCTATGTTTGGCTATCTCGCTGAAACAAGTCCAACATCTTACCGGGAGTTTTAAAACTTGCGATTAGTGTGTGCACTTTAAGTCACTCTAACAGGTCAATGAGATGTATCCAGGTAAAATAACCCTGTTACAAAGTTTCCTTTGGAGATTCACAGATGTGATTGGCTCAGCGTGGAAGCCTCTGCTGTTTCTACTCAGGGCCAGTGTGTGTGCAACCAACAGGACAGAAACTCGTTACTGCAGGACGACAGATTTGGGAGATTCAGGCTACTGTGAGTTGCATTCAGTGTTTGAGCAAATATTCAAACATCTGAAACTCAGAGTGTAGGCGATAGTATTTCACTGGGAGAAATGGGAAATGAAAACTGTTTCCTTTTAGCTTCATACACGTCACCACTTCAACTTCCTTAAAAAAGTTGACGTGCTTCCTTTCATGTCATTAAAAGTCCCTTTCATTATGTTAAAGTCAGGCTGTCCCATTGCTGACTTTATTATTTCTATAACTTTCTATTTGGCTTTACAGCAGTTTCCCAGCTAAGTGAGTGAGTGTGCACGTCACCACAGACTGATCTGACCTCAGACCCGCTCGTCTTCCACTTTAAGGAACTCTATGAGGAGCCGGTTTAGCCTGTCGGCGTGGTATAAACTTCCTGTGATGTCACTCTGCTGAGACACAGCAGACGTTTGTTGTTTATTCATGATGAGTTTAGCGCTGCTGTTGGAGGTAACAGCAACTAACTGAATCAGCCCGCCAACTAAAATGTGACCCGTAAAGACCATTGATTTAAAGATAATGGCTCTTTTTTTCCATCACTGTTGCTGCTGTGGGACTAAAACTACACGATGCAGTCTGGCTTTTGGCTTCAGGGCCACTTTACTTAAAGGCTGCTTCAGTCTATCAGCTGTTTGTGGGCCAGCTGATTCGATCAGTTTATATATGAAGCGACAGTAGTTGCCTCGAGGCTCTCAGCTGATGAGATGAGTGAGCAGCAGAGCGGCGAGCAGCGGCTTCCTGTTACACGTGTCCTTTGTTACATATGAACTTTGGTTATCACAGACTTACATGGGTCCACTTGTAATTCTTTATGTAAATAGATTATGGGCTCATATACATGTTACACACTGCATTCATCATTATCTCGATTATTTAATGTGAAACACTCGGTACCTGAATCAGAAGCTATTGTAAATTTACTCCTAAACAAACAAACAGAAAGTCTGCACGTTTGTGTGTGAGCACTTATTTCTGTGCTGCGTGGCAGGAAAGGCTGTTTCCCCTTAAATGTGCCACATTTGTGTGGAAATAACAGGAAAAACCTGCCAGACCTTCTCTGCTGATGTCAAACAGCTTGTTCTGCTTTTTGGATTGGATGATTGAAACAAGACTTATCGGCTGTGGAAGAACCGTACACAGGTACAGCAGCCTGGCACCTGGGTTCATGCAGGTCACACACTGCTGTTGGACGGCGTCCGACCAGCGCGTGTCACATGTGCCGGTGTGAGTGTGTTGGTTAGTCTGGGACAAACAGGCTGATCCTAGAAGTGTTCGATGGGACTGAGGTCAGCACTGTGGGCAGGTGGACCTTTGGTGCATCTCCCACCAAAGGTCCTTTCTCACCTTATCAGGTAAGAGAGTCCTGTTATGTCTCCTCCACACTTTGACCCGTTCAGGCTCCAGCAGCACCACATGGTCAGAATAAGCTGCTTGGTGCTGACAGAGAAGCTGTGGCAGGTTTTCATGGTGAAGGACACGCTGAGCTCTGTCCCAGCGTCTCGTTACAACAAAGAAACAACGTTTCCTTACTTTCTGTTTAAAGTTTATTTAACAATTCTCACTTTCTGGAGTTCCTGTTTCAACACGTTCGTCTGAAGGAAATTTTATTCTATTTATTGTTTTATTGTGTTTAAACTTCTATTTTTTTAGCGGTTACAGACCAATGACCGAGCAAAATAAATAAAGGACACAAGTGTTGCTTTATTTCACTTTAGACATAATATATGAAGTAGGTGCAAATGATAGTTGTAGAAGCTGAGCTCCGTTGATGTTGGCTCTGCTGCGCCCTCAGTGTGAGTACAGTGGGACTGATTGGCTCTGGTGTGAGGACGCTGTTTTATATTGATTTAGATTTTTGTCCTTGTAAAACCAAAATAACTGCTTCTTCTATCTGACAGTTTTATGAACTCTGCTGTTGTTTCAGCTCAGATGTATATTTTTGTAGGTCAAACTGGACGAACACTAACTGATAAAATACACAATGATGCAGACATGTTCTTCAATGTTAGTCCAAATACATTTGTATTGTATATTTCTACACCTTTTACTAACGAGGATGATTTTTGACTTTTTCTGTTGTAATTAAATGATTTCAGATGAACTCTTTGGTGCTTCTCTGCTGTGTTTGCTTTGCTGCTGTTGTGTCTTCCTGCAGCTTCAGTGTCTCGTTCTGTGAAGCTTACATGCGTCCACCTCGCTCATGAAATCGTCTCATCTGTCTTGATTTTCGACCCGTCATGTGTGAGTTGTGACAAACCATCAAACTGATGTGAAAACTGCTAATGAGTCTGAAACCTCTCGGTTCTCTTTTTTTCTGTTAGAAAAACAAAAACCTGTCAGAGTTTCTATAATACAGTGACAGCAGCATCAGGCTGTGCTCTAACATCAGTGTTTCAAACCCATTTAAACACCTGCGTTAGTCCTGAGGCAGCTCGTGCTCACACAGGTTGGAGGTGAGGAGATTTATACCGATGTTCATTTAAATTGTTCCCTTTTGTGAGGCTCATCGTTGGGCTTTAAATGTGGAGTCAGACATAAACCATTCAATCTGTATCTGTTCCACGTTTCTCCAATGAGACAGGAGCTCGGATGGAAACACAACATGATGTTCGGTCACTGTCACGTGTTAAAAGCTGCACTTGGCTTCTGCAACATGGAGAATAACTTTTAAGTGTGTCGGTGTTTTTCTCATTAATATATTTAATACAGATGTAACAACCTGAGTATTCAACACATGCAAAGTAAAAGTGGAAAGAAGTGCTGGCCACACTAAAATGTGTTTAATATTTAGTAGACGAGCGTTTCTTGGTAGTGACAGCTTGAACGAAGCCTCCTGTACTGCGTTGCTCAGGTATGATCTTGGCCCTCTGTGGTTCCAGAGCTTCTCTCTGAACTTGGATATCAGTGTTTTCCATCGAGTGGATTCGAGTTGGGTGATTGGCTGGGATCTATTTTCTTTCCTTGGCTGTGTGTTTGGGATCACGTCCACGTCTGCCATCGTCGTCTCCCACATGCTGAACAACAGCCCTAAACCTCCAAACTTCACTGTTATTTCGGTGCTTTTGGGGTGACGTGCAGTGACATCCAAAGACTTGCATTTTGCTCTCTGACCACGCTGAACGTTAACAGTTCACTGGTTTGTCTGAATGTTACACACACACACACACACACACACACACACACACACACACACACACACACACACACACACACACACACACACACACACACACACACACAGTCAAAATGCATCATCTTCAGTAAAGAATGAATAGGTCAGTAAAGTCATGCTCTGATATTCAGGGAAACGTTTGCACTGTGATGTAACTGCATCCTCTCATTAAGTGACAGCTGTTAAGGTTTCGTTCATTCTGCAGCTGATTCCAGCAGGAAGGAGCTTTTTCCAAATTCAATGGGAACTTTTAGGAAACGCCTCATTTTGTATTAACACATTAATGCTTTTTTGGGACCAAACCTAACCTTACAAAGAAGTTTTAATATCTTGAATATTTTTGCATGAAGGTGTTCATAATAAAGTTTTTCTTTATTAAATGATGGAAAACTTGTTTGTGACAGGACTCTTCTTAGTTTTGTCTAATTAGCAAAGTTTTTCAAATCTGATCACACCACACTTACAAATATGCAGCATTATCACAAGTTATCAAACTGGGCATACCCTGTTCTGTTAATAAGTGACTGCTTACTGATGAATGTGTGTTTCTTACTTGGATCTACTTCCTGCCCTCTCCGTCCCCTTCCAGGATTCTTTGTGTTCCCCTCAACTCATCATGGAGGATGAAGGCCTGAGTCGGTTGGCCCAGACTGTCCAGATGTTGTCCGATCTGGCAGACCAGCGAGCCCCAAAAACATGAAGCCTTTGTGGCTGCTAGCTCAAAGCAGTCTCGGCACCACAGTGCCACGCCAGCAGTATCTCAGGACCAGTGTTGTATTTTTACATGCTTCATATTTGATCAACTTTTCAGAGTTTGTATTGAGAACAGCTTTCAAATATCATAAAAAAGGTAACGGTTCAAATAAACCTGTAAATGAGTCAAGTGCTCGTTGTATCCGCATCATTTCAGAGAGTCTGTGATGTTATTTTGTACCTGTAGTCGTACTGCAGTTCAAAACAAACAAGTGTTTAATGAACAATAAAAAATATATTAAAGCTACGATTTGTTGATGTGAGCGATGGAAAGGATGCAAGTCGTCAGTTAAACTACAACCAGCAAGCTGCTCTCACTGCCAAGCACATTGGGATGGTAAGTTCAGCTGAACATTATCAGTGAGTTGCTGTTCTCTGCAGTTCAATATTCAGTCCTGACAGCAAAGTAAAGCACAGTAACTTAATGTCACTGCTTACACAAAGTGTAACAGTTCGCCTCAGAGTTCAGTTTGAATAAATGTTCCACGACCTTTAGGTGATTCAACACGTTCCCTCTTCTAACCCCAGACATGGACAGAACCTGTTGCGAGTGAATCTGTTTCCCTTCAGTTCCATGATGAAGGTCTGGACTCTGGCAGGTCTGTTTGGTCTGGAGCCGACCAACAATGAAAGAATCACCTGCATCATTTCTAATGGTTAGGTTTGCACAGCAGCTCTAGCACGAAAGTTTTGTGCCATCCCTTATTTCTTTATTTTGCAAAAAAAAAAAAGAAAAATGAATGAAGTGATTTATTGCAATGTGCAAACATAAATGGACAGAACATATGGAAAAACCAAGTTTGTACACTTCTAATGAGCTTGCGAGTCAGTATTTGGTGTGACGACTTTTATTTAGCATGAGCTCATCAGCCATCCAGTCCTGTTGAAGGACATTTCAGAGCTCTTCTTAATGTGTTTGCTTTGATTCATTCTCTCTCGAGATATTGTTACAATATAGCTTCCCCTTATGTCTGTTGTCAGTGATTTTCAGCCCAATTCTTCTTCACGGCTCGCCTTTTCCCCTTCCATTTCCGTTCCTTAGGAATACCTTGTTACCTTCCACTGACACCCTTTATGATGAGGCTTGAACAATCAGTATATGGATCAACTGAGGCGCAGGGTGGATTTCCCACGGTGACTGCAGGACACGACTTTTGTTTCCAAGCCACCTGTTTTATTTTCCTCTGCACACCTCGTGAAAACATAGTTTTCAGCTAATAACTCTTTGGGAATCACCTTGTTTTTGCAGAAATGCTCTTATGCCTGTCAAACTATGTTATCAAATTTATTTAAAAAGAATTATTTTACTAAAGAAAAGGAAACCAAAGTATGTATTTTTGCAGTAAGCTGCTAATAAAGATTCTAAAGATAAAATTATACAACCTGACTTTTTTTGCTATTACAAAATATTTCTGTTATGTGCAGACATAATAACGGTTCATCCCCTGGGAGCAAAGTGGCCAAACAAGCAGGAAACTGGTGAACGAAGTCCGAGTTTGAGTCTTTCCAACAGGTGTACCACACCCATACCACATGGGGGCGGTATAGCGCCTAACAGCTATTGGCCAATCGTCTTCAAACACAAGAAGAAGAGAGGAAGCGGAGGGTGAGGGTGGAAACAGCTACCCCACACTAGACTTCATTGAATGAGATTCAACATCAATTAGCGTTTGTTTTGGTTCAGTGTTCTGCATACAGAATACGCTCATATTCAGTCAGAGGAACTTGGATAGAATTTTTTACACCTCTACAGATCACGGGTAAGCATGCAGTGGCAACATTTAGCTAGGAAGCAAACACACGCTGGGCGGTTTATTTTTCTGCTAGCATGGTATCTGCCTACAGTTCGCTTAGCTAGCTGAGGACAACATGGTTATAGCTCAAAGGTTAGCCCGCACACTCCACAGATAATTAAAGAACTCTGCAAATTTGAATAACTTCAGCTTATTGCTTATGTTCGTGTTGATGCTTCTTTGTCAATAGTCACGATATATTATAATAAAAAGCAGTTTGCAGTTAGTGTGAGCTTTATTCAGTCTTATTTGATGAAACCACGGCAACGTTAAGCTAGCTATTAGCATTCACGAGATAGCATTGGTGTAGACTATTTCCTGCAGAAGTGCTCAGAATGGAAGAGTTTTATTGAGAAAAACATTTATTTAGTAATTAATTTTTTTAATCCTGCATGTAAACAGTTAAGTTCATAGCTACGTGTAGTTCCTGTCGCTTTTTGTCAATGCCGCTGTCATCACACAGTGGTCGGACTGAAGCTAGCAAGATACACTGCAGGACTAACATCAGTGAGCAGGATGAGTGAAGCAGCGTGAAGGCACCGGGACGTGGATTCTGTGTCTGTGGAGAGGCTAGCAAAGCCTGTGGCTGTCTAATATTACAATAGGCAGTAAGTGCAAAGTGGCTTCAGCTCCCGCTGAAACAGTCCCACGCGTTAGTTGTAAAATTACCGCGTGGAGGTTATAGGTCATTATCACTGCCTTTATATTCCTAGTAGTTGTTTTGTAATAATTGTGCCAAAATTAGCTTCAGTGCTTTGTTATAACAAGTAAAGACTTTGTAACGGCTTGTTTACGTTACAAGTGTTCAGTAAGATTAGAAAAGTGCTGCCATGTCAAATCAATGAAATTTACTAATACTTTTACTTTTTGTCACAATAATGACGTGTAAATAAGAACTATAGGGTTCCTTTCATGTGAAGTTGTCTCTTATAGGCTACTTATGAATATGTTTTGTAACCACACAGTTCTTTTTTTAATGTAAGACATGGCGGCTCCACGTAGCCCTAAAATGTGAGAGACTCCCCTAAAAATACAACATAATGGCGGCGATGCTTTGAGACTGTGATAGGCTAGCCCAGGGTCCTGAGTGTCCTGTACTGCCTGTGGAGCGCTGTCTGGATTTATGCAGGCTGAATCAGATAAACTCATGTATAAATGCTGTAAACTGCATATCATTGTAATTTACAAACTAGAATAATAAATCTGCATGAAAATGTGTATTTTCATCTTTACATTTTGGTATATAGCACTACATCTCTATGAAGCAAAATGATTCATAGTGTTTTCTTTTTGTCACCTAAAATGCAAACAGACAGAAGCATCTACTGTGTTATTCTGATGTCCACTGAGGACTTTGTGAACTGACTGTATTCTCTCCCACCGTTGCAGACTGTGTGTGTTTGTAGGTGACGAGCTGGCGCAGGTTGTGGGCTTTTCTTGGATAATGCGAGACAGTGGTGGTAGCCTAGCCCAGAACCGCTGGCAGAGAGACCTGGGTCTGACCGCTGTGGGGCAGAACGACACAGGAGGAGGTTAGCACTCGCTGTTTGTGTGTAAATATTTACCCCCCAGTAGGATGGACGTTCAGCGCACTGGGTCAGTCACTAGTGGAAACCCTAAGAGTTTGATGGACACGAGGTCACTTTCATTTTGAAATGAAATGTCACAACGCAGAGACTCCAGCAACACTTAAAAGTAAAGAGGAGCAACTTTACTGACTGACCAGCACGTTTCGGCTTGTGGCCTTCATCAGGGTCATCATCACCCTGATGAAGTGTTGCTGGAGTCCCTGCATTGTGACTTTCTCATCCTCCCCGTGCACCTGAAATGAAATGTCGGACATAAATGACTGAATATTCAACAACAGTGTGGCGTAGGTTTATAAAACTTGCCTAAATTTGTTTTTCTTTTTCTTTATTGTGTCTCATTGTATGTTTTAAGAACTTGGCTTTTATGGCATTTAAAAAAATCCATATAAGATATAGTGAGCAGTGAAGTTCAGCAGTGAGCTGTGGCCCTCAGGGGTCCCTAGAAGTCTTCGTCAGGGGTGTCCGACTGCAGGCCTCGAGTGTCCTGCAGGTTTCAGACGTGTCAGCTGATTTAAATGGCCTCCTGAACATGTCTTGAAGTTCTCCAGAGGTCTGGGAATGACCCGATCATGTGATTCAGGTGTGTTGACCCAGGGTGAGATCTAAAACCTGCAGGACACCTGAGGCCTGGAGTTCCCCACCCCTGATCTACACAGTGTCTAAAACGTGAAGCTGGGTGGTGTGAAACCAGCATGCAGCTTAGGTTTCCCCCCAGGATATTTCATTCATTTCATTGAATCGTTCCTTATGGAGGACGGAGCGATCACAGCACTCATAGCTGACCTTATTAAACACGCACTGAATGTATGCACACATGCTCTCATCTTATTATAACTGCTGCTTTTCTATAGTGTCTTTAAGCTCTCGTTAGTGATCACACAACAAACACTAATCAGACTCTGGTAGTTTCTCTTTGGCAGCATAAAAAGGACTTGTTGGATTAACCAGCACTAAGAACAGAGATGACTGAATGTGTTCCCAGGCAGAAAGTTTCCTCGTGGTGTTGCAGGGTCGACCCAAATTTGGCCGTACTTTTCCAGATTTGGATTTTGACAAGATCCCCAACATCACCGAGTGAAATGAACCCAAAAACCAAACCTCCAAAAATGAAAAATGAATGATGTCCAAAGCAAACTGAAGAAAGCAGCTAGAGCTCTTACCTAAGGCTGTGTTCAGATATTCAAAGTAAGTCTGAGGGGGTGACTCAAGACCTTTGGACAGCACTGTGGGTTAGATGTTATTTTTAAAGTGTCAGAGGTCCATGCACACTACAGTAGTTTGGCATGTTGGTAGGTGGTTGCTGAGTAACGTGATACAGATAGTACCTTCAGGGGCAAAGATGCACCTGTGTGCCGTGTTTTTATTGTGTATGAAGAGCTCATGGATACATACATTACTTCTTATCCGGGGTAATGAGATGCAGCAGTACCTTTGGGCCGTCATGGTGTCTGATTGGGTGATAATCACTGCTGTTTGTTTCATAGGTGGGATTCCAGGGGACCGCCTCATAGTCCCAGTGTCAGATCACAGTGTATCCACCCCCATGCACCTGAGACTGGAACATAAAGAAAAGGTGTGGACGGGTGAATATGTAGTGGATGAGGAAGATGGCATAGGTGGGACTGAAGCAGTAGGTGATGATGAAGTAAACAACTTTGATGGTGAAGACATGGGTAAGTTTGACAGCAAGAGTTTGGAAAACAATGAGGAGGAAGACGTTGAAGAGGACAGAGACCAGGAGGTGGAGGAGTGGGGAATCTCAGATTTTTCTTCCCAGTCTTCCCAACACCTTCATTCACAACAGCACGATCATCAGAGACCAGAACAGAAGGCTGAAGAGTTCGGCGAGGCCCCCGTAGATCAGGCACTAAGCCAGGCTGAAGTGGGAGACTTGTTTAGGTCCCACCTAAGCAGGTACAGGGCTCTGAGAAGACTCGGGCGCTTGCAGCGTTTGCGATGCCGTGGAGGTCTTGGGTTTCGGCTCTCTCAGCACTGGAAGAGCTGGCGCCAGCGGGCCCGGTGGATGTGCTCCGTAAGACACAGGTGGAGCCACAAAGGGCAAAGGAACGCTCAAAGGGAACAGAGGAGACTGAAACGGTATGAGGAGCCCCCGTACAGGCACGAGGAGTACGACGGCAGTGATGACGGGCACACAGAGTCTGACAGAGGTACTTATTCATGTGTGGGAATGCTAACTAATGGGAGCAGCAGGCATTAATAATGATAGATTTTGTCATTGGCAACAATCAGAGCTCAATAACAAAAGTAACAAATGTTTTCAGTCTGCTTCAGGCGCCAGTTTTACCACGAGGAGAAACTGGAAATAATAATTTTTTATGCATCATAAATAAATTTCTGTAAGCTGCAGTGACACCAGCTGTGCTACACTGCAGCACCTGGTTTAGTACAGTTTATTTTAGCCCTCCTGTTACTGTTTAAAGTTGCAGTTAAGTTCCCTTTGACCCAAATTGATTTAAAAACTGTTATTTTTGGAATTTGATACAAATGGCTTAGTCTGCAGATTCCATAACAAGTATAACTTCTTTCCTTTGGCAGATCAGCAAATAAACGGCTCCTCCTCAGAAAAGCAGGAGGACAGAGTGAGGCTGGAGGCAGAGGTCAGGCCGGCAGAGCTGGCTCTTACTGAAGAACACACGAGTTGTGTGAATGGTATGTATCACAAATGCTTCTAGCCTTGCATTAAATGTTTGTGCAGTGCCAGCGTGGGCAGCACGGATGCTCAAGGTCGTGAGCTGGAGAGCGAGGCGACGTAGGCGCTTCAAACTGATACTGTAGGCACATCAAGTCTTGGACGAGTTTGAATATCAGTGAGCTGAAGAGGTCAGGTTTTCTGAATGTGAGAGCTTGTGAATAACATCGGTGTGTCTACCAGGAGGCTGACGGGCAGCACTGGTGATTGCCAGCTCGCATCAAACATGACGTCTGCTCTGTCTTAATACCCAAAGACTTGAATCAGTCTTGGAGTTAAACATGTTTTCCTTACTGAACAGTCCATGAGCTGCAGATGCTGAATGTGTCGTTGCTGATGTATTTGTACTTTCTTGTCCGTAGTGAGGAAAGTTGTTGCCACACAACAGTTTTCATGCTCCTTATGTCGCACTTGGAATGCATGTCTGAGGCAGGGGAGACACTTTGTGCTGTCCCGTCTACACGACAGGCCGGGACCCCATAACTCAGGACCCTTTTCATCCAGCTGTCATTGCTTTTATCTACATATATATGGAGGCACCAACCAGACCACACACACTTGTTGCTCCTCCATTATGTCCTGTTATCCTCAGCAATAAACCTCACATGACAGCTGCGTTGACTGCAGAGACCCTGACTTTACGTCCAGGGTCTGAGGTGTCCCCAGTCTACCACAGGCTGCTGAAGACACTAGAGTTTGTCTTTAGCTGTGCGTCTCTAAACTGTTTTTAGACTGACACGTGTTTCCTGCTCTGTCTCAGTGCGTCCCTTCATTGTGACTGGATGACGTCCTGTTTCATGTCTGTCCTCGTGTACCTCCCTGCTGTGTTTCAGTGCTGTGTCTTTGTACCCACTCGTTCCCTGTTGTTACCTCGAAGGCAGGTGGGTTAGATTATCCTAGTAATCAAGTATTCCACTGATTGTTCCATCATTGGCCAAGAAATATATGGATCTCATTAATGAGCCGTGATAAATATTGAAACATGAACTGCTCATTGGTTTCATCTTACAGATGTTTTTAATTTAAAGTTTGACATCCATCAAAAAACAGAAATAAATAAAAGCTTTGATTGTGTTTATGTGCTCACACGAGTTACTGTGTTTTTGTGGAAGGCTGACAGTACTGTTTAGTGTGTGTGTGTGTGTGTGTGTGTGTGTGTGGACATGACCCTATGGTAGCATCATGTTCACTGGTGCTTTGTGTTTAAAAACTGGGAGCTGTGGGGCTTAATGTTGTCACACTTTTGATGCACACGCTGCTCCCAGATATTTTTCTATTTTGAGTGTCAAATGTGGATGAAACTGGCATTTCCATGGTGACAGCTGAGGGTTAAAGTGAAGTATCGACACAAAGAGTATGAATGTAGACTATAGCTCGTAAAGGATTTCTGCACTAAACTGTTGGAACATGAATAACGTGGCGTTACCACAGTGCTGCAGCTCCACACTGTCATTTATTCAGACGGTAGCAGTTTGTGTCATTAACGTCACGTTTGATGGATGGCGTACGTCATCATGTTAGCAGAACCTGAGCTGGAGCTTGTAAAGTCTTACAGGTTTGTAACCCTGCTGTGTCACATCTGTGTGCTTTTCATGGAGGAGCACAGAAGTTTCAGAGTGTTTCAGTTTGTGCTGGACGTCCTCTGTTGAACATCATCCGTTTAAAAGGTGCCAGTATTAAACTCACTGCTCAGGTTTGCTCATCGTTGGTGCTAGGAAGTGTAAATGTATGTGTTTCAGCTGGACATGTTGTATGACGTCAGAATGTTACCTGTATCATACCTGTGGATGGTGTGTGGCACAGCCCTCATTCATGTGGTTGTCATCTGTCTCGAGGTATTCTGGAAGAGTCGCTACGGCAGTACGGCAGTTTGATCCCCATCCACGTGGATGATGTTGTGGAGAAACTTCAGGACATCTTCAATGAAAACTTCTCACACCCACACAGGTGAGACGTAGTGATACTGTCGTGTTAACAGTATTCTGTGTTGTTACCATCCTGCTCTCATCCTTTTGTGCAGTAAAAATTAAGGTAGTGTCCGTATCCACGCTGTAATCTGCACCACTACTCTCGCCCTCTGACACACCAGCTGAAATCAGCTCAGCGACAGTGCAAGAAGCGATTCCTGAGATTGAGACCGATTCTGAGGAACCGGACTACTGGGAGTCCCTACCATCATGTTATCCCTGAATATGGGATTTTCTGGTTTCAGGATTAACTGTTATTAAATTGTGAAAACAAAAACTGGACAGTGTGGGCAGTGAGCTGCTATCTGTAACATGTATGTAAATGTCAGATGGTCCCAGAGGGTCTGCACCTCACATCCGTTACCTTATATAAACTGTAAGGGAGGCACTCGCAGTGTGACATTACGCAGGCCGGCTGACACATCCTGTCATTCCCCATGAACACACACTCCCTGTGTTTTGGAACACGAGTGAATCCATTGTACTGTATGTGGCACAGGTTTGGTCAGGTTCACGTGTAAACGTCCTCTGTTCTTACCTTATTAACAAACCAGGGCGTGCCTAATGTATGCGTTTCTCCTCCCTGGTCTCGGAGCAGTGACTCTTTGATTTGATAATCCTTTCCTGACCAAGCAGCCCATGGAGCTGTCTGCTTTACACTCATCAGTGGCCACTGCCACGGACCGTGAGTGGGTGTCACAGGGTTGTCATGTGAATCCACAGAGGTTTGCTGTCTGAGCCAGTCCTGTGAAAGGCTGAGTTTAAATGAGTCTGGTCTCCCTCTGAGGGTGGTTGAGACCATGTAGAGCTTCAACACACTCACTTAATGATGAGACGTGTGTGCAGCTTGTAATCACATTCCTTATCAGTTCAAATGTGTTTTGCTTCCTTCAGGATTTTCTGGATAAGTGAGGAGCATTTTCCACTATTGAAGTGTGTTTAGCTCCAATTTCAGCCTGCCATGTTGCGTTTGGGAATGAAGCAGCTGATAAGGGGGCCCGCTGCCTGACGCCTGCTGTTAAACAGGTTGTTCCCTTCTGAGATTTAGCCACAGTGTCAGAGTTTCAGAGCTGAGTTTTGAGCCTGTGGAGTGTGTGGACCTGAAGCTCATTTCACACAAAAACAGTCATTAGCAAAAAGGATGATTGAATTTTATGTAGCCATACTTCCTGTGGGAAGCTTTCCCTCCAAACACAGTGAGGTAGTTCTGCTCCAGTCCTACTGTGGACCTGCTCAATCCACCAGAGGAAGGTGGACCCCTAATGGGCTCTTTTGTGAATGTGTTGCATCCCCACACACGTGTTAGGTTTTTGTTTTTGGCCTTGATGTGACTCACTGCACCCTTGGTGCTTAGCATGAGCTGTTAGCTCCATACTGAGCTTTGGCGTGTCCTGGGTCGAGGTGTTATAGTCTTTGGAACAATCTCCTGTAGTGAGATACACACTGTTTGGTTACACGAGCAACCCCAGTTCTCTGAAAACCAAAGCTGGTATCTCACCATGGTGCCCTGCTCACATGGTCACATCAAAGAAACACTTTGTGAATGCCTGGTGTGGTCCAGGGGCCAGGGGCCCTTATAAAGGGGGTCTGTGGTCTTGAACCGTCTTCTTGATGTGGTGGAAGTGGAGCTTCCATGATTGGTCACGCCAGGATGGCATACTCCACAGCTCGCTTGGTTTTCAGAGAACCAGGGTTAGTGTGGCTGTGAAGGTAGAGCGGGCCATCTACTCATCGGAAAATTGGGGTTTTCTTTATCCATTAGCTTTTCCTGTCTGCATGCTTCTGTATCCTTGGGGAAGCTACTGAACCTCGAGTTGCTCGTGAGGCATTCGGCGGAGTGTGGAGACGGAGAAAAGCTCTTAGATGTACAAAAAAGTGCTTGGATAAATGTCTTTTTGGTGACTTAATGTTCCTGTAATCACTATTTAACTGCAGTTGTTTTGTTTTTGCAGCCGGCGCGATCCTTTGACTTGGGCTATGTAATAGAAGCTTTCATTAGCGATGTC
The DNA here is from genome assembly GCF_013358895.1 of Oreochromis aureus. NCBI lineage: Eukaryota > Metazoa > Chordata > Actinopteri > Cichliformes > Cichlidae > Oreochromis > Oreochromis aureus. The sequence continues at coordinate 4,250,260 of NC_052944.1, forward strand.
TGAATACATGGAGCTAACTGTACATCTGTTTTTGATTTGTTCTTCCTTAGAAAAGCAGTGGTCCAACATCTAATACACTCCTTCCACCGCTCATCAGGATCTGTTGCATGTAAAACATTCAGAGTCAACTACAAACGGCATGTTCTGACCATGGACGACCTGGGCACCCTGTATGGACAGAACTGGCTCAATGACCAGGTATGCTAGCACACTCTAACTGTACACTTTAGGCCTTTTGGGGGGAATTTTGACTTAACCTTAGGCATTAGTGCACCTAAATCCAAAGGGAGTCATTTAAATGTGATTCAGTACACCTGTGTTGTTCCTGCTGTGGCACATTTTAGAGATACTGCTGTTAATACTTTGTAACTTGTATGTGCTGTAAATGATGCAGGTGCATGGACTGTTAGGTACGTCAGTACATGTTCTCTCTCAAAAGTTGAGATGTTACAACATCCAATGTTTCATCATCAAGAGAAGTAAAACAAATTAAAGCTGCGAGCACTGATGATGATGATGGGACTCTTTGGTTTATTGTAGAGTCTTTACCTTCCAGAAGAAAGTGCCATGAAGCTGTTGTCATTTGGGGCTATAGAAGTTAAACTAAACAGAACTGAAAATTTCATTTTGCTGGAGGTGGGAGTGGTGCTGTTGAGCCATTTCCTGTAATCCTATTTAAATCAAACTCAACGATCCCGTTAAATATGCAGGAGGTTTTGGACAGTGTGCATTTGACTTACAGCAGGTTTGTGCTTCCTGCCGTAACTTTGAGGCAAACTGTAACACAAACTACTGAAGACTTTCCGAACCAAATTTTCATTTTTCATTCCTTGTCAACCGCACTGAACCACATAACCACCAAGTGTAATATCTGGAAATGACAAACTGCAGACTTCCTGTTGGGTTTGTCTCGAAGGTCCTCTGAACTGATTGGTGTTGGAATGTTGCACATGTGTACCAAATTTCACCCACACAGGTGAAACTGTATGTAGAGCCATTTTGTACTGTCCACATGCCAGACCCATAAAATATGTATGTTTTCACCAGCGCAGATGCGTGTGCAAAGTTTCAGACTGTATTTATGAAAACAGCTGTTTGGTTTCACACTCTCGGGCCTCAAACGTAAAGAGAATCATATCAAAAGTGTTGCTGCCTGAGAACATTGGGGAAATGTCTTTGCACCTTAATTCTTAGACTGTTTTTGTGTTATTCAGGTGATGAACATGTACGGTGAGCTGGTCATGGACTCTGTGCCAAAGAAGGTGAGGAAACGGCACACTAAACTAAAAAACAGTGTCCTTGTGAAATGAAGGTTTATTCCAGCTTATGCTGTGGATGGTTTACATGGTTTACCTACCAACAGTTATTATTGTCTCGTTGCTAAATGTAACATCTTCTGAGATTCTTCAGCCTTGTCTGATCCTTCTGCTGCTCCACACTGAAACCATATTTCATCAGTACACAATATCAACTACATCGAATACTTGATGTATTTAGTACACAAGTATAGATTTTTTTCCACAACCTCTTTCTGTGTATTTAGCTCATAATGAAAATAGCCACAGAATATATAATCTGAGTATACAAAGAATATCCAGCTGTGATATGATCCTCTTCCTTTTTCATTTTCATGGATGGTCTAATAAGTGAATTGTAATAATATTATATTTAGGGCAGAAACTATTGATTGTTTGAATTGGGTAGTTCAGTTCAATTCAGTGTTATTTATACAACGCCAAATCACCACAGTTGCTTCAAACTGCTTTATATTGTAAGGTTGGAGATCTTACAATAGTGCAAAGAGAACAGAGAAAAGCCAACAATCATATGACCCCCTATGGGCAAGCGCTCTGGTGACAGTGGGAAGGAAAAACTCCCTTTTAACAGGAAGAAACCTCCAACAGAACCAGGCTCAGGGAGGGGCGGGGCCATCTGCCAGGACTAGTTGGAGGTGAAAGGAGGGAGACGGGGCAAAAGCAAGCCAGCCCTTGCAGCCTAGGCCTATTGCAGAATAACTAAGGGAGGATTCAGGGTCACCTGGTCCAGCCCTAACTATATGCTTTAGCAAAAAGGAAAGTTTGAAGCCTAATCTTGAAAGTAGAGATAGTGTCTGTCTCCCGAATCCAAACTGGAAGCTGGTTCCACAGAAGAGGGGCCTGAAAACTGAAGGCTCTGCCTCCCATTCTACTTTTAAATACTCTAGGAACAACAAGTAGGCCTGCAGTGTGAGAGCGAAGTGCTCTAATAGGGTGATATGGTACTACAAGGTCATTAAGATAAGATGGGGCCTGATTATTCCTCATCACTTGGTGTTTGCTCTCTCTGCTGCATCACTCTCTGTTCCTGTTAAAACGTACAGTGTTGTTTTTGTGTAGCTTATCTGTGTAGTCGATTTAATTAGAAACTTATAGTTAACGTCTTATTTCGGAGTGTAATCTTCACGTGCTTTGTCCAGAGCGCACTCTCTGATTCACCCACTAGTTAATTTCACAGTTTTCACTCACTGTGTCTTCAGGGATTCGCTAGCTTAGCTCATAGCCGACTTGTAAGCAGCGTGGCCTCTTAACCTTTGTGTCAGCTGTGGTTGTTTTCAAGTGCTTTATAAATAAAGGTGATGATGATGATGATTAACCTGTTCCTCCTGCACTTTCCTGCTCATTGGGTCAGATGTTTAGACCTACTTTGGTAATAACGAATAATAAATACATGTAATAAATGTAGCCTGTTTGTGGAGGCCAGGATCACTGATTGGAAAAACCCGTAGCTAGCCAGGCCGCTGTAGCCGGTGCAGTCAAAGGTAGCGTGGGCTCCATTTGCTCTCCCCTGGCAGAGTGACCTGAGCAGCTGGAGTAAAAGGATGGCTGCGTGACAGTGAGGAGGAAGCGTCGTTCTAAACAGAAGCCCCTGGTACACTACCAACCGCTTCTTGTGTCTAATCGTTCTGCTGCCAGACAAGAAGCCAAACTTGAGCAAACGATTTAAACACAAATAACCAAGAAAGAACAAAGAGTAAAACAGTGAAATGTTAAACATTAAACATTATGTCTCTCTCTTCTAAGTCCCTGTTAGTACATTAATTAATAATTAATACACAAATGGATTTACCTGGTTACAGCAGGATGATTATGTTAGTTTAAATGAATCAACACCCCCGAGTCATTCTAACCATCAGAAACCTCGAAGCACAGGCCGAGGGGGCGCTGTGGCAGCAATCTTCCACCTCAGCTTGTTAATCAACCAAAGACCCAGACAGTTTGAATTCATTTGAAGGCCTGATGCTCAGCCTCGTCCAGCCCAGCTGGAAAACTCCAAAACCAGTCTTATTTGTTGTTATTTCTCATCCACCTGGGCCTCACACAGAGTTTGTCTGAATTCTGGTTGATGTTGTTTTTGATAAAGTGTGGAAACGCCTGGCAGGGTGTGTGGCTTATCAGCAGCCGGGTATAACGAGCTGCCAATTATGGATTAAGGAGCTTTTTTCTTTTGCTGTCATGTTATGATGGTAAAAAAACTGTGCTGAGTCCTGTCTCTGGCTGCGCATGTCCCTTGCTGCTCACGTAGTAATGGTCTGTGTAATCCCATTACTACGGATGATTTTCTGCCATCAATCAAAATCATTTTTTTTCTTTTTCAGGTCCATTTTTTCAACAGCTTCTTTTACGATAAGCTAAGGACAAAAGGCTACGAAGGAGTCAAGCGGTGGACAAAAAATGTAAGTGAATGCTGCCAACGTACTCTGAGTAGTTTAGCAGCATATTAACACTTTATATTAATATGCAGGAATAAAACAATGAGTGTCGTTAGAGCTGGATGATAAAAGAGATTCATTCTTGTCTTTAAATTACAATGTAACACCAATTTATTAAGGTGGCCTAAATAATTCAGACAGCTCATTCAGACAGTTGCAGCTAAGAACTTTCTGAACATCAGTAGCACATTTCAAACGTCATGACAGGCTGCACAAGAGTGGAAAACGTGTTTCATCTGCTTCGAAGAATTAGTTTTTCATTATGTCAGTACATAATATCAGAGTCAAAGAATCTATACGACTCTGTGTGTGATGCATGATTGTATTGGGGGGGGGGTAAACGGTTCAAAGATCATTGTCAGTGATGGTGGGCATACTGGTGACACTGAATCTCTATGTTACACATCTGGTAAGGTGCTGTTATTAGTAATAATCATATATCAAGAAGAATGGGGAAAACTCTGCTTTCAAAACTACACAGATTAGTTTTCTCACTTTACTAACTCCACAGAGGTCTTGAACCAGCCCCCCCATTTCTTTAAGTCTTTGCTTCCAAGGAGGAAGACCTGAGTGGTGTTGAGCAGTAGTGTTTTTCTGGGGGACTTAAAGGATGAAACATTGTCACAGTTTTGAAACAGATTATTGGTTCTGATTTCTTTGGTTTGTTTGAACACTGCCGTGTAGTTCTGTCACCAACACGGTGAATCCCAAAGAGCTTCTACCTGTAAACATCTGCAGATGTTAGCATTGTATGCAGTCTGTCAAAGATTTCAAGAAACTGGACAAGTGGAGGACAAAAGTAGTACTAGATGTAGTAAATGTATATCTAAAGGAAATAAAAAATAAATAAATAAGCAAGGAAAACTGTGACAACAAGCTGAGGAGTGCCAGACAACTCAACAACTACACTAAAAATTGCGTCCAAATGTGAAATTTTAGCTTCAGATTGTAGATGAATGGGAGAGGTGCAGTAGGTGTCTCATCTGTAAAACACAGACTGCATGTCAGCCAGCTCAGGATCTTCTTAAACCTGAAGTATTTGTCAATGCAGAAGAAACTGAGAGTTTGCTCCACCATTCAGTTCCAGCTGGAAAGCATCTGACAGCAATGATGTCAAACACAGCTAATGCAGCAAAGCCATACCTGGATAGAAAAACAATGAAACGGCGTCAGTCGTGGAATGACCTAGCTGGGGTAGCGCCCTCAAGGGGAGAAGGGAACAAAAGGGAACAAAAAAGAACTTTGGACTGATCTTTATTCAAACCCAGAAGGTTTTTACTAAAGACTTGAATGAGTTACACAAACCTGACCAAGGAGAGTTCAGGCTGGTCTCACCAAATGTATTTTGCCTTAGATTTCCATGTGTGTGTTTGCATGTTTCGGTACATTTCTGACCATTTTCTGATGGCTCAGTGCTGTAAATGTCAGTTTGCTTCAGTTTTAACTTTCAAAGAAAGTTGTGACATCAAAATGAAAATGAACATATATTTTTCATGTCCTGGTTTCTGTTTTTTAGATCTGACTGTTTGTGTCCTTTTTTCATTCAAACATGTCGTTTAAATACTGCACACATGTAACAAAGCCTGAACTCTACACAGCTCTGTCTGCTCTGTGCTTTGGCTTTAGGCCATACGCCACTGTGGTTCAGCTTTTTTAATTTGGTATTTACTGACACTTCCAATGGAACATTTTTATCTTCTCTGGGATCTTTAGTCAAAAACAAGGCGTCAGACTGACTTTGTTGAGACAAAAGTCTAGTTTGTATTTCAAACATAAGAGCTCTGCAACAAGCAGAGCTTTGTGTGCTTTATGGAGAGTTCATCCGAAACTGAGTTGTCCAGTCCTCTTTCAAACTTCAAAGGTTCTTTGTTACAAAATAAACTTAAAATGTTTCCTGTATAGTTTCAGATAAGCATGTTCTCTTTACACGGATACTGTTACAGCTTGTTACAAACTCCTGAAAGGAACCGTCGCACTTTTTAGTGTTTGAATGAAAAAAAACAGTCAGCTTTATACATTTAGTTAGCTGCTTCTCCAAATTAAGATTTGAAAGTCTGGCCCAGTTTTCATGAGAATAATAATATAAATAACACAATTACAATTTATTTTTTCAACAGAATATTTTTTTTAACATTTGAATTGTAAGTGTATATCCACAGATCCACTTCATTTGTAAATATAAAATAGTTTTGGTTTCTAAAGCTCATCCTAATATTATACACATAGAAGACACATCATCATTATGTAACCTTGCTATCTGATGACTAAAAAGATCCCACGACTGTCTGGAGATTAAAGTTTTACTTACAGTTTTGTATTGAGATAAAGTGTGCCTCCGTTTCTGTTTGACCCTGATCATCCAGCTGAAACATAACAGACAGCTCTGTTGAACAAGGATATGCCCATTGCACGTTTGTCTTGTTCACAAGTTTTAAGATCATCAAACATAATTAAATATTAGAGATTATTCAGTCCCGCTGCATTACCCACCTGTGTTTAAGCTTACAGAGTGACCTGATGGTTGGTCAGAGTTCATGTTTGAATCAATTACAGTCGTCCAGGTGCTGAAGCAGCAGAGCAGCCATGGACATTACTCCAGCCCCACCTTGCTTTATTAATATATCATTTTTTAATATTATAATATCACGTTATGATATATTATCATATTCAATGCTGTTAGTTTTACACAGAATATTCTCAAAAAAGATATTCGATCATCAAGGTGTTTTGGGATAAATGTGAGAGGGTAAAATTAGTTTGGTCTGAAACGTGTAACAAATATAAACCAAAACAATGAAATGCTTGCATGTGGTTTATCTCCACTGCCTATAAAATTCCATGGAAAAATGTTGTGACAGCTTTACTCATCTGCTTGTCTTAATAGGAAGAACATACTTCTCACACTGTTAGCGTCTGGCTTTGTTTGGTTCATAATTGAATTTGCTCTTGGCTAGCAGCCGCTACACCGCTTTACAAGCTTTTCCATCTCTGTGTTAGTTACGTTGCTTAAGACCACATTAGGAGCACAGCTGGCTTAGTGTTACAGGGTGGGGGCATCGTAACATTGAAAACTAATAGCTTAACCAAGATTTTTGGTACATCTCAAACTCTTGTGTAATCCATTTATTTCTATTGACCATAGGTCGACATCTTTCAGAAGGATCTGTTGTTGATCCCCATCCACCTTGAGGTCCACTGGTCGCTGGTCAGTGTTGACATTCCTCGTCGAGCCATCACCTACTTTGACTCTCAGAGGACTTTGAACAGGCGTTGCCCAAAGGTAGGGATCAGGAAGCTTTTGGAAAAGAAATGAGTGGATGATTGAACAGTTTTTAAAGAAAGGTCAGTGGGTATAGATGCTTAGTAAGGTTTCTGTCAAAATGATTAATAGTTGCAAACGAGCAGCTGCATGATATTTCTGTTAGCTAATATTGTTGCTTTTAAAAAATCTTACTATTGTATAACGCTACAAATTTGTTGTAAAAGACCAAAGTTTTTGTCTTCAGTTGGGTTGTGTTAAACCCAAATGTTGGGGTCCAAAGCTGCTCCTCTCTCTGTCCTGCCAGTGATTCAGTTGCTGATAGGAGAGGACGGGCTGTCACACATATAGTCTATTCAAGAAGTCCATTCATTGTCATCCATGAATATACTGCTCAAAGTCAGAATCTCTGTTTTTGGAAATTGCTGCAGTGTCTTTGAATGTGTTCATTTTGATTCCAGCACATTTACAAATACCTGCAAGCTGAAGCCATCAAAAAAGACCAGCAAGACTTCCTGACAGGATGGACCGGCTTTTTCAAAATGGTAAAAGGATTTTTCTTTATACCACTTAACAAAGCTCTGGTGAGACTTTAAGTAAAAATGATACGAGAAGCAGACTTTAGTTGAATTGGTACCATTGCTAATGCTAATGTATTTGTAATGTTGCAGAATGTGGGCCGCCAGAACAATGACAGTGACTGTGGGGCTTTTGTGTTACAGGTGAGTTTTCTGCATCTTGAGCAGCAAAGGGGGTGGGCTGCAGTTTAAGTTTTTTATGTAAATATCGACATGTGTGGTATCCAATGAAACTTTCAAGTCTCAGCCACAAGCTCATAGAAACCATTTATGCAAACAGCCAAAACAACAATTAAAAGAGCAGTTACGTCACTTTGCGAAATGTGCCTAAACACAAACAACGAAGCCAAACACTCACTCGGCTTCATGTAAGCAAACGTCACATTGTCTAACAGCAGAGGTTTCATCACTCTCTTACCAAAATGAACTGAGCCAGCAGCAGAAGAAAGCCACGAATATGCTTCAGGAACGATAAACAATAACATGGACTCTGTTTCTCTCAACAATAGCCGTCATAGCTCGAATCACAGCTGGTGTATTTAACGTTTCCCTTGGTGTGTGGGGAGATGTTGACATGCCGAGTTCGTTCGTGTTGTTCGACATCCTCCTCGTGAAATCCAAACGACAGCGAGTCTGAAACTCCCACTGTCGCCATATTATTCCCCATCTGGTAGCATATAAACACGCATGCTCAGCGCAGTGTGGCGGGTAGAGAATTTTCCAGCTAGGAGGGGGGATTGATGATGCATTTGCAGCGTGCGGGAACCTACACTCGATGGTTACGATAAAAGCATTTTAACCATCGTACGTGGACAAACTTGCGATACATTGAATATACTCGATATATCACCCAGCCCTAATATAAACACGAACTCTTGTTGTTGAGAGCTAGCCGTGGACAGTTTGGATTAGCCTCAGTTTCACTTCTTTATAGCATTTATGAGGGGAACACATGTACCTACTGCATAGATGGTAACTGCCACACATCAGGTTGTTTTAAATGTGTTTCAGTATCTGAATCTAACCCTGACCCTTCCTTATCTGCTATCCTGCAGTACTGCAAGTGTCTGGCACTCGGGCAGCAGTTCAGCTTTGGGCAGCAGGACATGCCCCGCCTCAGAAGACAGATGTACAAAGAACTGTGTCACTGCAAGCTTATGGTGTGACCCTTACTTTCCATCCTTTGTGGCCAGCTACACCTGCTCCGTCCCTGAAATCTAACAGGATGGAGGGACAGTGTTAAAACAAGAGGAAAATGGGAGCAAGTGACTGGGGGAAAATAAACATTACAAACCTAACTTTTTCTCTTCCACCATGCAGAGAAATTCTTCTAGATGCGAACATTGTTTGACTTTATTTTTTCTGGTTTTGCTTCCCTCGGTTTGTTTGAAAAACACTGATTTAAATATCATGTCATAGTTCTTTGTGGTTGTGAGAGGCCAAGACTAGCCGTCTTATTTTGGGATGGGCTAGTTATCCGTGTAAAGATAGTCCACTAGCTTTCTGGTCGGAGAGGGAGCACTGAGGTACGGAAAAGCCTGCGTCCAGGAAGTATGAAGGGAAGTCCCACAGTGGAGTTTGTGTTTAGAGGGCTGCAGTGACTTTTCCATCCAGCCAGTCATTACTTGACATCTTTGCAAATTGAAACGTACCCCATGCTGTGGCCACCAATATGGACGAGCTGTTCAGCACAAAATGTTTTCCAGTGTATTACAGTGTGAAACTTCCATGTACAATATTTGTAATCCTTTCCTGCGGCCTGCTCAGCTGGAGTTCAGTGGGAATGCATGGTTATGTTTGCAGGTAAAACTTTTTTCTGGTGAATCTCAGGGAAAGTTGGATTTCTGCAGCATCCATGAATCCCACCTCATACTGGCCCACACAATAGAGACTTTCCCCCCTCGATCGCTTTCAAGTCATAAACCTTCAACAGTTTGTGGGAGATTGAACTGAAATGGCTCAAAGAAGTATATTTACAATGCATTTAATTTTTTAATGTGTTTTATCTCTGTCAGTAATTGTGGTAATATGTTTGGGTTTCATAAAAAAAATCAAGAAAAAAGACTTCTTTTTTTTGTTGTTGTTGTTGTTATTATTTTTTCATTTAGAGATCTTCTGGTTAGTATTTCTTTGAAAAAGCCATTTTGTTGAGGACCACAAATACACAACAGGCATAATATGTCCACAGTGGAGATACAGTGCTCTCTTATTCTTTTTATAACAAAAGAAAATTTGTGAATAGTTGTTTTTGGCTTTGCTTTTTTTTTTTTCCAAGAAGGAGCTGATGCAAGAGAGCTGTTTTATATATCTTCTACAATACGTTATGACTGCTAAAAATAAAAATATGTGGCAAACGTGTGTGTGTGTGTAAGTTTTGACTCGTCCAGATCATAGTAATGGAAGGACTACTTTCAGTTTCTTGAAGATGTTTCGTCTGAGAATCAGTCCCACATTTTTCAGCCCTATTGTCCTTAAGAGGGCTGTTGACCCTGTATTGATTCTCTGCATAATCACATGAGCCAAGGTGTGAAAATGGGTGTAGGTCACACTCAGCCAAGGTTTCGGGTGAACCCATTGTGAGACCTTGCCCCCCATCATGTGACTTACTGAGGTCAAAAGGCCCAGGATGTGAGTTAAGGCGTCCGGGAAGGCTCTCAAAGCTGGATCGTAGATGGCAGACGGTGTCGGTGTTCAGAGGGTCGTTCACTCCTCTTTCAAACCTTTGTCCAAAATGTGGACATTGGCATTTTTGAAAGAGTGTGTTTAACAGCCACACAGATACAGACAGCTATGCAGTCTCCACTGCGATGCACTGTTCCATATCAGCTTTCCTTCCCACTGTTTCTCCCTTGGATCACTGCAAACAGGGAACACCCCACAAGCTCTGCAGGTGTAATTTAGTCCTAGTCAAACTTTCAAGTCTCAAACAGCTTGTGGGAGATTGAATTGAAATGACCTGATGGCTCAAATAACTATATTTACATTGCATTTCATTTTTTCCTGTGTCTCTGTCAGTAATTGTGGTAATATGTTTGGGTTTCATAAAAAAGTAAAGTAAAAAGAGGATCGCTGTTTAGTTTTTGTTAAGAGGTCTTCTTAGATCATTTCTTCAGCTCGTCACATTGTGGTTTGTTCCTCGTAATAGTGATCCCAGTTCTGAACAAGGTTCTTACTGCGCTGTGGCTGCACCAAACCAGACTCTCCCCAATGCTGTTTCCTTTCTCCGGAGAAGCTGGGGTGCACTGCTGAACATGTCGCTAAACTCTACTAACTGCATAAGTCTTTGCACAGTTGGATATTATAGGATATAATGCAGTCCTATATTGATTGCATCATCCACAAAGTACAAAGGGGGCCTTACAGTGACCACTATCAGGATGTGGTGGGTGAGGGGTCTGAATGCGTCCCTCATTAACCTGCAGTATCAGGTATTCAGCCAGCTCTTTGTTTGCAGAGGGGATGGTTGCAGACCCTTTCACACTGATACCTGCTGTAATGGGCGCTTCGATCACTGCCACAACACCTTTTCACAGTCCCTTTCTAACGGCTGTTAAAGTGAAGAAAGCCTCTGCAGTATTTTCCTGAGTGATAGGTGTCGACACTCAGACAATACATAAGCACCGATATAAGAGAACAAGCCAAAACCAAAACCCAAGTGCTTTTTTTCTTTGCAGTCCACATGATGTGAAGTCAAAATCAGCCCCATACAGAAAAGCAGTTCATATCTGATGAGAGAATCCACCAAGAAAATGCATCGATCTGTGTAGAAAGTGGGTGAAATTTTGCTCACAAAGAAATTAGCAGGCTAGTTGTTTATGGTAGTTTAATTTTAATGGAGAGAGACAGAATATTAGATCCAGAAATAAAAAACACATTAAACAAAAGTAATAAAACCTAATTTCAGAGCAAATATCACATGTAGAGACTAGAAACGGTCATGGTAGTTCTTCATATACATGATAAGACATGGCACTTAGAAAGAGAGAAGTTCTAAACCAGGTACAGATGCCACATTATTGTCACTGGGACAATGTTCAGTTTAATTTCATGGTCTCATTTTGTGGTTATGGTTTGTTTCACATGTTTCTTTAAAGCCTTAAAAAGTACTATTATATAAATGTGTTTTTCAAGCTTTATTTATTTATTTACATTTGTGGAACTAACCTACTGCACTCTCATCAGATTTTTCCATCATCCAGATTCAGTAAAAAAAATTGAGATAATCAACAGAAATAGTTATTTTTAACCCTAACTCTGTCCCGTGATAGAGTATGAATACATTTAAAGAGCAGTGTGTTGAGTGATCCATGCATATTACGCACAAGACTCATCTCTGATAGGCTGTAAATACTCAACGTGATGCTGGAACATTAAGACATTACATGACCCAATTAAAAAATTGCATTTATTTTTTATTCGGCGCTTGTAAATGTCTGAGGAAAGCAGCGGGGACACACCTGGGCAGGCGGACTGAAGAAACCCGGTTGCGTCACCAACGGATTCCGTAAAAACTGAAACCCCGCCTCTTTGGCTAAAGAACTCGGGCACGAGCGTGAATTACGAGCATACTGTAAAGGAAACGGTCCGCCCCATGGGTCTGCTTACTTTTACATGACGTAGAGCTCGTCCAATCGCAAATGCCTGTGGGCGGGACCACAGCTAAGTGACGGTGAGCTTTTACAATGAGAAAGCCTCTTTGTGCGCATAACCTATATAAGAGATTTCTGCTGCGGATTCTTTCTTTGAAATAATGTCGGCTGAATATGATAACAGGTAAGGAAGGCTACTTTTGGTCGCATAAATTGTGAGCTCTAGGGCTTATTTTCATTTTCAATCCGTCATATTTTTACTCGATGTTCTCAAGAATGCACATTTTTAACGGAGTTTTGTAGTCGAGTAACATTCGAGGACTTTTTGTCTTAGATGAACATTAGGACTCTTCGCGTTTCAGGAGACGAGTGTGAAATAAGATTTAATGTTTTAGATCGTTAAAGTCATGCTAGTCAGAAGTTATATTAGTCTTAATGCTTCAGATGTGAATACTGACTGCGGTCGTTATCGGCATCCGGCGACAGCACGTGAACAAGCCTGGTGTAGGCCTTTAAAAATTCTTCCTCTTTTCATTTGTAGTAAGTTGATATTGAAGCCAAAAGATCGGAACTACGACACTTTCGGGTGTAATACACCTGATTGACCTTATTTTGTCTGTAAAGGTGGATTAATGCTGTTTCGTGGTGTTCGGTGGAGTCACATGGTCTTAGTACGGATGGTCGGCGTTTTGAACAAAGGCCGCTTTAAGGCCGCTGAAAATGGACGTTTTTCCGCTTACACGCGCTGCATGTGGTGGAGCTGTACGCTGCCTTCACAAAGCGCTGTGCCTTACGCGTTTAAATGAACAATTGCTTTCGCCGACTTTGTCAGTTACAGACTAGCAGGCCCTGTTGCTAATGGCTAATGCGGAGCAGGCCGCGGCGGCAAGCCGCGAGGCTTCTTCTACCACTTTCCTCTTAGCATCGCGGTTAACTCTAAACGATCCGTTCGCTTTGAACACAAAGATGTCGGAGTTTGTCGACTAGTCGGCCACATTCGACGTGGCGGCGTTTCCTCTGTAAAGCGTCCTCCCGCCCCTGACTCTTCCTCCCCTGAATGGAGAAACGACCATCTTGATTGTATGTAGCAAAAATGGCGGCCTCTCCACAAGGCCTCGCGTCACAGCACAAGGGGCGAAGGCTTCTTTTTTCACGCCAAGTTTGGGAAGAATGATATAACGTGGAGCCTGGTAATGATTATATCAGCACGTATACTAAAGGGGGATATTTTTGTGCTACAGAAGATTTTATTTTTATTATCATTATTCGTGGGCAGAGGGGATTTAGTTCATTATGGTCATTTACAAGTGTAGCTGGAAAGGAATGATAACCGTGAGTTTCTGTCATTCACAGAGACAATGGCCCTGAAGGCATGGAGCCAGATGGGATCATTGAGGTAAGTCTCTCATATGAAACTCCCACAAACACTGATGTTCTTTTCACAGCAATAGGTTCAGAATGTAGTTAACTGACCTATGTGGGACTCTTTCTAACCTTTCCAGAGCAATTGGAACCAGATTGTGGATAGTTTTGATGAGATGAATCTACGGGAGACCCTGCTCAGGGGAATTTATGCCTATGGTTTTGAGAAACCTTCAGCTATCCAGCAAAGGGCCATTATGCCTTGTATCAAGGGTAAGAGTGCTTTCAATATGTGATACTGTCTGTTTCTAATACTACTTAGGAGTTAACATTTCCAAGAATTCCCTGGATACTAAATTGCACATGTTTTAATTTCAGGTTACGATGTGATTGCTCAGGCCCAATCTGGCACTGGGAAGACTGCCACCTTTGCCATTTCCATCCTTCAGCAGATTGATGTGGAGCTGAAAGGCACTCAGGCTCTGGTCTTGGCTCCCACCAGGGAGTTGGCTCAGCAGGTTGGCTTCCACACAGCCTCTCCCAACACTTGTGACATATTGTGCAATAGTATCTCTCATATAGCCTTTTGCATGGCTTAATGTCTGGTCTTTGACTCAATCTCCAGATTCAGAAAGTGGTCCTTGCCCTGGGTGACTACATGGGCGCCAGCTGCTATGCCTGCATCGGAGGGACCAACATCCGCAGTGAGGTCCAGAAACTGCAGGCTGAAGCCCCACACATCGTGGTGGGAACTCCCGGCCGCGTCTTTGACATGCTAACTCGCAAAAACCTTTGTAAGTCTTCGTGAGAGGGAGTTAAATCCTACTTTGTTTGAAATTTTGTTACTATAAGGAAAGAACATTAGTCTCTTTGGTCACTATGATCACCTCAGAGGTCAGTTATCGCTTTCACCCCACATTGTAGTCTTCCTTCCTGTGTCTGTTCCTGCTTGTGTATGATAAGTGCTGTATAATGATGAAACCCATGCGTGTCAGCTGACACTGTACGTCCCTGCTGTGGTGTCGCTTTGGTCGGCGTTCTGTTGGCTCAAGCTTTCATGACAGCAGGGTCCCAGAGGCATGATCATACGTTCATTACTTCTGAATACGGCACCTTTACACCTGAAGACACTTCATTACTGAAACCTCATTAGTGGCACGTGATCCCTAAACGCAGTTCCATTGTATCTGTGTGCAAACATGGATTTAACTGAATGTGTTATGTGCCCATATGATGTGTAACATGGTTGTTCCTTTTTTTGCAGCTTCTAAATACATCAAAATGTTTGTGTTGGACGAGGCTGATGAGATGCTTAGTCGAGGATTCAAGGATCAGATCTACGAGATCTTCCAGAAGCTGTCGAGCAACATCCAGGTTGGAGAACACTCGTGTCAGCGCTGTAACGGCCGAGTCAAAGGTCCTGGCTTGAAGTATGGAAAGGGCCTGTAGCTGACAGATATCTCTGTAAATCTCTTTAAGGTTGTCCTACTGTCTGCCACCATGCCAGCCGATGTTTTGGAGGTCACAAAGAAGTTTATGCGTGAGCCTATCAGAATCCTCGTGAAGAAGGAGGAGCTGACACTTGAGGGCATCCGCCAGTTTTACATCAATGTGGAAAAAGAGGTGAAAAACATGCACTCGTTTTCCCTGTGATCAGGGTGTTTATGCTGAGCTTGCTGTGCTAACGGTCTGACCTGGTGGTCCTCAGGAATGGAAGCTGGATACCTTGTGTGACTTGTACGAAACCTTGACCATCACACAAGCTGTGATCTTCATCAACACAAGGAGAAAAGTGGACTGGCTTACTGAGAAGATGCATGCCAGAGACTTCACAGTTTCTGCTCTGGTACGAACCTCTTTGTCTTTTCTTTGTGATGTGTGAACACGTACACGTGTGGAAAAACTTTCGGTACATGTTGTAAGATTTCATTACGTCTTTTCAGCACGGTGACATGGACCAGAAAGAGAGAGACCTGATCATGAGGGAGTTCCGCTCGGGCTCCAGTCGAGTCCTTATTACCACTGACCTGTTGGTATGTAACGGCTTCTTTAGTGCTGTTTGCAGTCCAAGGTTCCCTCTCCTGCCAGCTGCAGTGTTGGTAAAGGACTGAAAGTTCCTTGGTAGAGCAGAAATCTGCCCTCCACTGTAGCTGGGTTGAAATCCCTGACTCACAACTAATTGGCAGATTACACTTATTCCTGTAGAACACCTGAGAGACTTCTGAGTAAAGGTGTGGTGGGTCATAGAAACTGGACCCACCACCTAAAAAAGTGGGGTTAGCACTTATTGAGGACATGAGTGCACAGAAAGATCCAGGTGTACCACAGGTGTCTGAATAGAAACTGAAGTATTTATGTATGGCCTAATTTTAATTTGTAGATGGACATAAAGACCTGGATGAGCTCTAATTCAGGTCAAACTGAGGTTATTGTACTAACCAGATTCGTACTCTGAGTGGCATTACCTTGGCCTCCAGTAACACTGAGGACCAATGTTTGACCAGGACATGTCCTTCAATGCACATATTAAACAAATATGTAAGACTGTTTTCTTCCATTTGTGCAACATCTCTAAATTAGAAATATCCTGTCTCAGAGTGACGCTGAAAAACTAGTTCATGCATTTATTACTTCCAGGCTGGACGACTGTCCCAAGTACTCCCTGAAAGAGTACAGAGTGTCTTTCTCCTGCACTGGCTCGCTGTTAGAGCCACAATTGAAATTGTGCCATGTAAGTAAAGGTGTTTGTTTCTTCTCAGGCCAGAGGTATTGATGTTCAGCAGGTTTCCCTTGTCATCAACTACGACCTGCCAACCAACAGGGAAAACTACATCCACAGGTGAAGATATAAACCGTTTATAGACATGATTGGTTAATTTTGAGGTTTGCAGTTATTCACAACAGGCAAATTTAACTGCTATAAGACAACTTTGGCAAAATTGTTACGTGGCATGTTAATCACATGACCCTGAAGTTGCATTTATTGTAAAATGAAGCGAGCACTTTGTCTGACGTGAGCATAAGCAGTAAACCCAAAGACATTCCTGTGATTTGGACCAGTCCACATGTCTACAGTGACCTTCATCACCTTCTTGTTTTTGACAGGATCGGTCGGGGAGGTCGTTTCGGCAGAAAGGGAGTAGCCATTAACATGATAACTGAGGATGACAAGCGAACACTGAGGGACATTGAGACATTCTACAACACCACCGTGGAGGAGATGCCCATGAACGTGGCCGATCTGATCTAGAAGACTCCCCGCTTCTGTTTGTCCACCCATATCCGATTGTTTTAGAAGTAAAAGCTTGTTTCCTACAATACGAATACTAAAAACTTCCTTTTCTAAATTCCACCCTGAATTTACTCTTTCAGCATTTGACATGATTTTGGAAGAATAACTTGCTGACCCGCTCCATCTGCCATTGTCTTTTATCGACCCTGAAATTCTCCCAGCGGTTAAATACTCTGCTTCACGCCAGAACTGTTTCCAAAAGCACATTTAAAGTCCAGTGATGACATTATACTTGCTGATTGTTGGCAAAGAGACACTGTTGATTTGAAGCTTGTGTGAGATTTGACTGTTTGCAGCGTCGGTCGGCTGACCCGAGCAGTCTGGACTCGACGGTGTTCTGAATGAACCGCGGTGTGATTGACTAGCTCAGTATTTAAACAATCTTCAGTGTATTTGCACAACGTTCATCGCACGCCCACGATCATGTTTACAGCAGTCTTTGGGTTCTGGAAGTAAACGGGACATGATCAATAAAATGAGCTGTACAGTGGCTGACCAATTTGATCCTCTTTACTGCTGTGCTTTTTCTGCTTTTCCTCCTCTCCCGTTCGGGCCTGTTCAGCCATTTGTACAGTAGAGTTCAGATGAGGAGTGCTTGCAGGCAGAAACGGTGAGTTGTAGCGATTTGGCCTCCTGACCCAGATCCAAGCGGGTTTTTGTTTTTTGTTTGTTCCCCCCCACCCTCCATCTCCAGTTTGTTGAGATTGGATAATTTTTTTTTTTTTTTTTTTTTTAAACAGGAAATAAGATTTCAAAAGGTTGTGGTCATGTTTTGTAACCTACCTCATCCAAATCTTATAGGTGAATGGGGAGTGTCATCTGGACCAAACTACAAATATAAAAGTATATAGAGATTTTTATCTTGCTTTCCACTCCACCAAAAGTTTCTAAGCTCTCGTATTATCTCATGAGGTGTGTGCTATCAGTGCTAATATTTTTTTTTTTTTTTCTCCATGTATGGATTGTTCCCCTCCCCCTCTCCTTTTTTTTTTTTTTTTTTTTTTTTTTTTTGAGACAGTGTATCAGGTTTTCTACATTGGATACTGTATAGTATTTATTTTATTGGTCTTTAAAAGAAAAACAATAAAAACATTCTTTTCTTTTTTCTTTTTTTTAAGCTGTAAAGCAGCCCTCTGTTGGCCAAATCCTGTGTGGTGTCTACTTTTGTGGCAAACCTCACTCAGTGAGGTGGGCGATGGAGTGGAGCAGTCATTGTTAGAGCTGGAACTCTTATAATAGTCACATCTTCAGACACGTTTGTGTCAGTGTCTCTATTGCATTTTCCATCATTTATTTTCCCCTTGTCTTTTTTTCCCTCCCAATTAAAGAGCTCATAAAGAGCTGAATCTTCATTAAAAAGAGTCACAGCTCTGAGACAACAGAAGCATTATAGGACTGAATTAATTTGCTTTTATTCAGATATTTGATGTTTGTGTGAAAAGGTGTGGAAGCCTGACCCACACGACCGTGGGTGCCGCAGCTAAAGACCGTACCAGTTTACTGAGGCCACGGCTGGTTGATGGACTCTTGCATAGAGTGCAATTCTTCATAATAAAGTACTAAACATGTAACGCCATAAGGCATGTCTATGATAAGGTAAAGATACACGTGTGCATTTGTAATAAAGCTGGAATATAAAATGATGAAATAGAAAAGCATACAGTGTTTTTCCTCTGAGCAAACAGAAGCTTTGTGAGAAGCAGCCTCGCACCATCAGCAGGTTCTTCAAAACTGCAGGAGGCCATCAAATATATAACGTCTCCGTCCACTAGAGGGAGACGTCGATTCAGCCTTACTGACATAATCAGCCCTGTACTCTCTGTAGCACACATGCACACTCTTGTGGATTTGCATGTTCTTTCTCTCCCAGCCTCCTGGAGGAGCGACAGTTTATCCACAGACTGATTTCCAGCTCACAGGCTGAGATGTAAGATAGAGAAATGTTAGCCCTGTGATGGCCGGCCAGCCTGTTCTAGCTTCCCGTAGACCCCTAATCGTGTCTGCACACCCTGAAAACATGATGCAGATCTCTACTTTGTGGTCTGCTTCTCAGGTTAGGTGGTCCCTTTTCCAAAGGCGCAGTTTGTGGTGAATATACCCTGTGCCCATCCCCCAAATGCCACATGCACACTGTGGGTACCAACTCGCTCCCTGTTGGGTGTTGGATCGCAGGGTTGAGAGATGGTGGGATGGGGTGGGTGGATTATGTGAGTGTGAGGCTTGTAAAAAGGCTGCCATGGTCTTTCTTTGTGTGACGGATGGCTGGGAGGCTGAACGGGCCTGTTTTGCATGATAAGAGAAGCCAGCGTAGGGAAGAATAGAGGTCTATTCAAGCCCTGTCATCCAAATCCACCCTCCTGCACCAACCCATCACCCACCCCTTCATCATCCATCCCTTCATCATTGCATCCCTCCTCCTTTCTTTTCACCTTCATTTTCTGGCCTTCCCTGTTTTCATTGGTTATTTCTCCCCCTATAAATCTATAGCCTTTACCCGCTCCTCTGACCTCCAAACCCCGTCTTATTTTATCCAACTTTATTTCTGTTCATTCAGATTTCCCCTCCTTTCCATCAAGCTGTTTGGACTTTGATGCGTTCCAAAACATTTGAATCCCATCGTTATTTTGTGGGTCTGCTGAATGAGGAGATATAATGGAAATGTCACGGTCAAAGCTCTTTAACATTAAAAGAGTCTCTGATTCTCTGACATGTTCACACAGTCAGCAGGAGATGGTACGGCATAATTAAAGTCATCGAAACAGCCACATAGTACTCTGTTATCATTCTTTAAAGTTCTGATTGTGAGTACTAATCAGAGCTGGCTACATTGTCCAGGTCTTTACCTTTCAATATAAAACACATGTTGTTGTGATTTGGTGCTGTATAAATAACGTTGAAGTTATTGGATCTAAATTCAACCCAAACTCTCACCTGAAGCTTCTCGTTATGATTGTCTCATCAGTGTTGGCTTCAAGGACACGCCGATAACTGATGTTAACACATGATTTTGGTTACGCACAAATAGAACAAACACTTTTAATTCAGCTTTTTCAAACATCCCAACTTCACGTCACGGTAATGAAATTATTTTTATAAAACTACCAGGGTCAGAATTATTAATCCCCTCATCGTAATTTTTTGTATTGACGTTGCAACAGCCGTTTGCTGTAGTTTTCAACAAGACTCGCACATCTCCAAAGTAATCCAAATACATTCTTGGTGACTTTCAAGCTCCTCCAAATTAAACTGTCAAGGACTTTCAATGGAATTCAAGTCAGAGCTTTTTTACTTGTTGCGCTGAAGGTGGTTCACCACGAGAGTCGTATGTTTGGGGTTGTTGTCATGTTGGAGGGTAAAGCGACGACCCTGACCCAGTTTTGCTGCCGACTGCTCCAGGTTTCCAAAATTTCACGATTCTTTCCACTTTGACGACATTCACAGTTCCAGACGCTCTGAAGCATCCCTACAGCTTAGTACTCTCGTCATTGTGTGTGACTGTGGGGATTTTGTTCTTTCTCCAAACGTAAGCAGCGTCTCTATGGCTAGTTTTGTCTCATCTGACCAAAGGACGTGCTTTCTCCAGGTTGTCCTTAGGGTATCTCAGTCTGTCTGCACGGTTTCCATTGGTCTGCTTCCTGTGCAGGGTCCAACTAACTGTCTTCTTTGAAATTACAATTGCAACTGTGCTACTGGCTTCACTTGTGTGTTGGCAGTTGTTCTGGGATCTTTGGATGCATCTCTCACTAGTCCTTTACTTCCTACCTCTGTAAGGCTTGTTCTGGCTCTCTTTGAGTTTCTTGATGATACTTCCACTCCAGTTCTTGACAGCTGGAAATGCAGCAGTAACTTTCCATATCCACCTCCTGAGTTATGAACACCAACATATCTTTTCCTTAAGCTAAACTGATTTCTTTTGTTTTTGGCATGAAGCTTTCTAAAGCTGCAGCTCAAACTTCTATTGGATGTAAACTGGAAGATAACCCTCAGGCAGATTTTACCAGCTATAAGTTTTACAAAGTCATTGCACACCCATGGTTTGTGCCATGGCTCAATAAAATGGTTAGTTTTCAGGAGCCATTTTTAAATAATTCTGTTATTGTGTGCAAATAGAAATAATTAATGCTTTCTAGAGAAAACGTGTAGGTTTGAAATGTTGAAACTCTCTTGCTCTGTTAAAAACTCTGGAACCAGAGCTGCGTGTGTGAAACAGTCCCGACAGGCTGTGCGACACAATATGTCTCTGTTGAAATGAAATTTGTGGATCTTTGATGGTTTTTCTCTTTCACCTCCCTGACCAACCAGCGGCAGCATGCGCTCCTCTCTCAGCCGGCCCTGGCTAACAGTTAGAGGGAGTTGTGTCTCCTGTGTTGCCCACAGAGGAGCTCTCATCGTTGGGGGTTTCTTTGTGATATTGTCGGACGGTTACCTCGCAGTATCAAACACTGTTGTTGTTGTGCTTTATAAAGAAAATTGAACTGGTTATAAACACAAAACACTGTTTACTCTTTTAGTTTTTGTTGTTTTTACTATTTCAGCTTTTATGATAATAGATGCATTTATATTTGCGGATCTTTCGAACCATATTTTAAGCCCGGAGACGCGTAACAGTCTGCGTGGCTGTCTCCACAGACAACTTTGCTAAAACCGCGTTTCCAGTATATAGTTTACAGTTGCCCGGGGATTATTAAGATCGTCTTGTCTTACTGGAATGCTTCCTCTCACCAACTCCGTCATCAACAAGTGTCTCACGCACCCCCGGAGCCCTTTCAGTTGCAAATGCACACGCACAGAA
The DNA here is from genome assembly GCF_013358895.1 of Oreochromis aureus. Classification (NCBI taxonomy): domain Eukaryota; kingdom Metazoa; phylum Chordata; class Actinopteri; order Cichliformes; family Cichlidae; genus Oreochromis; species Oreochromis aureus. Next base: position 4,271,880 of record NC_052944.1, read on the forward strand.
TGAAGCTTTTTGCCATTCCCATTGGTTCATGCCTGACTGCACGAGAATAGGAGAACTTTGGGAGTGAACAGACAGATGAGTTCAGTGTGTGAGCTGGCTGACTGACAACAAGTGGTTTTCCGCAAACTCTTTCACTGCAGTGAAACCGCAAAACTTTACTGTGACAGTGTATCTCAGTGCTAGTTTAATGACTGCCTCGAGAGACTTTTAATTTAAGAAAGGGGGGGCAGGTTGTCCGCTGCAGTCTCACGGGTGTGTCGTGCGTAAGCCCCGGGTAAACGTGTAACTAAACCTGGCCAAAAGTCGCCAGATTGACGGCGACGAAGGCTCCCGAGTGCTCGATCGTTTCTTTGTAACTCAACTTTCCTACTTTTCCCAGCATGTACAGCATGATGGAACACGAGCTGAAGCCGACTGGCCAGCCCCCTTCTCATCAGACCTCCCAGGGAATGTCACCGGTCACCGGCACCATGACCGGGAACATGGGCAGCAATGGAAACTCTCACCCGAGCTCTAAAACGGCATGCGCACCTGGAGCCGACCCCATGGATAAAGTCAAGCGGCCCATGAACGCTTTCATGGTCTGGTCCAGAGGGCAGAGGCGCAAGATGGCACAAGAAAACCCGAAAATGCACAACTCTGAAATCAGCAAGCGGCTCGGGGCCGAGTGGAAACTTCTGAACGATGCTGAGAAGCGGCCTTTCATTGACGAGGCCAAGCGGCTCCGTGCGGTCCATATGAAGGAGTACCCTGACTACAAGTACAAGCCACGACGCAAGACAAAGCCTTTACTCAAAAAAGACACTCAGGTAGGCAAGTACCCACTGACAGCGGGAAACCTGCTGGTGGCAGCGGCACAGAGCCAAGGTGGGAGCCCCAGGATGGAGAGCTATGGCTGGGGCCCCACCGGAGGATACGCCGGCATGCAGGGCGAGGCACTGGGCTACACGCAGCAGCTCCACCGGTATGACCTGTCAGCTCTCCAGTACCCACCTGCAATGACGGCGCCGCAGACGTACATGAACGGGGCCAACTCATACAGGTGAGTGTGTGTCTGCGTTTCTGCAAAACAACACCCACGCATGTTCCCAGCGCACGTTAAAGATGGCAAAACACGCAGAGATACGATGCTGAGCAGCAGCGTTTAAACTGTAGGCTACTTCTTCATTGGCCTTCTCCAAACTCAGGTCAAAGGTGTTAAAATCGGGTGAAAACGGAGTGTGCAATTGTTCAGTTAGTGCGACTTCATGGTTCCTTGGACATACACTTGACGACACTGAAGAATTTATTTCTCTGTGCTGAAAATCCCCCCACTGTTATATTATTTTACACAATTTCCTTGTTGATTTATAAAGTATTCTGATTCTGATTCTGATTTCAAAAAACGAGTCTGAGAAATGTCTTTTTATTACTGAATAAAAATTAAGGTACCAGAAATAAGTCATGCTGGATGTTCTCTGACTGCCACGGGACTCATTATGCTGGAGGCACATATGTTGCATCCATTCCCACCGAATCACAAAGAAGTCTACATATGATTGAGCAACGAGGTTTGTCTGCATTCCTCTGCCTGCAATCTTTATCAGTATAACTTGTTGGCAAGCAGGCTTGCTCTGTGTGTGGTCCCTACCCACAGACCCCCGTCCAAACCATTGTCCTGTGTTAGGGGAGATTTTGCCTCCTAGCACAGATCTCATGACCCTAAACAAAGTCTGAGGGCTTGATAAATTCTCTGGTGTAAGGATGGATGATGCTGCAATTTATTGCAGTAGTTCCAAATTTGATTGGTTCTGCTGACTCGTGTGCAGCTGTATCTGTCACTGCATTCTTAAATACAGCAGTGGAATCATTAAACCTTCAGACTTTTTCCTTTAAGCTTTTAAACACAAGTCGAACCCAAACTTTACAAATTTTCTCAGACAGTATTTCCAAGATTTATCTGGAACACTTATCAACTTTATAATCCATCCAGTCTCTTCCAACATTGAAAATATCTTTCTATATTTATTTAATGAATACATTTTAGTGTCGAAAATCCCTGAAGCTGGCACGGTCTCCTCTGTAGGTTTACAGACTGATTAAATCAAACACAGTCTGCTGTGCACTCACTCATTTACTCGTGTCTGTTGCAGAGTTCACGCTGTGCTTTGTTAACATACTCAGAACTTTTGTACATGATTATAGCAACAAGTCCCCAGTGCAAGATGAAAATATGTATGTATAAATTCTCAGTATAAAAGAAGTAATTCTGTATCGCGCTCTGTTAACTATATTACACAGAGCTACACAAATATCTGGTGCTTAAAGGTTATCTGGATATAATTACTACACATGGCACCGGGTTCAAATAACTATTGCAGAATTTCTAGTAATGCATTAGTGTGTTTGTAAAATGCCGATAAAGCGCTGTAACTAGCTCGGTGCACACTTGTTCATATGGTGGAAAAAGACAGGACAGAGTCGTAATTCAGCAGTACATCCTGACATTTTTATTCCAAAAATAAATACGTTGTTTTGAAAAATGTTCATGTCGTTTAACTTGGACTGCCGTCTTCACCCCACAGCCCCATGTCATACAGCAGCAGTCCACAGCAGCCCAGCCCTGTCACTATGTCCATGGTGAAATCAGAACCAGTGTCCCACTCTCCTCCTACGGGAACGCCAAACCACCATCGGGGGGCTTTGCAGGGCGACCTCAGAGACATGATCAGCATGTACATTCCTGGACCCGGAGGAGATGCCAGCGACCCTTCGACAGCACAGAGGGGCTACACCAGTGTCCAGCAGCACTACCTCACTGGAACTGTTCCTCTCACACACATCTAGGACTGAAGAACGGTTCACGAGCAGCTAGAGAGGAGATGGAATCGGGTGTGGAGTACTTCAGAGTGTCAGCATAAAGATACAAGTGGTGAAGTTTTTGATGATGCGTCTGCAGTACGACAAGTATCCGAATGTACTCTTTGGTGCCACACGGAAGACGCATCCAGGCCACACATGCAGCGCTGAGACTCCACCCACCACCCTGCCACAGACTGAATGTCTTGAGTGAAACCGGGGTGTCTGTTTTGTACATAACATGTAATATTTTCTAGTGTTTTGTGTATTATAGAACTTGTGTGTTAGAACCAGCCTAAATACTTGCGATACTGGCTTTCATTACGGTTCCAGCACAGTCAGTGCTGGTTGGACTGGTTCCCGTGGCCATGTCTTCGTTTGGCGACTGTCACTTTCTTCCACCTGAAATCATGTGATAGCCACATCACCTGAGCTGCTGGCAATTCGTTAGTGCTGCTGTGACGCGTCAGCAGGAAACTCGAGAATGAAATGCACAACTTGAATAACAGAGCTTTTAAAATCTAACTCTTTGCGACGTGGCTTTGGTTTAGTAACCTTGTGTTAGATCAGGATTTGTACTCTTCAGTTACATTTGAATGAAATGAAACAAACTTCTGTTGGACAATCACCACCGTGTCTACAAGGAAAAGGACTGGCTTTGTGCAGTAGTACCTCCTACATGGAGTAGAAGCAGCAGCCTCAGTCAGAATCACACTTTGGGCTCTAAGATGTGACTGTGTTTACTGTGTGCAGGTGTTTTATTTGCTATAATTTAGTTTTAGGAGATTTTCATGTTTCGATGCATCAGTCTGAACTGAGCATGCTGAATTTATATTCATGTCATCTTGCGCTAGGCAGGTGTAGTATTTCTTTTTCTATGCTTTTAAATAATTGAAAGGATTTTTATGTGAACTGCTAGATTTTCAGTTGGTCTTGCAAATGTCTCCACACAAGGACGCTGGATTGGAAAAAGACCAGAGTTGTTTTTAAATGAACTGTCAGTTGTATTTTTATAACTTTTAAAGAGAATGGATACGTGTTCCTGATTAAACCTCAGAAAACCTTTATTCTTGTTTCTAAACTTTTTGCAGTAACAAACGTTGAGCTAATGCTAATTTCTTTTTTAAGTTTAGTCCTGGTTGGATTCAAAGTGTGATCTTCAAACACAAACTGGACGTGTCATTCACGCACTCTGATATAATTCTGTTCTAATCATCATAACTGAACTATGTCCAGCAGTCGGGGTTTAACCTGCCCAGTGTCATGTGTAAGTTACCGTAGGCAGCATTTATGCAAACAGGATGTATATCTGAGCTCTTATACTAAGAGTCCTGATTCCTTTTTGATGAAAAAGATTTGTGGCTTTCATAATAGCATTAATAAATTAGATATATGCCAACATGTTTCACCAAAATGAAATAACAGCAGCTCACTGAGTTTCCACTCCAATGACTCACTGATCCAGCCTTTATGCTCTCACTGGCTTCTTAGTTTAGATTATAGTCATTCATCCATTTGCACTGCTGAGCTGGGCTGGATTAGGTGGGAGGTTGTGGGTTAGAATACTACAATTACATAGTGAATCCAAGTAATTCTGTAAATGATTTCCTCTTAAAACTACTCAAGAGAACAATCATGAGCCACATTTACACAGACTGATGATTCTGACATTGTTTTAATACAATTTGATTTTTCACCGTTTTAATGTCGGCCTAGAATTTATCTGCTTTGATATTTGAAGTTATTGAATGCCAATAAGTTTCTACATGAATTATTTGCACTTTTATCGAATTATAATATTTGCTTTATGAATGCAGTATGAGTATACCCCACTATAGTATAATGGAGGGTTTTTGAGTATGAACGGCTTGTTTAATGTCAGGTCTTCATTGGATAAGTCAGCACTTTGTCCAAACCATCATTTTGTTCACTTTTTTCCCCTTTTAGCCATTTAAAAGTGGACTGGTGTGTTTTAGACCATTATTCTGCTGCATAACCTGAAACCCTGAAGGCCAAACATCATTTCATGCTTCAGGGCACAAACTGATGGTCCGACATCCTCTTTCGGGATTTTCTGGTAGAGAGCAGAACTCATTGTTCCATCAATTTGCAAATTCATGGTTCCAGCAGGTCATCGATCCTGAAGCACCAACGCAGCCGCAGACGGTCACACTGCAGCCATGTTTGACTGTTGGTAAGGTTTTAATGTGTGCGTGAATGGGTGAATTGACTGAATGTAGTGTAAAGCGCTTTGGGGTCCTTAGGGACTGAGTAAAGCGCTATACAAATGCAGGCCATTTACCATTTACCATTTATTTTTATGAAACACTGTGTCGGCTCCCACAGTTCACACTAACAAACACTAACACATCCCTGATGGATGGGACAGAGTTACATTTCTGTATCAGACTCATGTGATTTTCCCCAAAACTTTTTTTTTTTTTTTAGCTCTTTTTCACTCTGGAAATCTATGAATGCCTCTTTGGCCCAATCTGTTTCTTCCTGTTGAATCATGAACACTTAGCTGAGGTAAGTGAGGCCTGAGGTTCCTCTGATGTAGTTCTGGGTTCTTTGATCACCTGCTGGACACGTCAGCAACACAGGCTTGGAGTCATTTTGGTAGGCCGGTCACTCCTGGGAAGACAGCCGCTCTGCTAAGTTTGTTGACAACAGTTCTCACTGTGGTCCGCTGGAGACTTGGACATGATGTCGATGATTTTGTTTCTGATCCGTTTGTGAGTTTCTTTAGATCACAGCATAAAGTGTTGCTCTCTAAACCTTCACTTTGTCAGACAGGTTTAAGTGATTTGCTGATTCATCAGTTCTGGCAGTAATCAGGCCTGCGTGTAGCGTTTGATAATCACAGTTAAGTTATGATTTAAAAATGGATAATTCCTTTTTCACTTTGGACAGCAGGTTTGGTGACTTTGTTCCTCTTAATAAATGAAACTGTCCTTCAAAAACTGCATTTTGTATTTAATTGGGTTAATATGAAAATTTGTTTTAACATCTGAAAAGTGTTACAAATATGCAAAAAAAGAAAAACAGGAAGAACTTTGTTTCCACTGTATCCTGTTGTCATGATGTTCTGAGTTCATTAGTTGTAGATTTTTGCTTTCGCATAAAAAAAAAAGGAAATCTTTGACTTTAAAGCTGAATTGAAAAAGCTTTAAGTTATGTTTCAGAGACAGAAACAATTCTGTCCTCACTTTTCCTCCTAACACTTGGGACAAAAATGAACCTAAAGCGGGAGAACACAGGGGATCATGTGATAGGTGAGGATGAATTTTGGGGGCTGGGAAGGCAGGACAGGGTGTTCTCTATTGTGCCCAGAATTATTTAGAGCTCGATTATTTACTTTCTTATCTTTACCCTCTTTAAAAATTCACTTTCCTTAGTCTCTTCCTTCCTTTAGACTCGTCTTTCCTCCTCCCCCACGTCTTTCCACAGAAAAAGCGAGTGGATGGCCCGTTCGTAATTGGCCGTTTCAGAAGCACATTGTCCGTGGCTTTTCAAGTCGCAGGTGCATATAGTAAACCCGGAGTCCCCGCTCCTCCCCTGGGCGTCTTTGTTCCCACTCCCCGCTTTCCTCACTCCCCCACCGAGCAGAAAATTAGGGTTGCTTTTTAGGACTTAGTCCACAGGCTTAACCCTTTCACCGAGCAGCGCCTTTCTCATGGAAATGGGAGGGAATCACGCACTGGCTAATCGGTCACTGAGGGGAGGGGATAGGATCCTGAGGAAAGGGAGAAAAGATGAGCGCACTGAGACCAACAACAGGAGGGGCATAACAACGTAGAGCACATATAAGAGACTCTGCAAAAATCTATAGCTTCTCAGAGTCCTTCAACACGACATATTTTAAGATGACACACACATCTCTCTCTCTACACATCTTTTATCTCTTGGAAGGCGATATGGACCCTCCTAGGATGTGGACCTTTACAACTTTCCCACAACACCTTTCATTCTTAAAATATAAAACAGGGATCTTTTAGGAAGTAACTATATAAACCAAGAACAGCAAACCATGTGACATGATAACAGAAGTACCATGGGAACAATCGTTGACCATTTCTTGTAAGTGGGAGACGTTGGAGCACACGTTTGTTTTTTTGCTGAGGTCCATGGGACCATGTGAGGATAGGAATTGGATAGAAGGGGGAGAAAGAGTGGTGTGTGGGAGGAGGAGGAGGAGGAGGGAGAGTCAATGGAAGGATTTTCTGGTCCAGTACATCTCCTCACCTAGCAACAAGCAATGAGGCTTCAAAAAGTGGTTGCCATGGATATGCCAAGAGTGACTTAAAAGTCTTTACAAAGAGCTGCAGTCATTCTCTGTTTGTGTGAGTGTTGTGTGAGCATCAGGTGGTGGTTACCAACAGAGTTTTAAAGTGGGATTCAGTGTTTACATCCAAGATTCAATTTAGTTTTATTTAAATGACAACAAATCACAACAACAGCTCTTTATTTTGTAAGGTAAAGACGCAAAAACCTGAGATTCACTAACTCTTTGCAGGACGTGAATCTACACACACACACACACACACACACACACACACACACACACACACACACACACACACACACACACACACACACACACACACACACACACACACACACACACACACACACACACACACACACACACACACACACACACTCTCTTTATGTGATGATGCAGAAAAGAAAAACTGTAAACCTCCAACTTAAAATCACAATCTTTTATTTCACCTACAGAGAAATTCAATATCAGGATATGCTGTGCTGCTCACTGCTGTTACAATCAAGTTTAAACAAATCAGTGGAATATATATGATAAACAAAAGTGCCAGATTACTCATCGTGGTCTCGTCTGACACAGTTTCCTCCACAGAGCCTTTGACCCTGTGACCATCAAAACCAGTGTGAACTTTGACCACAATCAGAAAACTGCATCAAAGGAATGTAAGGACAGTCACTGCAGGGAGGGAGAGGACTCGAGAGCCAGCAGCTCGATCCATAATTTCAGCCCACCACCAAAGCTGCCCTGCTGTTAATCATAAAAGCTGAATGATCAGTTTGGCATGTTACAATTTCACCTGTACGTCACAGTCAGGTGCATATCTGAAATACCATGTGTCCCAAAGGCTTTGTACAAACATTTCATGTGTAAGTTTGGTCTTCCAAGTTTAAAGACACATATCAGTGTCTAACGAACACGTAGATGGCTCTCTGTTATTCACGTTTAGTGACTGTTATTTGTCTATTCCCCCTTTTTCTTCTGAGGTGAACTGTTCCAGTAGTAAAGAACCTGCAGAGCAATAATGCCGTTGCAGGTTGAGGATGTGACGTAGGTGAGTGCCATCAGTGAGTCTCCAGTTTCCTGTAAAAAGACAGCATCATGCTAAATAATTTACTTTTTGGGGAATGTGAACCATGTCCTCTATAATGAGATATTAGTTCATTAAAGAGGTAAATGTAACCCTCTGATCAGGGATAGTCCCTGTAAAAACTGGTGCTCAAACCAGGGCAAAGACACGGAGGTGTGCATTGTATTTTACCCGTCTCACCTGTACTGAGGTAAAGATGCGTGCAAGTGACCCAGCGAACAGCATGAAAACAGACACGGCGGAGAGCTGGCCGGTGTGACCGTTAGAGTAGTTGGTGGATGCCTGGATGAGCTGAGAGAACCGGACAGATTATCACGTGTTACTCAAGCATGAGCGTCTGTTTGATGGAGGCTGACACATTCTTCTTTCTGCATGTTGTTAGTGGACACTGTGTAACTGTAAAGCTGGATTACAAATATTCTGTTTCACTTCATCGGATGGCATGTGTTAGCTGACATATCGTACACACCATGAGGACAAAAAGTCTTGATAATGTATTAAAAATTCATCAGTCTGAGTACTGTGAATACTGTCTGGATGCACTGTACTGTGGCACTGTGGCACAGGAATGCCTGAAAAGCCAACATCTGAAAACAGCTACAGATGATTTGACAAGATGTGTGTGACCTGTGCAGGCCTACCCTCCCAATGATGATCGCCGGCATGTTGAAGGCCTGCATGGAGGTAACCACTGACACAGGAGTCACTGGGGACAGGAGCAGGACCAGCAGGCTAAAGTATATAACCATGAATAGGAGACCTGCAAAGGAAGAAACATATCGATGTAACAATGTTAAACTGAATTATTTGTTTCATATGGAAGCCCGTTTCAGCCACTAGAGAAGAAGAAGGGAAAAAAAGTATCCATAACTCAAAATTTCAAGTCGTTTTCTCGAAATTTTGAGAAAAGTAACTCGAATTTTCGAGTTAGCTCTGCCAATCAGTAATCTACGTGAATGACGTCATTTTCTTGTTTCCTGGGAGGATATGGTGAGCTACCAATGTATAGCAACAAATTGGTGCTTCGAGAGAACGTGTGCTGATAGTAACGCCATGTGATTCAGCTAATAACACAAGGATTTCATCATTTGTGAAGCATGAAAATACTCAAAATACACAAACACTGTTAGCTTAGCTGTAGCATTTGTAGCCGAGGGCTTCAGCTTCTGGGTAACAAGGAAATGATGTCATTCATGTAGATACTGATTGGCAGTGCTAACTCGAAATTTCAAGTTACTTTTCTCAGTTATGGATACTTTTTTGTTTTTAGCAGCAGAAACAAGCTTCCATAGTTTTATGCATTATGGCTCAATTTCATTATAAAATACTAACATTCAGTTAAGACTAGCTATCAGATGTAAAATGTCTTTTTTCATGCATATTTTGGTATTTATTAACATCAAGGGGAGAAGTCAAACGACTGGTCATTTCACAGTTATACGCTACACACATACATGCTTGAGGCGACTACAAGCTTCACAAAATTCTACAACGACCGAAGCAGTTCTGGTAATAGTTCAGTTTGCATGAAGTCTTACCTGTGCTGGTTCTTTTTCCATAATGCTGAATGAGGAAGCCAATGGTGACTGTCTGCAACATGAGGAAAAGAGCCTCACCCCAGGAACTGCAGTGACATACGGCATAAAGAAAACCTGGACCCTTAATAAACAGTGATTACAATAACAGATGCAGAATTCAGAGCGCCTTGTGTCCATTTCTGCTTTACAGAACCAAACCAAATATGGTCCAACCTGAAAGGGAAGTTGTTGGCAACACTGTAAGCCATTGTCCCTGTGATAGCCAACAGTTCCAGCAGCACAGACTTGAAGCTCAGCCCCTCAGCGCTCTTCGCTCCAAGAAGCTTTAAGATCTGAGGAAGCTTCACTGTTAAAAAACAATTGGGGAAAAAAAATTATGTAAAGACTGAAGGCATCTGAAAAAAATGTAACATACAGTACTGTACAGAAGTCTTGCACCACCCCTCACTTCTTTATATTTTCTAGGAAAACAGGTGGAAGATGGGTGCAGCGATTTATTGAAGCAAACAATCGGTTTTCGATTTATACAGCGTATACGCTATCAGTCAGGAGTTATGGAACACCGAATTGAAGTCCAATGAGCAGCTTGAAATGGTACAAAGTAAGTGTTGAACTGTCAGAGGTTAAATAAAGGTAAGGTTTCCCCAAACTGAAAAATAATGTGAATTTCAGAATGATACAAGAAGGTCTTTTTCAGGGACAACATAGGTTAACAGTTTAAAGCTGCTCTGCAGCAGTGGAGGCTGATCGAGCCTGGTGCTACTAATTCCTACAGGTGTTACTTCCAGCCCCCTCTGTCTGCATAAAGCAGTGTTGGACACACTGTGGTACCAGACCCTCGTCAGCATCAGCTGAACAGTACTGTACTGCAGAGAGTAGTGAGATGTGAGAAAAAAGCGATTAACAATGGAAGAGGGACAGACCATCATAACACTTATCAATGTAGGTCTGTGCTACAGACGCTACGTCCACACTAATATGTTTTCGTTTGAAAACGCATCGTTTTCTCTCCGTTTTGGCCTCTCGTCCACACTGAGACAGCATTTTCGCTCAAGGAAAACGCAGCGTTTTGAAAATGTTCTCCAAAGCAGATACATTTGAAAACGCCTTTTTCGCGTCACAGTGTGGACAGCGAAGCCGGAGCCTTTTCGAAAATGATGACACATTTTAGTCACGTGAGGCAGTCATGTGACCAATTAAACTAAGATTGCTTATTTATACTATGCTTTGATTTCAGAGTGCAATGAGACATTAAACTGCATAATCTTCAATAAAAACTGGAAAAATTGGTGTGTTCTGAAACTTTGGACCAGTAGTGTGGATCAAAAAACAAGAGTTTGTACAAATTTAACAGACTTGACAGTCAATGTTTGGTCATTTATTCTTAAAAACAAACAAAACAAACAAATAACAGCCTAAACTGTCTTAGACAAGTGTTCCTGTATAATTTCTTTAAGTAGCCTCTAGGAAGGGTTCTACAGACTTCTTGAAGGAAAATCCAAAGCTCTTCTTGGGATGCCGTCTCCCGTTTGTTCTGCTATCTTATCGAGATGATCCCACACCACATTGATAATACTAAAGTCTAGGTTCTGGAGAGGCCCATCCATGATTGATAGAAAAACACACATCATCATCCTATTGACAGTCACACATTTCCCAGATGGTAGATTTTAAATTTTAACGTTTTTTTTTGCGTATAATATTTGCGAATAATAAATTAAAATAAAGACTAACAAGAGGACCCTACTTGGGAAAGCACATGTGTTTGGCACAACAAAGCATAATTCTGCTTGTAGAATAATTCTACATATTTGTTATGTAAGACTCTGGATACTGTGGCTCCTCTGAAAAAGAAAGCCTCAAATCAGAAGTACTTTACCCCATCAGTGCCAACCTTAAAGCAGATAACTCGTAAGCTGGAGAGGAAATGGCGTGTCACAAATTTAGAGGATCATCATTTAGCCTGGAGAAATAGTTTGCTGCTTTATAAGAAAGCCAGAACATCTTACTATTCGTCACTGATTGAAGAAAATAAGAACAACCCCAGGTTTCTCTTCAGCACTGTAGCCAGGCTGACAAACAGTCAGAGCACTGTTGAGCCAACAATCCCTTTAACGTTAACTAGTAATGACTTCATGAACTTCTTCACAAATAAAATTTTAATCATTAGAGAAAAAATTACCAATAATCATCCCACAGATGTAATATTATCTACAGCTACTCTTAGTACCATTGATATTCATTTAGACTCTTTTTCTCCAATTGATCTTTCTGAGTTAACTTCAATAATTACTTCCTCCAAACCATCAACGTGTCTTTTAGACCCCATTCCTACAAAACTGCTCAAAGAAGTCCTGCCATTAATTAATTCTTCAATCTTAAGTATGATCAACCTATCTCTAATAATCGGCTATGTACCACAGGCCTTCAAGCTGGCTGTAGTTAAACCTTTACTCAAAAAGCCATCTCTAGACCCAGCTGTCTTAGCTAATTACAGGCCAATCTCCAACCTTCCTTTCATATCAAACATCCTTGAAAGAGTAGTTGTCAAACAGCTAACAGATCATCTGCAGAGGAATGGCTTATTTGAAGAGTTTCAGTCAGGTTTCAGAGACGGGGAAGTCATGTGATTTTCTGTTTTCTCTGCATTATTGTGGGGTTTTTACCTCATGATATAAAGCACCTTGAGGAGACTGTGGGGCTATACTACATATGAAATATGACTATAATTAATTATATCACTAAACTTAAATGAAATTGATGTTTATTTATAATTACAAACAAAGAAGCCAAATAATATATTCTAACGTTTTGATTGACTAAGGCAGCCATTCAGATAAAGGCAGTTACAAAAAAAGGTGGAGGAAGCATTTTACCCATCACTGATCCCAGTATGATGCCGATCCCCAGGCCTTTGCTCAGTACAATCTTCAGACATGGCACTGGAAGAAAACACAGGCTGAATGATTATCAGGACCTTTAGCATGTAATGTCTGCAGCAATGCATTAATATGTATATTTATTATTTTTTATTTGCAGTAAAGGAAAACAGTAAGTTAAGTGAAGAAAAAAATCGATGCACTGTTAAACTGATTTTGAATAAAAATTGTAAAGTTGCATAACAAACCAAACATGACGTTTGTTTCCACAGCAAGGATATTAACGTTAACTAAACCTATTTGTGAAGAAATATTTAGGCATCTTTAATTTCATTCTGTGTTTATTTAGTAATAAAGCCGAAACTAAAACCAGAAAAACCATTTTGGAAACTAACCGAAATGGAAACAACTCAACTCGGTTCAAAGCATCCATTCATCCACCTTCTGTCGCGTATCTGGGCTCAGGTCGCAGGGGCAGCAGTCTGAGCAGTCCGGTGAGACCTGGGTCTGACTGAGGCCTCCTCCTGGTGGGACATGCCTGGAACACCTCACCTAGCTGGTGTCCAGGATTCATCCTAGTGGATGCCTCAGCTGGCTCCTTTCAATGTGGAGGAGCTATGGCTCTACTCTGAGTCCATCTTCAATGACCAAGCTCCGTATCTGTGAGGGAGAGCCCAGCCACTCTTCGAAGGAAACTCATGTCTTGGAATTTGTAGCCGTAACCTCTTTAGTCACTACTCAGACCTTGTGACCACAGGTGAGGGTATGAATATAGACTGACCGGTAAATCGACAGCCTTGCTTTCATACTCCAGCCTTGCTCTCTCTTCACCACAACAAACTGCATCCGCATCGCTCCAGATACCGCCCCAATCCGTCTGTCAATCTGGCATTCCACAATCCCCTCACTCAGGAACAAGACCCCAAGAACTTCTCTACTTCAGGCAGTAACCTATCCCAGATTCAGGGTGGGCACTCCACCCTTTTCTGTCTGGGAACCATGGTCTTTGACATTGAGGGGCTAATTCTCTTCTCCACAGACAGCTCCAGTGCAAGCTGGAGGTCACAATCCCGAGAAGGTATAAGAACCACATCGCCCGCAAAAACCAAAGATCAAATTCTGAGGCCACCAAAGTGGTCAAAACAACATACTTTAAAACAAAAACTAATTTAAATAAAAAAATCATAATAACTCTGTACCACAGGTTGTGTCATAAATACATTTTCCTCTCTGAATAAGATTTATTTCTAACTCCAGTAAAAGAAACAGAACACACTCACAAGTCACGGCAAAAAGCATTACAGTAAGTTCACCTCAACAGTAAAGAGACTGGAACTGCAGGTGTTTGGATTTTGTGACCAAGAAATCACGGAGACATTTTGCTACACTTTCTTTATAATCTCACGAAAACGAAGCCATCTGATGGTAAACTTACATTTGTGAATAATGAACTTGGCAAAAAGCAGCGTTTGATTAATAAGAGAAAAGATGGATAATATAATAAGAGCTAACAAATATGACATTTCTACAGTAAATAACATCATGACTTAAATCTATGAATCAGCTTTAAAGACATTTAGTTCACCTGTTTTTTAAATGAACTTTTTGAGAGAAAGTGAGAGAAATTAAACACAAATATTCCTCCAATAAATGTTTCCTGTTTGATGTTTTTCTGACTTTGAAGTTCGTACTTGGAGTACCACAGTGTAACTGACACAGTGTTGCCAGTCGTGTCGTTACTTTGTAGCAGACTGGTTGCTCAAACGAGCTCCTTCATTGGTTTGCATGCAGCTACTTTCAAATATCGTTACAGTTTACCTTTTAAGCGTTCCGACACCAGATGACTCTCAGTTTATTTTACGCCTAACGTGGAAACGTCGCCCGTGTCCTGTCATCAGACCCTCGGAGTTACACTTTTCGGTAATAAACTGCGCTTGTCGAACTACGACGAGCCTCTTACCGTCTAGAAAGTTGAACTTGAGGAAGAACTCGTCGTAGCATGATTCTGGCATAAAATAGGTCAACAGAAGCCCTTTGAAAGGATCCATAAAAGATAAACCCTCAACGACAACGGCTTCTTCCGCCATTGTGAAGACGTGACGTCGCCGTTTAATGTGTAACAGAAAGAAGATCCCACCAGTTCAAATGACATCACAAATGTTCCGCTAACAGTGTGCTGTCATAAAGTGCTCGACTCCATCATGTAACAGTACAGGAATGTTTTAGTTAATATCTCACATATATATCAGTTACACAGGTATTACCTAGAAGGTAAAACCCAACATTTCTAGAAGCTGAAAAAGTGTCTTTGACAAACGATGGCGCTGTAATTAACTGTAAGAGATAGGATATCAATCAAATTCACTGCATGATTAAAGTGGAATCAAGTGCAAAGTAAATCACACTTATTATGGTTTTAGGTTGATTACTATTTCAATTCAATTTCTATAGCCTCAGTTCACAAGAACAATCGCCTCATGCTTGGTGACAGTGGAAAGGAAAAACTTCCTTTTAACAGGAAGAAATCTCTGACAGAATCAGGCTGAGACATCAGGTTGGCCATCTGGCATGATGGTTTGGGGATGAGGAGAGAAAGCCAGAGATTAACTAATAAATAAATGCAGAGTGGTGTATAAACACATAGTGAGTGAAAAAAGTGAGTGAAGAAGAAAGTCTAAACCTTTTGTAGTATAACTAATGGAGGATTCAGGGTCATCTTATCCAGCCCTAACTATGAATTTTTTTTTTTTAAAAAAAGCACATTTTTACATGCAATTTTAATATTAGAGACGGTGTCTGTCTCCTGAATCCAAACATCCTGCTGGTTCTGAAGAAGAGGGGCTTGAGAGCTGAAGGCTCTGCCTCACATTCTACTTTTAAATACTCGATGTATTTAAAGCACAAGTAAACCAGCAGTCTGAGAGTGACTGCACTATTGGGGTGATACTGATAGGTTGTTAAGATAAGATGGGGCCTGAAGACATTGTATGTGATGAGAATGATTATAAATTCAATTCTGGATTTAACAGGAGCCAATGAAGAGAAGCCTGTATGGACAAAATATACACACTCTTTCTAGTCCCTGTCAGGACTCTTGCTGCAGCATTTTGGATTAACTGAAGGCTTTACAGGGAGTTTTTAGGACTTCCTGATAATAATGAATTACAGTAGTCCAGCCTGGAAATAATAAATGCACGAACTAGTTTTTCAGCGTCAACTTAGAGATGTTGCACAAATGGAAGAAATCAGTCCTACCAGTGGGACAAGCAAGGGAAGCTGTGCTTGCTTTGTCAAATCTAAAACATAATTTAAAATCTACCAAATTTAAACCAATCTCTGTTCTTTCAGAATCAGAAGACTTTATTAAGCCTTACAAAAATTATGTTTTGGTTTTTGAAAAGAAAGCTATTAAAACAAATGAATACTCTAAAATATTGAGTCAAAGTCAAAGAAAAAAGTGAGGAGAAAAAATCAGGAGCAACTGAAACAGGCTGCAGGTTTCATCATAAAGCTCCTCTCCTGTCAGTTAATATGTGCATCCAGCCTTTCCATTACTACCATCTTGTGGCTGCAGTCGGCTATTGTTGTTGAAAGCTGTATTTATTTTAGACTCATTACAAAGTGTAGTCGTCTTTGTCTCTGAGGGCTTTTAGTGTTCTGAGATCAGTTATGATCTGTGCTTCATATGGAAAGGAAGATAGAATTAACAAGTAGACGAGCTTCAGTTATTTAGCATAGTAACAGATGAGTTTCTTCTTAGAAAACATTAAATAAGACAAAAAGTCTGAGAGATCAGATAGAAGCTCAGAATAAGGGCCAAGTGAACACAAATAAAACTGTTTTTGAGTTTTGCAGGGTTGACAAGTGTCAGCCTTTGAAATGAATTTAAACACTGTCTGTGTCTTTGGTTGATTAATATGCTACAGGGGATGATTACTGCCATTTCCTCTCTTCAGCCTGTGCGTCAAGTATTCTGATAGTTAGTATGGGTCGAGGGTGGTGATTTGTTTATACTAACATAATCATAACCTGCTGTAAACAGGTTTCTGTAAGACAGAGTCAATCAATATATTAATTAATTATTAATTTGTTTACTAACAGTGACCTAATGTTTCACTGTGTTACTCTGTGGTGGAGCTGTGGATACTATATTGTTCTTTCTGTGTGATTTTTTATGTTTAACTTGTTTTTTGGTTAGTTTGTTCCATCACCTGTCTACACTTAGATATTCTGTCCATAAAGGCTGTGACTAGAACTGCTGACAGAGCTGGTGGCAGAGTCCAACACCTACTGGAAGCTAGTTTGACTTACTGCAGGCAATACAAACCAAGCTCTCGCTGTGGTTGTACAGGGATTGAATGGCCCCTAACAACAGGCCAGACACCCCATACTCCTAAAGCACCCAGAGGACCTGGTTATGCCTTATCTAAGTCCATAAAACACATGTAGACTGGTTGGGCCCACACATCCCTGAATATCCTTGAGAGGATAACGAGCTGGTCCAGTGTTCCAGTGTGGCAAGATTTTTCTTGTAAAACAAAGGGGGGCCTGGCAAAAAAAGTTTGGGAACCACTGAGCTAACAGATGAACTCTCCTCTTCATTACCCTGGGATAGACTTCATTGGGGAGGCTGAGGAGTATAATCCCTCTATAGTTGGAGCCGCATCCTAAGGTCCTCGTTCTTAATCAGGGGAACCATCACCTCAGTTTGCCAATCCAGAGGCCACCCCAACCTTGACGTTGCAGAGACACGTCAGCCAGGACAGTCCTACGAGATCGAGCCTTCAGGGGCCACCCCAGGGGCCCAGGTACAGTGTAGTTGTTTAACTACATCAGTGACTTCACCCCCAGTGATAGGCGAGTCATCCTTCTCCCCCCCAGAATCTGCTATGCTATTGATGAATCCTTAAATTGTTCCTTCCAACACCTACTTATATCCTCAGTGCAGTGTCCCACCACCACTGCAAACAATGTGTGCAGAACAGTGCTTCCCCTCCTGAGTCATCTAACTGTTTGCCAGAACCACTTTGAGGCTGTCTGGAAGTATTGTTCCATGGTCTCACTGAACTCCTCCCACACCTGGGTTTTTGCATCAGCAACTCTGCTTGTCCTGCAGGTAATTGTCCACTGCCTCTGGAGTCCCACAGACTAGCCCAATAATACTCCTTGGTTAGCCTGACAGCTCCCTTTAGTCCTTCAGGGATTTTCCTCTAGTTCTCCTGGAATTACCGCCAAGATGGGCAGAAACAACCTTGCAGCCACACCTCTTTGCATCAGTCTCTGTAATGGAGGCATGAAAGATGATCCACTCAGACTCAATGTTCTCAGTCTCCCTCGTAATGCAACTGAAACTCTGCTGGAGGTGGAAGTTGAAGAACGTGCAGACTTGGCCCTCAGACATTCCCAGTGCACCCTCACTGTACATTGAGGTACACCACGTCTGTCCAGCATCTTCTCCCACCCCCTGATCCAACTCACCTCCAGGTGGTGATCAGCTGACAGCTCAACGCCTCTCTCACCTGTTTGTCCAAGACAGTGGCGGTCCTAGCCTGTTTGGCGCCCTAGGCGAACACTCCCCTTTGGCGCAAACGGAGGACGCCTCCCAGTAAATGGGCGATAGAAAACCGATCAGTGCCTATGCCATTCCCAATATGCGCTGGCATTTTTTTTTGATGATGCCCATGATGCCGCCCCGGGCAACCGCCCGTGTCACCCATATCAAAAACCGCTACTGGTCCAAGATATATGGCTGCAGATCTGATGATCTGATTACAAAATCAATCCTTGATTTGCGACCTAGTGCCTCCTGCACATATGAATACCATTATGCTCGAACATGGTGTCCGTGATGGACAGGCTGTGATTAGCAAAGAAGTCCTATAATAAAAACTATAATAAAACACCCAGGCCATTCCTTCCAATCGTCCAGAGCTGGTTCCAGAGCCTGACCACTGAGGTGATCCCAGTTATGTCTAATTAGTATCTTCCAACTTTATGCACCACATCAGGCTCTTTCTCCAACAGCAAAGTGACATTTCATGTACAAAAGTCTTGTTTCGCTCTCCTCTCTGCCTTCACTGCAGTCTGTAATCATATAAATAAAACTGAATTGAACTGAATAAAAAATAAGAAATCCTAATGTAACAATAAATACATGAATATTTAAACTATTTTTTAAAAACCATTCTAACAATCACTCTGATGCCTCAGTTTTACTTGAATGGCTCTCTTGCATGCATATACACTTTCAACCAGATTATGCTAAATGTTAATGTCTTTTTATTCACTTTGGAGATTAATTAGCACTAAACCTATTTTATCTACTATTGGTAAACACTGTAGAAAAACATTGCCCTCGGCAGGGCTGTGGTGCCACTTCAGGTGGACCAAGAGAGGTAATTATGAATGAAAATGTTCAAAAACAGTTTCTTGAAATTCAAAGATGAATTTATTTTCTGATTCTAAATTAGATATAATTTCAGATTTTGAATTCATATTTGACTTAATCCTATAAAACAAAACTTATAACTCGCTTGAGTTTTGGTTCCTTGATCTCCTTCTTCTTGATCTTGACCTCAAGGCTATTTTGTTATTAGTTGTATAGAAACGTCATTTGGAATGTAAAGCTGCTGATGGAGAATCCAGTTAATCAAGTAGCCTAAACATCAGAAGCTCAAATAAATTAATGAAAACACAAAGGAAATTTATCATTTTGAACTTGTGTAAAAATTACAGGACAAAGATTCTCATATTTGAAACTGGGCCTCAGCAGTCTGACACTTGCCTGAATCCCATGATTGTTTCATACAGTCATTATACACTCCTTTTATAGTCATCTTGTATACAGTCATACAGTCATGGGTATAATGGATTTTTAGGGCCAGATTCAGAAGAAAAATAGTGTTCAATTTGAGATCAAAGTTGAAATTTCAACACAAGATACTATTTTGAGGAAAAGTTGGAATACTACTATGAAAAACAAAATGCTGAAATATTATTTTGAGAAAAAAGTCAAAATCCTAGAGATGACTTAGTGAAACAGCTTGATCAGCTAAGGAGTTTGGAAATAAGAGCGACGGGACTTCTTTAAGTTTCTTGAACACGTGTCACCTGTCATCCAGAAGCTTCTTCAGTTCTAGGCTTGTCAGATATGAGGTGACACGTCTTCAGGAACTTAAAGAGGTCCAGTCGCTCTTAGATTTCCATGACCTGGATGACGGAGAACCAACACAGACAACTTCATCAGCTGTCTTATTGTGTCTTGTGAAACAACATACATTGTCTTTATTCATGAGGGTGTAACTATCTGTATGCTTGCATCCGTCTTATTGCCAGCCATTTCATCTAAAACCGACTCTGAACTATGATCTCATTAACTCATCTACACATTTAGGCTTTTTTTAATAATAAAGAGAATAAAGTCCACAATATTATTTCAGCTTTATTCTCAAACTGATCAATAATATATATTTTTCTGAATAAGGCCCTAATACTCCTTCGTACATGGCTCCAACCCAATGACTATAAAAGATGCTTTCAGTCATCGGTTTTTAACTCGCAGTAACAGGTAACAGCCGTTAGAGGGCAGCAGACTTGTCTGTTTATTCCGCTTATCAAGAAGAAGAAGAAGCCGTCCCACACCACTTCCTTAACAGCAGTGACATGATGGAGGTAGCGTCTGATGGATGTTGTTCTTCCTTTAAGAAAGTCCCTCTGTCAGAGACGGAGTTGGATTTCTGTGGTCAGGCGTACTCCGTGTCCGTCCTGAAACCCGGATATTGTTGTCCGGAGACTGACGGAGCCTTCAGGGCCGACGGGACCATCACTCTGATAATGGGACTTAAGAATATCCTGGTCGACACCGGGGGACCGTGGGACCGGGACTTCCTTCTTACGTCCTTAAAAAAGAGAGGTTTGGACCCAGAAAACATCGAGTTGGTCGTGGGCACCCACGGACACTCAGACCACATTGGAAATCTGAGTCTTTTCCCAACTGCAAAGATGATTATTGGATATGACATCAGTGATGGGGACAGATACAGTCCCAGCGAGCTGGCAGAGGGAAAGACTCACACCGTCGATGAGCATGTGAGTGTTTCATTTTTGACTAGAACTTAAAGGTTGAACCGAAAGATTTATTTATTATTTTGGAGTTTTATTAGAGCTAAAACACATAAGAAAAGAGAGAGAAATAAAAAACACTGCGATGAAAACAGGGACTGTGTGTGTGTGTGTGTGTGTGTGTGTGTGTGTGTGTTTATACACATACACACTACCAGTTTTCATTACTGTTTACACAGTAATGAACTATTACACGATTTACATTTACATCATTTCCTTAGGGATTAATAAAATATTCTCATTCTCATTACATTAATTCTCTCTGAAGGCATCAAAACTATGAATGAACACATGTGGAATTCTGTAGTAAACAAAAAAGTGTGAAATAACTCAAAACATGTTTGATATTTCAGATCCTTTGCTTTGATTCCTGCTTTGCTCACTCTTGGCCTTCTCTCCATGAGCTTCATGAGGTCGTCACCTGAAATGGTTCCAACAGTCTTGAAGGAGTTCAGAGATGCTGAGCACCTGTTGGTCCTTTGCCTTCACTCTGAGCTCCATCTCATCCCAAACCATCTCCACTGGGTTTAGGTCAGGTGACTGTGGAGGCCAGGCCATCAGGTCAGCACTCCATCACTCTCCTTCTTGGTCAAACAGCCCTCACACAGCCTGGAGGTGTGTTTGGGGTCATTGTGCTGTTGGAAAATAAATGATGGTCCAACTAAACACAAACTGGATGGGATGATGCTGCAGGATGCTGTGGTAGCCATGATGGTTCAGTGTGCCATGCTTCACAGTGGGAACCATGTAGAGACCATCGTTCACATTTTCTCCATCACACAAAAACTCAGCAGGTGGAACCAAAGATCTCAGATGTGGACTCATCAGACCAAAGCACAGATGGTCTAATGTCCATTCTTGTCTAATCTCTTCTTCTGCTTGTTGCTTTTCCTTAGTTGGTTTCTCAGCAGCTATGTGACCATAAAGGCCTGATTCACACAGTCTCCTCTGAACATGCAGAGATGCTACTGGAGCTCTGTGTGGCATCTA
This sequence comes from Oreochromis aureus, assembly GCF_013358895.1. NCBI lineage: Eukaryota > Metazoa > Chordata > Actinopteri > Cichliformes > Cichlidae > Oreochromis > Oreochromis aureus. The sequence goes on from NC_052944.1 coordinate 4,293,618, forward strand.
TCTGGGCTCTAATCTGAGCTGCTGTTAACTTGTGATTTCTGAGGCTGGTGACTCGGATGAATGTATCCTCAGCAGCAGAGGGACTCCTGGTCCTCATGTGAGACAGTTTCATCGTAGTCTTGATGGTTTTTGTGTCTGCACTTGGACACATTCAAAGTTGTAGCAGTTTTCCAGACTGACTGAGCTTCAGTTCTTAAAGTAATGATGGGCTGTTGTTGCTCTTTACTGAGCTGATTGGTTGTTGCCATAATATGAATTCTAACAGTGTCAAACACGGCTGTCAGCTGTGCACCAACCTGACTGCTGCACAACACACCTGATGGTCCCAACCTCATTAAGAAGGCAAGAAACTCCACAGATGAGCCCTGACAGGCTCACCTGTGAGGGGAAACATGTCAGGTGACGACATCATGAAGCTCACTGAGAGAAGGCCGAGGGTTTGCAGCACTGTCAACAAAGCAAAGGGTGGAATCTAAAATATGAAACATATTTATCAATGTTGTCTTTACTACATAATTCCATATATCTTGATTCATATATGTGAGGTCTTCAGTTTGTACCTACGATGTAGAAAATAGTAAGAATAAAGAAAAACCATTAAATGAAAAGGTGTGTGCAAACCTGTGGTAGTGCATGTACACACAGGTAAGCATTTTGTTCTAGTTTGAAGGAAAATATAAATTTAGAATTGACTAAACTTACAATGAAATCTTTTTCTCAACTAATTTCACAATTTAAATTTCATTTTTAAAACTGCTTCAAATTAAAATACAACAAAAGTTAAAATCTTAAACGTCTGTAACAGTCTGCAAAGTCCTGTGACAGAGTTGGTCTCGTTGGTTGTTCTGCAGGTTCAGATGTGTTTACTCAGTAAATGTACGTAGTGTTTTTAAATAGCCTTGTTTCATCCACAGGTGTCTATAGTTCCCACTCCAGGCCACACAGGACAAGATATCAGCGTGCAGGTGAAGGGGACCTCAGCAGGCACCGTGCTGATCGCAGGAGATCTGTTTGAGTGCTGCTCAGACGAAAACAGTTGGCGGGATCTAAGTATGAACGCTGCAGTACACGAGGTCAGCCGCCAGGAGGCCTTACGTACTGCCGACGTGATCGTACCAGGACACGGACTTCCATTCAGAGTTCTCAGGAACAAGTGACTCCAACCTGGGCTTGTGAATCGAAGGGACTTTACTGAATAATAGGAGCTTGACTCGGATCATTCAAATCAAAGTTAAGAACTACTGTCAGGAAGACAAACCTCCAACTATTAAAGCCTTAAATATCAAACTGGTGTCTAAAGAGCATTTGTTCACAAAGCTTTAGATTCATTATTTCTTTATTACTGCTGACTGTTGGTCAACATGTTTATAACCAATCCTGAACTTCCAAAGAAATCCAAACTCTGTAGTCTGTCGATCATTAATGCCTCATGTAATAAAGACTATTCAAAAGGAGCTGGGTGTTTTTGAAATGATGTGATGGATTAAAGAAGAAGAAACTTAAACTTTTCTGTCCCACATGGGAAGTTTTTCTTGGACATACAGAGCTAAACATAAAGTACATGTATCTACTCCTGTTTGGTTAAAGTTATTTCGATCATAATCATAAACACACCCTCACACAGACGCACAGCTTCTTATCAGTGTTTCGTCACCGTAAAAGAAAAACTTGACACAAAGGCAGGAGCATCTGTGACATGTGACTCAGCTGGTTTAGGGCTTGTGATGAGAAAATACATTTTCTTTCTTTTAAATTTAGTGCTGTTGACCTGTGTCTCAGTATCAAAGAAGCAAGGATCTGATGAGTTACAGAGATTCTAGACTTTTTTTGATGAACCATCAATATTATTACCAATAATACCCATTTAATATGTCCAGTTTCTTAACTACATAACATTTAAAGTTAGACATGTTGGATTCAAATTTAGCCTCAGTTTTTACCAATAACACAAATGAGTGTAGTAATAATGTGGTGCATAGAGGAACTCCTCTTTGCACTTACAGACATGCGTGACCTAAAGTCTGAGTCATACGTGCTCAAGCTGAGGGGTGATTTGTTAAAGCCCCACCTTTAGCTGCATCTGAGGACCTTTGAGCTGCATCTGAGGTACCTGTAAACTTGAAAAAAATCACAAATCATTTTATTGTCAACATTTGTATCTGTAAACTTGAAAATTTGGAGACCTGCAGCTTGGTGAAAAGCAGAACTCTGCAGACTCAGTGTGTACAGGAGGGTGTGCGACGAACCTCCTACATAAACTGTCTGCAGAGTCAGTCGTTCGCACCATCACGCTCTTCCTCACTGAATTTGGCTCAGAATATGTGGCAGAAGACTGGGAAGAACTACGGCTCGCTCAGGAAGTCAGATACGTGGGAGGGTTGATAGGAGGAGGAGGACCAGTCTGGATCCGGACATGCAGTTTTGTGTGCGGCTGATATCCGACGCTTCAGTCATATTTACATCTACATAGCTCTGACACTGCTGATGGCTGACAATCATTTTATGAAGTACATATCCAGTCTCTCTGTTCAATTCCCTTTGATAAGTAACTCATCGCTCCCGTGTCTTTACCTTTTTGTCTTTCTTTACTTCGTCTGGTTCTCTCTGCTTACAGGTCCTAAATCCACGTCCACCTGACCAGTCCAGACAATGCTGAGGGTAACTGCTTACAGTCACTGGCTAAATGCAGTGTTGGTGTTTTTATTTTTGTCATGCTGTTCTGCATTTTGACAGCAACTAACAGGCTTCAGTAGATCCAAGCTGAGCTCCTGTGTAAGAAAACAAATGTCCCAGCTCTGCACACCAGTGTCTGATTAACTCCACTCTACCCACTCACAGCCAACCCATGTGTGCTCTACAGGTGCTATAGCACTACACTAGTGAGACACATTCAGAGTAGCAGAGGCTTCATTAGTGCAGTGAGGGACAATGAACATGATTCATGTAATCGTGTACATACATGTTTGATGTAAGCTGTTTCCTGTTAGCTCCTCACTTCTGTCACTGTTCCGTCACGTTTTTGGTTCCCCAGAAACACTTCAGTTTTCTTTTGTCACTTTTTCCTGTAGTTTTGGGGCTCGTTTTATATTTTTTCTATTTCTGTTGTGTTTTGTGGGCTTCTGCAGCTTTTTTCTATTTGCTGTTGTTTTCTTAAGTTGCAGTCCACTTGACCTCTCAGGGTCACCGTACAGATCAGTGTAATGTCTTGATGCAAGCTCAATCATCCAGGTACCAAACTCCAACAAAGCTGATTGTTAGATGGGGTTTGGGGAAGGTTGGGGTAACATCCTGTCAGCTGTGACTGAAGAAATGTTCCACTGATGTTTCCTCCAACATCCAGATGAGCAGAACCTGGGTGATTTACTCGCCTCTAGAGGGCCCTCTCTTCTAAGATATAAATATGATGTAAATTTAACATCAAGTTAGAAGTAAATCAAGTTCAGCATTATTCATGTAAGTCAGTCAATAATAACTAAAACTTAAAAGAAGACAATGAGCCTCGTCTCTTTTCTCACTTTGAAATTTGGAAAATAGTCATTTTTATTTTAATACCATGATTTTTAGATCTGCTTGGAAATGACGCAATAACATTTGTAACATAAGTAATTTTCATTACATTTACACAAAGAATAACAATATGAGAGCAGACTACAAAGACTGTGTGGGATACATTTCCATAACATGCACAGAAAATGTAAAGAAAGTATTCCTACCACACACACGTGTGAAAACTGAGCAGAGGGAAGCTGACCGATGTCAGGACAGGAAGCTGTGTGAGAATGTGGCAAAGATATCAGCTCACCACAGAAGTGCTCTTCTTCTGCTGCTACTGGATCGTTACAAATTTGATCATCAAACAGGTAAAACTCACACTATCAGCTCATTTACAAATGACCCATAAACACTATTTTATACTAATACTATACTAAAATTGTGGGGAATGTCTTTTGTGTATCTTCTTATGTCTTGACCTGTGTGAATGACATGAAACTGAATGAAACACTGGTTTGAAAATGCTTTGACTATTTCATGTTGTTTCAAACACACACAAATAATGTTTAGAAACAGAGATACTGTTTTACCTCTGCGGTCTCTCCAGAGACGTGTTCATAGTGTGAAATGTTTGACAAACTGTCAAAAAACCCAGTAAAGTAAAGTAAAGTAAAGTAAAGTAAAGTAAAGTGCAGCTTTTGTGTCTTTTCTCAGCTCCACACAACATGCAGCCAAACGTGGAATTTTCTGCAGCTAATTTTCTGCAGCCAGTCTAACAGATAACCTGACAGTGTGTTGGTGAACACTCTCATTTACAAGACGCTGCACTCAGCTAACACCTTCCAGGTGCCAATGACTTTTCAGCTATTTGTTATAACCAAATGGAAATGTTACAATTAAAGAGCTGTAAACCTTGTATGATGTGTAATTATAAAAGGTAACATTAGAAGATGTTCCCGTCCAAGGGAAGGTTTCAGAGACTGGAAGATTTCTGACACCACACTTTTGAGCATGTTGCTAAACACAAATGTTGTGACACAGATGACAGATGATGCCACAAATATTAGGGAGCCACGTGACTTACATCAGAGTATTCTAGTACTTTTACGTTCTCTACAGTCGCCTCTTATGGTGGATTTGGGATCTTGTAGCAAAAGACTCTACATAAGACTAATTTTTCATCATGTCCATTAATTTCTTTTCTCAAATACATATGTGAGTAGGTTGGGGGATATGCATGGCAACATATGTGATAGACTGTTTTACATTTTTTCTCTTAAATGGTGCATGTCTTTATCTTTCCTGATAACTCTGCCGAAGGCTACAGCGTGTTAGTGAAGCAATAAGTTTATACTGTGTATGTACTGTCGGAGCTACAACGCCTTTTGATTACAGCTCTTACAGATTAGCAGATTAGGGGGATTATTTTTCCACTGTTGCAGCCTCTGGACACAGCTTTGACAGACTCCAGAGTTTTATTTCCTGCGCATACACGTAGCATGATGTGCTGTTCTGTTATGAACGGTTAAACTGGAGGCAGACAGACTCAGTGCAAGTGAAGGCCTAAACGAGAACAGGGAAGAGAGCAGAACTGAGTTGCATGTTCTCAATTAAACGCACACACACTTGGGCCATATGGTGGTGAGGGTTAAAGGGAAGCCAGTGGATCGAGGAACAGATATGGTCTGGGGGAAGGAAGACAGGAGAATTAGTCCATGCATCATTTTTGAGTAATCTCCATAACCATAATTTGCTCAAATGAGAGGAATACATCGAGTCTGAATTCCTCGGAGTCACGCAGAGAGGCTGAGAGGGTGAGCAGGCAGGAGAGGAGAGGTGGAGTTTTGAGAAGGAGGTGCTGTGAGGAAAACCACTGGGTGCAAACATGTTACTCTCCTCCCTCAATAGCTGTCTTACCTTCTGCTGCTGTGCTGGAGAAGGGGAACTGGAGGGTCCCATACCCTTTCATTGTTGCTGCTTGCTTTTTCCCTGTTCTCCCATTTGTCCAGCTGGTGATGCAGATGTTTTTTCCACAGTTGTTCTTATTGTTAAATGTTTTATTTCCACTGACTTTGCATTAGCTGGGTACATAGTTCGGACCATCTGAGTTTGCCCCAGGGCAGTTCTTGGAGGCAGTGCCATCTCTGTGGTGTTAGTGACTGGGATATAAGACCAGGTGCCTGGATGTAAATGGCATCTGCAGGTAAGGGCTGGGCTCGAACAGGATATCCTGGCATTCTGGAAGTGGAGCTCATCTTCCGTGTCCAAACCTACGACCTACCAAATGCTTTTGAAGACCTTTTTTTGCCTGTCTCCCTTCCTCCAGCCTGCCTCGCTTCCTCAGAGTTTCTCTCTTTCTGGATGTTGGTCACCCTGTCTGCCTGTGCCACCACCAGCATGCACTCTTCTCGCCCCAGCTCCTCACCACCTCTGCCCGAGCCTGCTACTAGACTTGTGACAAATTAGCTCTCCAACTCTGTTACCTCATCCTCGTCTTCCTCTCTCCATGTCCACTCACTAATCTCTGCTCTCTTTCCTTCCCATAGACCGTTCGGAGTCCTCCGCCAGTTATCCCTGCGATCCCAGAACTCTTATTGTTACTCTGTCACTGTGGATAAATCATCTACACTGTAGCTAAACGTGTCCGTGTGATCGGCTGCCTGGGTTGCTCATAACAAACTCACCTTTAAAAAGACTTCAGCTTTCTCACAGTCAATAGAGAATACTGTGCTAACATCCTCCTTCACAGCACGAGGTGGCTCTATTCTTTTCTCTAACATGTGTTCAATCACATTGAAGCCAATGATTGGCTCCTCTGCCACCCAGTCTTCCTGAGCTACTAACACTGGTACCAGAAGCTGTGACTGCGGAGCCTCTTCTGTGGGTAACCTGACTGTGATTTCAGCCCACTCGGCAAATAGGTTTGGTGGTGCTTCCTTGGCTGATATTTATCAGCCAGTGATAGAGATCAATCGTCCTTGTGGTGCCCCTTCAGTGTGGTATGAACCTGTGCGAGGGTGAGGTCTGTTTTAATCTCTAACATGTTGCAAAGGCTTAGGCCTGGGCTGTTGGCTCTGACGACGACTTTAGTCATTTCAGCTTCGCTGTGATTCGTTTAAGACCAGTTTCGATTTGATGAATCAGGTTGGAGTCTGACAGTTTGTCTTTTTACACTAATTCTGAATTGATTCGTTTTCCTCGAGTCCAGTTTTTAGATTTGAACACAGAATCAAATGGTTGATGACCTCTTCAGCAGTCATGACAGTTTGTCTTTTTGATAACAAGATTCATTGATTCAGGTGTGTTGGAACAAGTCAATCTAAAAGCTGCAGGAAAGCGAGCTGTGTTGGTGGTCACTTCAGCGAGCTGTGTTGGTGGTGCAGCAGGTGTTGGTGCCTTAGAACAGGTAACCCTGAATGAGTTCTTGGGATTCGTTCTGTTAGTCTTGTCATTTCTTCCTATAACTCTTTTGTCGAGGTTTGAAACTCAGCTGCAGAGCTGCACGTTGTTCTTGTAGGCTGGCCAATGCAACAACATCCTCAATGACACTGTCTTTCCTGTGCAGGGTCATCTCTTTCTTTAACTTCTTTAGCAGTTTTTACTGAGCTGTTCAGAAACACGTATGCTACTTCCTCTTCCTCTACTTCCATAATTGTTTCAGCTGCTTCACTTATGGTTCTGATCAGCATGTGCTTCTTTGACTGTTTTCCAGTTGAGATATTAGTTTGTAAACACACTTCTTTTGCTGGGCCCATTACAGCGAGCGGAGTTTGTCCCATTGGAGACTGGGGCACACATTATTTTTAAAACAGCTATTTGAACAATCAGAATATTGTAAATAAAACTTGGCGCCATGGGTACTGTCTACAGTTCTTTATTCTGCTGATGAACTTTTCTTTTCTCTGTTTTCTCTGTATTACTGTAGGGTTAGCTTACAATAAAAAGCACCTTGAGGTGACTGTGCTGATTTGGTGCTTTGTAAATGAAACTGCTGTTTTTTGTTGGTGTCTTTTTCAATTTAGGTCACTTTAATTTTTATGAGCAGTTTAGTCTTGCTGTTAATTACAAATTGAGAAAACATGCTGCCGTAGTAATCAAAGAAGCTTAATGTTGACATGACATAAATTACAGTCATTTGACTGACAACCAAACATGAACTGTTCTTTGATACTTAAACCTGTTTTTTCATGCATTATTCTTTCTGCTTCCTCACAGCTCACGATGTCCATCAGCAACACCACTGCCTGCACCAATGACAGTACGAGCCACTTCGACATCATCCACGTGTGCTTGTACTCCTTCATCTTCATCGTGGGTCTTACTTTGAATGTTATAGCTCTGGTATTTTTTTTTTGTCAAATCAAATCCAGATCCCCAACAGTTGTCTACATGACCAACCTGACCATGGCGGACTTTTTACTCATCCTCACATTGCCAGTGAGAATCTGCTACCACCTTGGATTAAAAGGCATTCCTCCGGTGTTGTGCGATTGCCTTGGCTTGATCCTGAAGGCCAACATGTACGGGAGCATCTTATTCCTTGCTTGTATTTGCTTTGACCGCTGCATCGCTGTCAGCTTTCCTATGTCTTCAAGAATTCAGAGAGCAAGACAGAAGTCACGGTTGGTTTGTCTTGCAGTCTGGATACTGTCCTTTGGTCCAAGTCTGCCAATCTACATCCTCAAGCGTGAAAATGTTTCTTTAAATGTTACTAAAAATTGTTTTGATAACCCACCGGTTTATGCCACACAACCAGCAGTAGTTTTTTCCACTTTATTGCTGGGGTTTGGGCTCCCTTTAGCAATTATGCTAATATGCTCCTGGATATTGGTTCATACTGTTCAAAAAAGCCCTGTGGCTCAGACAAATCTGGTGGACAGCAGAAAGATCCGGAGGATGATCGCTACAAGCCTGCTTATTTTCCTAATCAGTTTCTCTCCATACCATGCTACCCTAGTTGTCCTCTCCCTGCACAGAGACGCTATAACCTCTAGAACTTGTAATGGTATGCAGCCCATGTTGGCTGCATACCGCTACAGCCTGGTGGTGGCTTGTCTAAACACAGTGCTTAACCCCATTGCATATTATTTCACCACAGATACCTTCAGGAAGAACGTTGTGATAGGCACTGTTCAAAAGATGTTCCCCCTGTACAATCTGAGTTCAGGGCAGAGATAGCTGAGTGCTCACAACAGTTAGTCCCACTTAGCTCCACGGGTCACTGCCATCCTGAAAGCTGCACTCTGGGGCATGTTTTCTTCAGTGTCTGTATCTGTCTGTCTTTGGTATATGTTCACACCAACATCATCACCAGCACGAGTGCTGTTTTTCTCCTTTGTGCTCTTTCCATCACATTTGATGAACTACAAGCAGACTGTGAAATGACTTTTGCTTTTCTCTATATTGCTACTCAACCTTTAAGGTCTCATTTATAAGGTGTTCTTTAAATGAGGGTCCTTCCAAAAGGTTCTTAACTCACTGGCATTATTTTAGTTTAAAATCAAACCTACAGCACAGCACAGCACAAAGCAGCCAGAGAGACTCTTTCACCAAACACCAACGGAAGTATCATGCTTGCACAATACTAAGACACCACAGAGAAGTCTGTGGTTTCTCCACACCAACACATCTTGCATATTCTTGTATATACCTCAGGAAATGTCTTCACAATGGTCATAAAGGTTTATTCTATATACAATAACAGATTCTAAAAACAGACAATGTAATGCACAAACTCACAGAGCCGCAAAAAATAATATTCTGTTATAATAAAGTAGAATATAATATCTTCTATTACACAGCTTTGAACTATGTAAACTGTTTTTTACACACTGCTTCTGTGTGTTGGCTTCATTTTGTTAAATAAATCATTACACGATGTAACATGTCAGATTTTGTTGTTCACCTGAGGTTGTATGTACATCATCTGAAGACTTGCTGAAGACCATATTATTTATTATTATGTCCTAACATGTAAAACTTTAGAACTGATAGTTTACTTTGTATCTACTGTGACTGCATTTTAACAGTACATTGCATTGCAGAGAGGCCAAGACGTGAATGTATTCTTTCATTATTTCTAAACCTGTTTCCAAAAAAGTCGGGACACTGGACACAACAAATCAAATGTTGTAACTTTATCCTGCCAGTTCAGCACCTGGACTCTTTCACCAGAAAGCAATGCTGTTGGAAACTGTAATGTGTTCTGGTTAAAAGCCCATCTCTGATACACAGCTCGTCTGTACACCAGCACATTGCAGCTCCAAAAGATGGAAAATGAATAAATGAAATGATATTCTTGTATTCTCTGTGTCAAGCTGCTAAATGAAAAGTTCCCTGCTGTTATCTCCTGTCTCTTTATTGTTGTCTGTCCACTTTGAAAAGGTCACAAACCTAAAAAAAAACCCAACCTGATGGCTGTTTTATTTTGCATTCTGATTGGATGAGGCCGTGATGATAACAACCTCAGAATTCTTTTGAACCTCCTCATTAACAGAGGAGGTTCAAAGGAATATCGCAACTGGATTTTGATATTTAGATGATTTATTTATAACACCTCTTAGGCTTCAAGTTTGTATATTTCAGTCTTTATGGCCAAACAGGTATATTTTTGTTCCATCAGTTTACTGGGGAGTTCTCCAAAAAGTAAGATTGTTGGGGGAAGTTGGAAACTTTAGCCTGGCTTTTCACTTTAAAGCAGTGGCTTCTTAGGTGCTGAGCAGCCTTGGAATTGTGATAAAGTGAATTCAAAGTCAAATAATCTTTCTATAAACACATTTTGGACTAAATGCGTATGTCATGCATGAAATAGATGCAGCAGTTATGCCATATATCTAAAGAAATCAAACCATCGATGTGTAATGTGTAACAATAAGAAAAGATGCAGGGAAAAAGTACCGAACACATGAAGAAAGGGAGAACACACGGCAAGTGATGACATCAGCTGAAATCTGTCAGTAATTAGAAAGTAATCCTGTCACTTAGTGCAGATTAATATCAGCTGGGTCAGGCCTAATTGATGGCCTATAAAAAGATGTGTCATTACCAATGTGCCACACGATGGACCTTTCATGATAAATAAAACCAGTGAGTGGTCTGAGGACTGTAGCAATCTTATTGCTGTGAAACATAACGATGACACTGGTTACAGAAGAATGTCTAAACTACCGAAGCTTCCACTGACGACTCTGGGAGCTGAAATTGCATGAATTGAAAAATGTACCAGGATGATGAAAAAGAGTGCAAGGAAACTCTAAACTGGTTCCAGCCAATCAGCCGACCTGAATCCAAATCCATGGAAAGAGCTAAAGCTCAGAGTTCTAGCACGGGCCCACGGCACCTTCAGGATTTGAATACGTTTGTGTGGGAGAACGGGCCAAAGCCATACCTGAGCAGTGCCTGCAGCTAGTTTATAAATACAGACGTGTTCAAGCTGTCATTGTACCTCAGCATCATGCAAAGTATTCAATTAAAAAATTTATGCAGTGTTTTTCTTGTAAATACAATTGTTCTCTGAGTTGAGTAAAAACAGTGTCCTTTGTAACTGAAGGGCAGAAACAGTTTTGGTGTTTCCTTCTGCTTTTGCTTTGACTGCACAATCTTAACAGACAGATCTCTATGAGAAGTTTAAATTGTGTTCATGTCTGTGGCTTCCTGTGGTGTGGTTGTCTTTGTGTGTGATCTCTAAAAACAACAGAACTTAGACACAAAGGCTCTAGTTTTGCTGTAACTTCCTCTTGTTCAGACTGAAATGCTTGAATGTGTAAAGAAACTGTATTTGTACTTGTGAAAAGCACGCCTGTGTGACTGTGAGGAGTGTGTTTCTGTGTGTATGAGCGAGGACCAAGTTAAGCTTAAAATCAACATTTAGAATCAAAGTAATCAGAAGGTTCAGTCGAGAATCCTACTGTACAAATCTGAATACTTCATCCAGCATTAGGACCCGGAATATCAACCATGTTTTATTGGAGTGCTACACATTTTATTTTTCATCATACAACTGTACAGTTTCAAATTGGCATCAGATTATTTTCCTTTTATGTTTTAAAATAGTTTAATAATGTAACATTAAAAGACACACAGAGTGGATCAGCCCTGTGTTACACATCAGTATCACAGAATACTTCACAAGCCTTCAAATGAAAAAGAGTTTGTATAAAGTCTCAGAGTCTCAGGCAGAAGGCATTTGCCAAATCACTACTTTAGTTAGTGGTGGATACACACCTGACCAATAAGTGTTTTTAGTTTTGTAGCAACTGTACACAGGTGTTTGTCATTTCGATGTATTACAGTGGCAATGAACGACAACTGTTAATAACAAAATGCATTAAAAATAAGTAGAAAAACAACATTTTTTCACAACGTGGTTTACAGCTGTTTCTAGGATGGTATTTTCTGGCTTTAAAGGTCAAAGGTTTATCAGAAGCACACAATCACATCTTCTTTATAATAAAGGCTGTAAGGACATATCTGCAAATACTGAGTCGATCAATCAGAAGAATTTGCTGGGTGATGTGGAGAGTGGAGACCAGATGAAGGACACAGGCGTTACTAAACACAGTAGCATGAAAAGAAGGATTTTGTGCACTCGGGCAATGAAACGTATATTTTAGTCATGCAGTGAAGGACAGCCTGCTGTAAATTAGAGGCTTTTGGTGACTCCCAGTGGTTGAACAACAGGATGGGAAATGTTCTTGCAGACAATCAGGTAAAACTGAACATCAGCAAGAACATCTAGTGAAGAGTTTGATGGTGAACTTATGAACAGCACAGTCACCTGCATCGCTCTTCAGCACTGTAGCATCATCAGGTAAACTCGCGTGCTGAAGACCTGAGGCCGCATCATGGCATAAACTGCGCGTCTGTCCCAGCAGTAGAAATGTCAGAGAATCAGAGCCAACAGGCAGCCGATCCTGCCAGAGGCCACGCACCCTGGCACGAGCCGAGAACAGGGCCCCAGGTGCCCAAGAACCACCCGGCACCCGACTTAGCCCCACTGACATGGAAGAGGCCCAAGGCAACCCGGACCACCACCTCAAGGGAACTGGTCAGCGACCACACCAGAACACCCCCCACACACACCCTGGAACGAACAAGTACCGTCTCGGAGAGGGGCAGTAGCCTCCAGCAGCCTCCAGCAGGGAGGGGTAGCCCCCACCCTCAGTGGCCACGTCCCACAGGGCCCAAGGCTCAGCAAGACCCAGATCCAGGCCCAGCCACGCACACAAACACACACCACGGACCATCTTTTCAATGTCCTTATACTGATCCCCACACTGTTATATTATGTGCAAAAAAAGACATTACTTCCTTCCTTGTTGCTATAAAACTGATTGAGAATGATGATTGTAGCTGCTCGGAGGGCAGCTGTGACAGCTCGGACCCGCCATAATCTCCAAATTTTGTTGTTTTCCCTCAAAATACAATTTTGGCTTTTTTCTCAAAATAGATTTTCGACTTCAAAATGATCAATAATATGTATTACTGATCATGCAATCTACACTTGAAAACAATGTGTACACTTCCATGCTTGGGCAATTCATGGTGCCTTTAGCTGCATCTCGTAAATTCATTCATTTGTACTCCAAAAGACATCAAATTGTTTAAAAGGATTTTCTGAGTTAATTTCCCTTTGTTAGGATAATCTGTAAGCACTTTTTTGTCTTAAGGTGTTTAATATAATTTAGTGCTAAAACAATAAAGTTCTAAAGGATTTATCGCAACACAAGTCAAATTTTTATCACCAAATTCAACAAGAATTCCTTATTTAACATATCACCAGGACCAAGTGCCAGGAAGATTGCAATGATTTATACTCCGGGGAAACTAAACAACCTCTTGCTGAGCCAATGGCACAACACAGAAGAGCTAACTCTCCTAGACTTGCAGACTTAATTCAATTAAACAACATCCCACTTTTAATGAAAGTAGAAGACAATCTGACTCGAGGGAAGTCTCTACCCATATCACCAATGGGAAGGGTTGCTTCAATAAAAATGGTGGTTTTGCCAAGAAGAATTAATTGTTTATTCTATGTGATCCTGAGTAAACCATCAGCTGCCTGGTTTAGATTTCTGGAGTCCTCCATTTCTAAATTCCTTTGGAAAGATAAATCCCTGTGTATCAGCTTAAAAATGCTACAAAGGACCAAAGACAAAGGAGGACTAGATCTGCCTAACAATTTAACAATACTTCTTATCCAACAGGCTTCAGTTCATCTCAGGATGGTTCAAACACACCCTCTTAGATGAGCCTTGGCTAGATGCAGAACAGGCACTATGCAATAATATAGATTTCAGACCTACCATTTATCAGTTCAAACATCAGACGACATGAACGCTTTGAAAGCATCAAAGATTTTTAGAATATCAACCAATGAAATCTATAATAAAAAAGAAATGTAAACCTAATCAAGTCAAATTACAAAACACCATCAAGTGTGGTACAGTTTCTCAAAACTCCCAAGTTACTGTCAAAAATATACAGGATGCTCTCCAAAATAGATGAATCAATATCCCTTCCTGTTATGTCTGTGAAGTGCACACCTGTGCACTCATAAATATAAACATTAATATTAAAGTATTAACACTAATGTTCTGGGATATTACAGGTATATCTCTATTTCTGTACTTTGTATGATTGCTTGGTGTCTGTCGTATGTGTGCAGCTATGACAGCTCAGTTTCCCTCTGAGATTAATAACGTTTCATGGATTCTGATTCTGAAATAGTCAACGATTTAATCCAGCTAAAAATTAAACCATATACGAAGAACAAATGCTTTATTCGTTATTATAAATGTTAGACTTGTTTTTAAATAATGGCCCTTCCAGCATCCAGTAACAGTGCTTGACAGACATAAAGCTTAACATTGTCTGACGCTATGATGGAGCTGGCGGTGTATACAAGTACCACCGAAATTAGAAAGCCAGCAACAATATGGAGGATTCAGTCAGCTCACATGCAGATTCAGTTTCCTGTAAGCTATCAAGAGTCTTTTATCTCATTTAAACGTGTGAAGTTATATTATGTTGTTTGGTTTCGAATTTCTAAAATAACAATCACAACCCATAAAACAAGATGACCACAAGATGTCTCTGCAGCACGTGCTGTGGACAAAGAAACACAAAGCAGGACACAAATGCGTCTGCAATGAAAGCGCGAGAACAGAGATGCTGTTGTTAAAGGTGAAACATGACTATCAACGTACTTTAGCTGCAGTATAGTTTGTAGCCAGTGTGACATTAACAAACCAACAACGTGTAGTGAATGGTACACAAAAGCCTGTTTTATCACGTGTTTGACTCCAGGATCTATTTTTTTCCAAGCTTCATTTTGTAATTGTAGTAAAGTTCACCTTTCTGCTCTGTCATCAGAGGACTTGAATTGTCTTTAGGTCATTATAGTAAACATGTTGATATATTTTCCAGCTCATATGTATTCATTACTGTTTCCCCCAATACCGAATTTAAAACTTATTTTATTCAGGATTTACCAGCTAAAGGTATAAACGGGAAAGTGGGTAAGTGACGTGTCCGTGATGGTGTTTGTGGCGCAGAGGAACCACATGACGCGGTAACTTCAGAGGTCTTTCTCAGCCGTCTGCTGAGCCAACGGGAGCAGTGCAACAAGGACGCCCTTTGTTTTCTTCGCTGACCGGACACCGCTATACGAGGAAGACCTGCTGAACCGCACTGTGAGTGTATTTTACTTTTAAAACATCCAAACAGCGCCGTTGTGCATTAACTGGGCAACATCAGGGTGTTAACCTGGAGGTAGCAATAAAACGAGACAGTCTTTAATAAAACATAAAACTTGATCTGAAGTTAAGACAACATTATTAGAGAGAAAGAAAACGTTTAGAGATTTTTGACAGGGTTTATTACAGTTTCACTGCAGTGAAGCATTAACCTGCCCCACGCCTATACTTTGGTACTAAAGGTGTTAAAGGTGTCTGAATCATGGAGCATTTTCTGTGGAAAAGTCCTTTTACAAAAGTATGAGCTGTGCAGTTTGGTGCACATGAAGTCACATTAATTCAGGGATGTAACACTGGTGCCCTAAAACGATTCCCTTCATAAGGCTTTATAAAACTTAAAAAAGCTTTATAAAAACTGATACAGTTTTTTCCCCGTTTTCCTGATAATGTAATAATGAGTATTACTGTACTTGTCATCGTTATTAGAAAACCATGTTGGAACAAAACATTAAAACAGTACTAAGCACACTGTTACTTATTCTAACACAGCAGTGACTTCAGTTGCTCTTTGCAGCTGTTTTTGTGTTTAATAGAACAAAAGCAGATATTGCGAAGTGCATGTTTTCTTGTGATAGTGTGCAGTGGTACCTGCAGCAGCTCGTTGTTGTTACGACTGTCTGGATTGGGCCATGCAGATTAAAGTGGAGTAGACCCTGGTCAGGAGCAGCAGGTGTTGTGCTCCTTAACAAAGGCAGCAGTGAACTGATAAGAGGCTTTGCCTCTAAATTTAGAACCAGGACGGCTTCCTGTCCACACACAGTGTGAGCAGTGGTGAGTTTCTGTGTCTGAGTTCTGTTAACTTGTTTTCTAACTTGGAATTTATTAAATTTAAACTCCCAAATAACGACTGAATACAAACACAATTTTAGATTCTGGATGTGCTTTTCGGATTTTGGGAATTTCATCGCCCTGCGACAGACTGGCGACCTGTCCAGGGTGTACCCTGCCTCTCACCCTAAGACAGCTGGGATAGGCTCCAGCTCCCCATGACCCTGAAAAAGGATAAGTGGAAGAGACTGGATGGATTGATGGGAACTTCATCTAGTTTTTTTTAGCTGTGTGTCCCTCCTGAAGTCTTGGGAAAATGGGGTGTGTGTACATGAATACAAACAAATCCCCAAATCACACACTGCCATGGTTCTGGGTCAGTCAATAACTCTTCTGAACGCTGTGCAAAGGGGTCTCAGGATTAGGACGGCAGAGGAGAGCTGCATTACTACGAACCATGGGCTGTGGGCTCAAATTGTGGTCATAAATATTTTGTACTTGGAAATCAGACTGCATAGTTGTGAAGTGAGTTTTGTAATCTTGTAAACCAAAATATCTGAAAATTTGTGTGTAAAAAGGATTTTTTACTGTATTTGTAAAAAATAACTACACAAGTTACAAGTTTTTTTGGTAAACGTCTGTTTATGGATACAAAGAAAAAAACTACGTGTAAAACTCTGTGTTCAAGTTCACTTGCATGTGTGTGAGGTTCAACTTGCAAGTACGAATTTTGACTAGATTTTTCTTCCTTTCAGCTGATTGGTCGATGTCAAGTTGTCAGGCGTCACGGTGTGGAGAGAGGGGGAGTGTACCAAATGCAGGACTCGCAGGCAGATTGAAGATGTGGATGGTATTTATTTGGAAGGCTGGACGGACGTAAGCTAACTGAAACTGAAAGACTGGCTGACTGAAGTAGACCGGGAAACACACACATGGATTAGACGATGACAAGACAAGGAACGGAGAGAAACTGAGGGTTTAAATAGACCGGCTAATGATGACAAGAAACAGGTGAGTACACACAGCTGAACTAAATCTAACTAATGACACAGGAAGTGCAACATGCACACAGCCCGAGGCTAACACAATAAAACAGGAAACGTGAAAACTAAACAGTGACAAAGTCCAAAACTGAAAACACTGATAAGGACCCTGGTGCTTTACTGAGCTTCAGGTCCTGGAAGAGTAATACATTTTAAAGATGGAGGACGGCAACAGTGCTTCTGCGGTGCATGCAGGCATTATTTTATGGTTGAGTTGAACAAAAACAAAATCATTGTCCAGATATATCTCTTTGAATATCACGTTTGGTTACTACACTGTGTAATTTTTCGAGGTGCACATTAGAAAAGTTGCTTCCATTAAAAGTGATGTTCAAAAATATATATCTGTGTGGAACGGAGAAGGCTGTCTTGTCCTTGGATTCTGGAGACAAAGGAATCTACAAGTAGCCCTTGGTGTGTTTTGTAAAGACAAGCAGTGCCTAATCCATTCAGGAGTTTGTTGAGCCAGGCCATTGGATGAGCATCAAACTCCACCTCCTCATTCACCTGTCGATAATAATCCACACAGAAACCTATAGACCCATGTTTCTCATCTCTTTCCTTAACTAAGCAGTTTCAGCCTTTCTCCATGCTTTCAGGAGGCTGATGTGATATATCTTTGTGGCTCCTCCCCAGTCTGATCACACCACTTCATAGTCAATATTACCTACTTGCCAGATTGACCATGAAGGGTCCTTGCCACTTGCTGAGTAACTTTGAGCTGGATGAAGGGAACAATGCAAGCACTTTTTCTCCAAGTGAAAATTGCCTGAGCTTAGACCCCCTATTGTACAGGTGCTGCTGTTCCTGGCCCGGGAGCATCTTTTCCATGATAGCCTGCCTAACACGTGTAGCTCTATAACACAATTTCACTCTTACTGGGATTTGGAATTTGATCCCAGTTTTCTTTAATTAGGTCCAGCACCCCATGTGGCTTCCTGCCGAGCAGCAGTTCAAAGTAAGTCCCGTGGGAGCCGTGGGTAGTTCCCACACTGCAAACAGTGGAGGGTCCAGCAGCAATCCCAATTCTGTTCATGAATGAACTTATGTATAATGGATTTTAAGGTCTTGTTTAGCTGCTTCACCAACCTGTTAGTCTGTGGGTGGTAAATGTTGGATTCGTGCAGTTCGTTTGATGTGCGAGACATGAACGAGGTGCCCCGGTCAGTCTGTATCTTTTTCGTGAAGCCAAGTTGGAGATGACCTGAAACAATGCCTGCCCAACGCTCTCTGTGGAGATGCTGTGCAGCAATACTGCTTTGGGATACCGTGTTGCATAATCCACGAGGGCAAATACAAAATGATAACCTGTGGACTCTGGTGAGATGATCCAATGAGGTCCATGCCTCACTGGTAATGGGTGCAAAGCTGGCTGGTTCACCAGCTGAAATTCTGGGCAGGATGCGAACCATCTGCCCAGATCCCCCCAGATGCCTGGCCAATCGAATTGGGCCGTGACTCGCTCCAGAGTTTTATCATATCCCATATTGCCCTGCCATGGGTGGATCACTGGAACTGGCCTCCTCCTCCCCAGAGGCAGTGTTGGGCAAACTTGTGTCACCACAAACATTACATGTCCCTATTGGTCATGCCCGCATGTTTAATTTCCAGACGTATTAAAGTATATTTATATTAGTGGAGCATTACTGCCGAGGCCGGAGAGCGCAGCGGCGGCACTGGAGAGGATCTAGACGGAGTGGCAAGTTTCTCCAAAACCTGCGTCTGGCGCTTGGTCTGGCCCTGCAGTCTCTCCAGCTGTGCCCAATGCTCCTGATGCATATCAGCAAGCTCCACCACTATTTGCACCAGTAGTTGGAGTCTCTAAGCAGGCTGTGGGTCCGACATGGTGGACTGGGTTTTGGCACCACTGTAACAAGTCCACTGTGCACAAAGCAGACTTTGGTTGCGGGGGCCATGTCTCTTTGGCCCAGCTTGCTACTTACCGAGTCTCCACCTGTGGTCCCAGTGGACTACTGAAAATAGGTCAGACATGATTAAGCAATTGATGACAGCTGCCCTGCCAGCCTCCCCCTAACCTGCTACATCACCCTGCAGCTGAGTTGCAGATCACACCCTGCCAGACTACTACTAGCAATCGTCACGGTCCTGGGTCGGTGACCCAGTGTTTTGATTATTTTTAATCTTTGGTTTCATCTTGGTTAATGTCTACTAGTGTTTTGGTTGCTGCTTTAGTATTTCAAGTGCTCCAGTTCTTCTGGGTTTGTGATTTCTTAGGTTTAGTTTTGTCCCCGTGTTTATTCTCTTGTTACGTATGTTCTCTCTGTTACTATGTCATTTATGTTGTAGGGTTAAGCTCATGTCTCTGAGTCAGTGTCTGTGTGTACGTGGCGTATTTCCTGTTTTATTTTGATAGTCTGTCTCCTACACAGGTGTATCTAGTTTTGCCTTCCCTCGTCTCATTATATCTGATTTGTTCCAGCTCAACACACAGCTGTGTTTCTTCCTGTTCTCTGTCCTCTCGCGAGCCTACCTGTGTATTTTCAGTCTCCCCCTGCTTGTTGTCGTGTTGTTAACCTACACTCCCACCGAGCTGCTCCCCCTTCTCTCCCTTCGTGTTCCTGGTAAAATTCTAGCTCCACGTTCCTGGTTTAGTTTTTTCTTAGTACATGTTCATTCATTAGTACTTAGTTTCTTGGGTCCACGTCAGCTTTTAGTTTACGTGTTTGAGGTTTGTTTTGATTTTCTTGAAGATTATTTCTCATGAAGTATTTCCAGCGAATAAGCTGCGCTTAAGTTTATCATTCAGTCTCTGAGTCCTGCGTTTGGATCCTTCATCCTGCCTGCCACACAGCACTCGCCATGACAGTAACAGTGATACATTTAATAAATGTAGCCTGTTTACTGCTCTAGAGGCCAGGATGACTGAATTGGAGACCCAGCCTCACACCCTTGAAATGCCTGTAACTATTCAGGCCAAAGCAGGAGACAAGATAAATGTGAATTCCATAGATTTATCATTGACACCTGGATTAACTTTTCCAAAACAATATCAGACTCTGTAGTTTTCTCTGGTTCCCTGCCCAGTCAGACCAGGAGTGACATGTTTAGCCACTTGTTCTTGTTAAATTACTGTCTGTGTGAGTGCTGTACCAAAATGATGTGAACTTTCTGGGGAAAGTCCAGTCTTATCAGGAGGGCATCCATCCCGCTTTGGATGGAGCTGCTTTCATTTCTAAATCTGGCCAAGTTTTTTAAACCTGCCCCCAAAACATGATTTCCAGAGTTGGGACCAGGAAGCAGAGCTGCAGTGTTCACATGCCTCTCTGCAGCTTCTCCCGTTGGCACCCCAAACCTTCATCTCCCTGGAGACTGTATCTGCTCACCACCGAAATACAAACCAAAAATTATCAAAAAACTATTTAAACATTAAAAAAGAAATCACAAAGAAAAAACAATAAAGTATCCATTATCGCTCCAAAGACTAAAACAGTGAAATGTGGATTATTAGGTCTCTCTAAGTCATTGATAGTACATGAATTAATAGTTAATCAACATATTGATTTACTCTGCCTGACAGAAACCTGGTTACAGCAGGATGATTATGTTAGTTTAAACGAATCAGGTCACACTAACTGTCAGAATCCTTAAAGCACAATCAGAGGAGGGGGAGTGGAAGCAATCTTCCACTTCACTTTATTAATCAACCAAAGACAGAGACAGAGTGGTTAATTTTGCCCCCCGTATCCGGAAAATGGTAAAAACTGTTTTATTTACGTTATAAATGGTTCACTTAGGCAATATCATTAGAAGGCTCGGCAAACGTGAGAGCTGTGCAGATGATCAGCTGTGCCAGAATGTCTCAAAGACAAAGAGTGACCTCTAATTTTCTGCTTTTAATTTCAGGTCAAACTGAGGTTATTGTGCCCTAAAAATCTTAAAAACTGATGTGTAAACAAATGCTTACTCTTTTTTTTTTTCTCGCCTGTCCCGTTTGGTTCTTTTGTCATCAGAATTATTGTCTAAAGGCGAAGAAAGATGCCCAACGGATTTACTTTACCAAATTGACCATCCCAGCCTTGCCGTATTGGTCTATTTGATTCACCTTTTATTGTTTATTTTATTTTATTTTCACTTGCTAAATACGGGACAGACTTGACTGGGGAAAAGAAAGGGGAGAAAGAAAGAGGGAAAGAAAAACAGCTGAGAAGAGGAACGGTGATAAAGGGCCAAAAACCAACAAAACAAACAGACAAAAAATGCATATATCAATCACCTGGATCACCTGTTGAGAAAGAAAAAAGAGAAAACAAGCAAAAAAGAGAGCAATATAATAAACAACATCATCGCGATGATCTATGTTTAACAGTAAATACTAAATATTAAACATTATTGTGCAGCACGTAAGATCGACAGCGCACAGTGTGCTTTGAGGTAGGAGCCAAAAAGGGTGTAGTTTGTGTGTGTGATCACCCGTGTGTACACCTGTGAGCATGAACGCGCTTGTTTTTAAAAGGTTCCTTCATGTAATGATCTGCTAGAGGGTGGGGGGGGCCACTGCCCCGACCTCCAGGGCATGAAGCAGGTATGGAGGAGATCAAGACTCCAGACATCCAGAGGCCCCCAGAACACAAGAGACCAAGGAAGACCAACAGAGGGGCAGCCGCGCCACTATCCCAGAAAGAGCTGAGGAGAGTCCCAGATGAGGGGTCACTCAGCAGCCGCGGAGCAGAAGCCGGGGGGGGGGGTTGCAGTGACGTGCCCGTGAGCTCTGCCGGCAGCCAGCTGTGCCTGAGTGACCGAGCCCTGGGCCGAGAGGCCGAGGGCACCCCACACCCGAAGGGGCCCGAGCGAGCCCCAGGCTCCAGGCCCCGACAAGCAGCCACCAGGAGTGAGCCGGTGTGTACCTGGACGCCCATCCCCGGACATAAAGAACCACCAATGCACCGATGTCTGAGGGCGTCTGCCACTGGCAGAGGAAGTGGTGGGGGGAGATAGACCTCCATACCTTGGAGGGCCTGAGATGTCCCCAGAGAGGTGGCGTCTGATACCCGACCTGACATATAGACACAGACATACAGGCACACACAGATACAAACATCCATTCCCACCCTCATGCTCTCAACACTCACCCAACGTGGAGACAGACATAAAGAGACACTGTTCACACAATCACACTCCCCAAGCGTACTCTATACCCCAGGTCTAGGTACCCTTGCCCCTGGAGGGGGAAACTGCACCCAGACCCAGGTGGTGTTACCCTTTTCCCTGTGGTTGAGAGAAGCAGACTGATGCTGAAAAACTATTCATGCAGCTGGACTGGTTCAATCTGCTCTGTGAGCACTCAAAGCCATTTATACAACCTGCCTCATTCACCCATTAACACGATCACTTTCAATGCTTTTTCCTTCTAAGTGCTTTCTATCTAACATTCACACTCTGACAGATGCAACTCACAGTTAGTTTCTTACCCAAGTAAACAGACTGCAGACTGGAGCAACCAGGAATCAAACCACCTACTTCCTGAGCTACAGCCCCTCCCTCAGCTGGTTGTACTGGAGGTTTCTTCCAGTTAAAAGAGAATTTTTCCTTCCCATTGTTACCAGTGTTTGCTCATAGGGGGTCATCTGTTTATTGGGGATTTTTCTGTTTCCTCTGTATTATTGTACGGTCTTTACCTTACAATATAAAGCACCTTGAGACCAATGTTGTTGTGATTTGGCACTTTATATATCTAAAACTGAATGGAACTGAGTTGAAAGTTGTTAAGCCATAGCTTACTAAAACCACTGACTGAAGTGCATCTGTTTGGAATGTGGATGCATTCAGTTGGTGATGCAGAAAAGATGTAACTGTCGTTCTGCTTGATTGTAATCTGCTGCTGAGTCAGAACACGTACCAAGAAAACCTCTTCAATCAGTCAAATTAATCTCACTGTGATCTGCAACAAATTCAATAATTATGCAATAAATATTCCTTTATTAAGCTTTGGGACAGAAGGCTTTAATGTTTAAAGGAATCCACTTTAAGGTTTCAAATTTCTTTTGTGCACCCATCACCTTAGAAATAAACAGCAACAGAGTGCACTCATCCAGATAATCATTTACTGGAATTCAAACCAGTTTGTTCAGCATTCGTCTCTTGTCCTGTTTACAACAGTTATACTTTGCTCTTATATTTTTTATGTTCTTCTGAGATTTTGGGCTCTCATACATTTCAGTAACGAGTCTGATGAGCCCAGGTGTTTGTTTTGTTTGACAAGCTCCACATAGTGTCTCACACACACACACACACACACACACACACACACACACACACACACACACACACACACACACACACACAGATCACCTCACTGGAAGCTGGTTCCACAGAAGAGGGGCCTGAAAACTGAAGGCTCTGCCTCCCATTCTACTTTTAAATACTCTAGGAACAACAAGTAAGCCTGCAGAGCGAGAGCGAAGTGCTCTAATAGGGTGATATGGTACTACAAGGTCATTAAGATAAGATGGGGCCTGATTATTTAAGACCTTGTATGTGAGGAGCAGGATTTTGAATTCAATTCTGGATTTAACAGGAAGCCAATGAAGGGAAGCCAATACAGGAGAAATCTGCTCTCTCTTTCTAGTCCCTGTCAGGACTCTTGCTGCAGCATTTTGGATTAACTGAAGACTTTTCAGGGAGTTTTTAGGACATCCTGATAATAATGAATTACAGTAGTCCAGCCTGGAAGTAATAAATGCATGAACTAGTTTTTCAGCGTCACTCTGAGACAGGATGATTCTAATTTTGGCAATACTGCACAAATGGGTCCTACATATTTGTGCAGTATGTGGATTAAAGAACATATCTGCAGACAGAATCTAAACCAGAACTCCTTTACAAAGTGAAATAACCAACATCCTGGTGGTCCTGGGTCTCCACCCCAGTTTTTGTGTTTGTTATAGATTTGTGGTTTCTTCTTTTCTTTGGATGATTAGGATGATTTATGTTCTAGTTCTATATTTTCAGTATTAGTGTCTCTTGAGTTCAGGTTTCCTACTTTCTTTCTTTATATTTCTAGTTTTATATTTCTTGTTGTTCATGGTTGTCTAGTATTTTGGGGAAATCGATGGCGCATTTGGAGTACACTTTGAATTGGGACAGCCGTCGTCGCGTGGCGGTGATGTAATCGCACTTGAAATGCGTACTTCAAGCGTGCAGACCCTGAATTGGGACACAGCCTTTGTGTTTCGCTCCTTTGTCTTCCCAGTCTGTCGTAGTCTGAGTCTCAGTGTATGTTACTTCCTGTTTTATTTTGATAGTCTCACATTTTGTGTTCAGTTTTGCTTCCCCTGTCTCCTCAGTCAGATTCTATTCAGCTGCGTTCCCCAGGTGTGTCTGCTTTGCCCCAATCCCCTCCTGTGTTTAAATGATCTGCGTCTCCCTCTGCTCTCTGTCACGTTCTCCCTTATGATATGTTGGCTGCCATCCATCTGTTAGCTTCAAGTCAGCTTTATTGCTTCATCTTTTGCCAGAAAATATGTGGTTAATTTAAACTTCTGTCAGATGAGTCTGGCATATGGGTCCACTCTCTGTTCGCCGCATGCCTGTGTTTTGATATGTTCCTTCCTGTTTTTTTGTTACTTGTAACTTAGGTTCTTATTCTTGGTTACAGATAATCTTAGTTCCCCTTTGTGGTCTTTGTGTCTGTTAAGTCCCTGCCATGGCCCGTCGGAATGCTAGACCCATATGCTAATGAGAAACAAACAGAATTGGCACCATCAATAATGAATTCCCAGGTGAAATAGCAGACAGTTCATGGGTAGGCACACACACACACACACACACACACACACACACACACACACACACACACACACACACACACACACACACACACACTAACAGTCACTTACATATGCAGAGAGGTCTGGACAGAAACTAGGATTATTCCGAGGTACGACAAATGGAAAACAGGACAGAAGTGAGGTTGAGTAGTTACCTGGTTGGTGCAACAATCGGACACTGATCGAGTTACTGCTAGGGATGGGAAGCTTGATACTGACCTTTCAACGCTGTGTTGAACTTCTGAAGTGCAGATGTTTCAAAGTACTGCTCCAAAGTGTAGTTTTCTGTCACATGTAGACTATCTTTCCACTTTGTTGCATATTTCAAGTATGGGAACTGATCTTCCTTTGTCAGGGCACCTGGATAGTTCTTTAAGACCCGCCCCACAGCTTATCTTTAAAACTGCTGCCCCAAGAAAAGAGATAAGAGAGAAAAGATCCTCTGTAGTGACTCTAGTTCGTGGCTGTGGTCCGTCCTGGTGGCGAGTGAGAGCTTCGTACTAGGAGAGCCCGGTCTGTTTTTGCGGTTGCATGACCCACCATAAGACCAACCATAAGCTCAGTTTTGTGAGTTAGTGTACATTTGGTGAAACAGAAGGGAAATGTGTGTTGTGTATTATTTTCCTGTTCCCGGTCACGCCTGTCTCTGCCTCCGAGGGAGTATGGCAAACCAAGTGTGCCATAATTTTGTGGGATGTGCCCTGGAGGATGGGCGTGATCTGTGTGTGCTGTATCTGTGTTATCAACATTGTACCAGAGGAGCCTGTACTTGATTTTATGGCTCCAAGCGTGCTGGCTCTCCACTTTTTGATATGCCCAAGGTGGGAAAGTGAATGCCTCACTGGCTAAGGGTGAGTGTCCAAGCCCTTAACAGGGGTCTCAGCCTCTACCTGCTGTGAGGCCGGTGAAGCCCCATTCTTCAGCAGCCCCTCTCTGGCCCCAGGCCCCGGGTGGGAGCCAGTTGAGGGCAGCTATCAGGAGCATGATGTTGACTTTGTCCTCTCCTCTGAGGAGTATGGCCTGTCCTGTGGATAGCCTCCAGCTAGCTCCACCGGGACAGAATCAGGCCAGGCTCACTTTCTTGATTTATTGGCAGTGGATCCAGGGCTCTGGATGTTGCCCTCCATGAGTACCCTGTGGCACCTGTGTTCACATTTGAGGACATTGCTCAGCCGCAGCCTTCCCAGATGCAGGTGCCACTGCTGCCTGACTCCGTTGGTGTTGCCCTGTAGCTCCTTTCTTGGTAAGGCTCACAACCAGACTTTGAGGGCTGTGAGCAAGGCTGACAAGCCAGCTGAGTCCAGAAACAGCTGGGAACCTGTGTGGATTTCTCAGTAAACACAGCAGTCTCTTATCAGTATGTTTTATTTTATAAGCTGATTTACTGTGAGCAACACAAATATTAGAGGATTTGGCTGAACACGTTGTTCATTACAGTCACAGCTTGTTGTCAGGCTCAGTATTTCTCTTGTCTTGTTTGTGCCATTATTGACAGTCTGTCTTTGTTAGTTATTGTGCTTGTGTGCATCACTGTTTCACAGAATAGTATTATCAAGATGTGGCGATGGGCCAGCAGGTGTCACTGTGGAGATGAAGATTGTTTTGAAACACAGTTAAGGAATACAGTTCTGGCACAAAAGGACAAAGCCTCACTTTGTTCAGTGCTTGATCCTTAAGCAGCCAACTTAATCCTGTGATGAGCTGCAGGTGAGTTTATTAGCACAGTGCTTACAGGTGAGTGAGTGACAGGGAGGTGAGACCAGGAAGATCAACCTCAGGAAAAAGGTAAATAACACGCCCACAAAACACACACACCGAGAGAGAGAAAACAGGCAGGACAGCGTGAGAAGATTCAGGGACACTGACAGCCCTGCCTTTATATCAGATGTTTTTAAATGTATTCCACTACAGATTACAGAATACATTCCCCTTATTTTGTAACGCATTCTGTTAAGTTACTCAATGAGAGTAATGTATTCTGAATACTTGGGATTACCAAATATATCGTCATGCTTTTTAAAACTACATGAATGTACTATTGCTGTGTGATTTATTACTATTACTGAAGGTTACTCGCCAGACCAATACCAACTATCAGTCTATCTCAAGTATAATTAAATTCTCTGGCAGCATCTGACCAATCACAACGGAGTGTTTTATGGATCGTATGATTTTCTCCCACAAAAAATGATCCCTATAAATGCTGCGCCGTCACTGCTGCTGTTTGTTTCTAAGGCGACGGCTGCACAGCAGAGCTCTCAAACTTTAACCACTGCCCCGTCCTCCAGGGCATGAAGCAGGTATGGAGGAGATCAAGACTCCAGACATCCAGAGGCCCCCAGAACACAAGCGACCAGGGAAGACCAACAGAGGGGCAGCCGCGCCACTATCCCAGAAAGAACTGAGGAGAGCCCCAGATGAGGGGTCACTCAGCAGCCGCGGAGCAGAAGCCAGGGGGGTTGCAGTGACGTGCCCGTGAGCTCCGCCGGCAGCCAGCTGTGCCAGAGTGACCGAGCTCCAGGCCGAGAGGCTGAAGGCACCCCACCCCCGAAGGGGCCCGAGCGAGCCCCAGGCTCCAGGCCCCGACAAGCAGCCACCAGGAGTGAGCCGGTGTGTACCTGGACGCCCATCCCCGGACACAAAGAACCACCAACGCACCGATGTTTGAGGGCGTCTGCCACTGGCAGGGGAAGTGGTGGGGGGAGATAGGCCTCCATACCTTGGAGGGCCTGAGATGTCCCCAGAGAGGTGGCGTCTGATACCCAACCTGACATATAGACAGACATACAGGCACACACAGATACAAACATCCATTCCCACCCTCATGCTCTCATATGCAATTACTCAACACTCACCCAACGTGGAGATGGACATAAATAGACACTGTTCACACAATCACACTCCCCAAGCGTACTCTATACCCCAGGTCTAGGTACCCTTGCCCCTGGAGGGGGAAACTGCACCCAGACCCAGGCAGCGTTACCCTTTTCCCTGTGGTTGAGAGAAGCAGACCGCCCCGACTCTGCAGCAGCAGGGAGGTCCCACATTCCCAATCGGATGGCCACAAATGCTTACTCTGGATGGCACTACCTTGGCCTTCAGTAACACTGTACATGTACATTTTTAATGTGCACATTAAACAAATATTTCCATTTGCACAACATGTTAGCCCTGCGACAGACCGGCGCCCTGTCCAGGGTGTACCCTGCCTCTCGCCCTATGATAGCTGGGAGAGGCTCCAGCTCCCCATGACCCCGAAAGGGATAAGCAGAAGAGAAAGGATGGATACTTTTGTGCAATATCTCTAAAAGTAGAAAAATCCTATCTGAGATTGATGCTGAAAAACTATTCATGCAATTGGACTGGTTCAATCTGCTCTGTGAGCACTCAAAGCCATTTATACAACCTGCCTCATTCACCCATTAACACGATCACTTTCAATGCTTTTTCCTTCTAAGTGCTTTCTATCTAACATTCACACTCTGACAGATGCAACTCACAGTTAGTTTCTTACCCAAGTAAACAGACTGCAGACTGGAGCAACCAGGAATCAAACCCCCTACTTCCTGAGCTACAGCCCCTCCCTCAGCTGGTTGTACTGGAGGTTTCTTCCAGTTAAAAGAGAATTTTTCCTTCCCATTGTTACCAGTGTTTGCTCATAGTTTTCTTTGGATTTCTCCATCTATATGCACTAATTTGTCCGGCGCCTGGACATTTCTTTTCTAGCCACTGCTCGTCAGCAGTGAGTTTTGTTGCTTTATTTCCCATTTTCTTATTTGTTTTATATGTTTATTTCTACTTATTTTATTTATTTCTTTATGTATTTAGCGCTTAGTAATACACACACACACCTGCGGCGCTTTCGCTGGCACGAGAACAGAGAGAGGTGGCTGACACGCCCTTCTACTTTTGAGCTATTCTCAAAAGCGGTGTCGACTTTATGTGATAAAACACGACCTTCCTCTCAGTTCACCAGTACTTCAGCGACCAACAGTAAACAAATCAGTGGAATAGTTCAGCCTCCTTATTGTGCTGTAAAATCAACTTATTCCACCACAAAATAGACAATAAAAGACAGACAGTTTCAACGCTGCGTTCACGCTACCAGCTTCCTTAAAGCGGCGTAGTGCTTCCAGCCTCTCTTGGGCGAGCTTATAGGCCTATTTTTACCCTTTCGGGGAGCTACCAATCATTCTTAGACGAGCTCAATATTTATTTTACTGCTTCCAACCCTCTGCGGGCGAGCTGACTACCAGTCCTCAAGACGAGCTTAATGCTTCCAGTCTCTCTTGGACGAGTCTATTTCTTTTAAGTTTCGTTTTCGTTTTTTTGCGAAACCTTTATTATCTCAAAGTAGTCTGTCTTACCTTGGCGCTGGTTTCTTCAGATGCACCTGATCAGCCCCCGACGGTGCGGACCGCTTGTAAAACGTTGACCAAGACCCGAATTCACGCTCTTGGGTTTTATCACGCGTCTAGTGCGTGAGCTGCCGGCAGACTTCAACGTGGGCTTCTCGCACCGACGGGACCTGGTGAGGCGCCTTCTGTGAGAGCTGCTTTAAATAGGCTGTCTCATCCGGCTCCGAAGGACCAAGAAATGTTGGGGGAAATCTCCCAAATAGAAGGCTGCCAAAGTAAAACAGAGACACAGTGAGACAATATAATCAATCACATGTACATGGGTGAACGTCTCGAGAGAGAGTCACACCAGTACACTTCTTTATTGCAGGTTATATAGGCATGTAGGTTACACAGCAGACGGAGGCAGTCTCCGCCTGTTCTCAGAATATAGATTGCTTAACTGACAAATGCATATCTTACTAAAACGTTCTGTTCATACTATACTAAACATCTGTTTAAGTGACACTTTCCGTTCTTCTTTACACAGGAACTTGTCTTCACAGGCATTTGATAAGCATAGGCAAGGCTTCATGTTTATCAGAGTGAATCGTCATTCAGAGTTTACACAATCATAAGCAAAGCATATCAGGGTGAATCGTCATTCAGAGTTTACACAATCACAAGCAAAGCTTATTTGAATAATAAACAAAATCTTTTCACAATTTAACAGGAAGCCAATGAAGGGAAGCCAATACAGGAGAAATCTGCTCTCTCTTTCTAGTCCCTGTCAGGACTCTTGCTGCAGCATTTTGGAGTAACTGAAGGCTTTTCAGCGAGTTTTTAGGACATCCTGATAATAATGAATTACAGTAGTCCAGCCTGGAAGTAATGACTGCATGAACTAGTTTTTCAGCGTCACTCTGAGACAGGATGATTCTAATTTTGGCAATACTGCACAAATGGGTCCTACATATTTGTGCAGTATGTGGATTAAAGAACATATCTGCAGACAGAATCTAAACCAGAACTCCTTTACAAAGTGAAATAACCAACATCCTGGTGGTCCTGGGTCTCCACCCCAGTTTTTGTGTTTGTTATAGATTTGTGGTTTCTTCTTTTCTTTGGATGATTAGGATGACTTATGTTCTAGTTCTATATTTTCAGTATTAGTGTCTCTTGAGTTCAGGTTTCCTACTTTCTTTCTTTATATTTCTAGTTTTATATTTCTTGTTGTTCATGGTTGTCTAGTATTTTGGGGAAATCGACGGCGCATTTGGAGTACACTTTGAATTGGGACAGCCGTCGTCGCGTGGCGGTGATGTAATCGCACTTGAAATGCGTACTTCAAGCGTGCAGACCCTGAATTGGGACACAGCCTTTGTGTTTCGCTCCTTTGTCTTCCCAGTCTGTCGTAGTCTGAGTCTCAGTGTATGTTACTTCCTGTTTTATTTTGATAGTCTCACATTTTGTGTTCAGTTTTGCTTCCCCTGTCTCCTCAGTCAGATTCTATTCAGCTGCGTTCCCCAGGTGTGTCCGCTTTGCCCCAATCCCCTCCTGTGTTTAAATGATCTGCGTCTCCCTCTGCTCTCTGTCACGTTCTCCCTTATGATATGTTGGCTGCCATCCATCTGTTAGCTTCAAGTCAGCTTTATTGCTTCATCTTTTGCCAGAAAATATGTGGTTAATTTAAACTTCTGTCAGATGAGTCTGGCATATGGGTCCACTCTCTGTTCGCCGCATGCCTGTGTTTTGATATGTTCCTTCCTGTTTTTTTGTTACTTGTAACTTAGGTTCTTATTCTTGGTTACAGATAATCTTAGTTCCCCTTTGTGGTCTTTGTGTCTGTTAAGTCCCTGCCATGGCCCGTCGGAATGCTAGACCCATATGCTAATGAGAAACAAACAGAATTGGCACCATCAATAATGAATTCCCAGGTGAAATAGCAGACAGTTCATGGGTAGGCACACACACACACACACACACACACACACTAACAGTCACTTACATATGCAGAGAGGTCTGGACAGAAACTAGGTTCAAGGTTCAAGGTTCTGTATTTGTCACATGCATAGTTATACAAGTATAACACACAGTGAAATGTATCCTGACACGATCCTCGACATGTGCAAAAACATGGGGGGGGTAGAGGAATAACATTATAAATATATATATATATAGTATATACATTGGGTGAATGTGCAGTAGAAGCAGCAGCAGGTGAATTCTGTACATTAATATGAATAGACATCTGACTATTTTACAGAATGGACAATATAAACATATTTAAAGTTAAAGGAAGTTAAACGAATTGAGTGTCTGGAGGAGAGTCTCAGTCAATTATGGGGGGTGTTGGTTTAGGGTCCGGATGGCTTGAGGATAGAAGCTCTTCTTGAGTCTCTGTCCTTGCCCGGATGATGCGGAACCTTCTACCAGATTGTAGAAGTTGGAACAGTTTGTTGCCAGGATGGGACGGGTCCTTCAGTATCTGCGTTGCTCTAGTCCGGCATCTCCTGGTGTAGGTGTCCTGAAGTGGGGGGAGAGCAATCCTGCAGCAGTGTTCTGCTGTACGGATCACTCTCTGGAGAGCTTTTTGGTCCTTCACACAGCTGTTCCCGAACCACGCTGTCATGTTCTGTGTGAGGATACTCTCCACAGCGCCTGTATAGAAGATCCTGAGGATCTTTGGAGAGACCCTGAACTTCCTTAGTTGTCGGAGGTGATACAGGCGCTGCCTAGCCTTCTTGGTCTGGACCTGAATGTGGGCAGCCCATGTCAGGTCTGAGGAGATGTGGACACCAAGATATTTGAAGGACTGCACCCTCTCCACTGGAGCTCCATTGATGAAAATGGGTTTGTAGTCTCTGTGCTGACTCCTTCTGAAGTCCACCACCAGCTCCTTGGTCTTGCTGACGTTCAGCTGGAGGTGGTTGTCCTGGCACCATGATGCCAAATTCTTCACTTCGTCCATGTAGGCCGCCTCATCGCTGTTGGAGATGGCACCCAACACCACTGTGTCGTCAGCAAACTTCACAATGGTGTTGGAGCCGTGGTGGCCACACAGTCCGAAGTGTAGAGGGAGTAGAGCAGTGGCAAGAGGACACACCCTGTGGTGCTCCTGTGTTGATGGTGATGCTGTCGGAGACACACCCACCCACCCTCACCACCTGAGTTCTGCCGGTGAGGAAGTCCAACACCCATGCACACAGATGGCTGTTGAGTCCCAGGTCCCTCAGCTTTTTTAACAGTCTGCTGGGCACTATTGTGTTAAACGCTGAACTGTAATCAACAAACAGCATTCTCACATAGTTACCCTGTTTCTTGTCCACGTGGCTGAGGGTGGTGTGCAGGACATGGGCGATGGTGTCTTCAGTGGATCTGTTGGGTCGGTGGCTTAACTGGAGCGGATCTGTGGAGTCTGGGATGGAGGAGGAGATGATGTTCTTCAGCAGCCTCTCAAACACCTTCATGACTACCGAGGTCAGTGCAACTGGCGTAATCGCTCAGGGATAAGGGTTTGCTGTTCTTGGGCACAGGGATGATGGTGGATCTTTTGAAAGCATGTGGGGACCACAGACTTCGCCAGGGACTCGTTGAAGATGTAAGTGAACACACCTGCTAGCTGGTCAGCACAGCAGCGCAGCAGACGGCCGGTGATGCCGTCTGGCCCCGCCGCTTTCCTTGTGTTCACTCTCCTCAATGCCGCTCGGACGTCATGCTCCGCGGAAGCTGGTCACCGGTCTCTCGTTGATGACGTCATTGTCCTCGGTAGTCCAGCGGTAGATGGCATTAGCCGCCTGGCTAACCTCGAAACGGGCGTGAGAACTGGTTCAGCTCATTGGTGAATGCAGAGTCGGCGTTGATCGGGCGCAGTGTCCCTGGGTTTGTAGTCTGTAATTGTGGGTAGTCCGTGCCACATACTCCGTGTGTCGCCCTGGTGGAAGCGGGACTCCACACGCCCCGGTACCGGCGTTTGGCATCTCATCGCGCGCGCCGCGCCGTATGATGCCGCTTTGTAGGCGCTCATATCGCCAGTGGCGAGACCCGCGTTGTAGGTGGCGGTCCTGGCGTTTACTGCAGCGCGGATCGATCTGTCCATCCACGGTTTCTGGTTAGGGAATGTGGTGACTCTCGCAGTGGGGATAATCTCCTCCGCTAGCATGTTGACGAAGCTTACTGCTACTTCCGTAAACTTCGTTGATGTTGACTGCGCATGCTCTGAACATGTCCCAGTCGGCGTCGCCGAGTGCATCCTGTAGCGTAGCTTCTGATTGGGCAGACCACCGTTTCACCTCCCTTGTGGTTACTTCTTCCCTCCGTATGTTTTGTTTATACTGGGGGATGAGGAAGATGGCATTGTGGTCAGACTTCCCAAAAGCCGGGTGTGAGACGGCTTTGTAGCCCTGCTTGTATGGTGTGTAGCAGTGATCCAAAATTCGGTCCCCCCTTGTTGGACACGAGACATGCTGGTAAAAGTTTGGCATGACTTGTCTGAGGTTCGCTTTATTAAAGTCTCCTGCTACAATGAGGGCTGCGCCCGGATCTTTGTTTTGAAGCGAACTCAGCACATCATGTAGTTCGGACAAAGCCATACCTGTGTCCGCTTGGGGTGGGATGTAGACTGCCGTGGCGATGACCGAGTTGAACTCACGGGGCAGATAGAAAGGGCGGCACTTAATGCTCAGGAATTCCAGATGTGGCGAGCAGCTGCTGGAAAGAGTAGAAATGCTCCTGGCATCACACCACTTTCTGTTTACCATGAAGCACACTCCTCCACCTTTTGTTTTGTTCGACTCTGCCGTTCTGTCCGCGCGGAGCACAAAGAATGAATCCAACGGAGTTACGGCCTGGTCCAGCACGGTGGGGGTCAGCCATGTCTCCGTGAAGCACAGAATGTTGCAGTCCCTCATGTCACGTTGGAAGGTGACTCTTGCTCTTAGGTCATCGAGTTTGTTCTCCATGGATTGTACGTTGGCCAGTAGGATACTGGGCAGTGGTGCGCGATCGCGCCTGCTGTCTCAGTCTGTTCCTAATGCCAGCGCGCTTCCCCAGTGCTTCTTTGTTCTCACGCCTCGGATGAGCGGCCCGTCCTTTGTTCTCCGGCGCGCGAGAATCTCTGGCGGCCAGGATGGGTCAGGTTTAAAATGTCCAAGATAAGATGTGCAACCTTGTCACCGATGTTTACAAGTGATCTGCCGTCGTATACTATAAGACTAGAGGATTTTGGAATGTAAACCAGTGCAAAAAATAAATAAAAAACAAGAAAAGTGGATAGTCGGAGCGGAACGGTCAGGAAGGCGTCTGGACGTGGCCGCGCCATCTTGAAGGATTATTCCGAGGTACGACAAATGGAAAACAGGACAGAAGTGAGGTTGAGTAGTTACCTGGTTGGTGCAACAATCGGACACTGATCGAGTTACTGCTAGGGATGGGAAGCTTGATACTGACCTTTCAACGCTGTGTTGAACTTCTGAAGTGCAGATGTTTCAAAGTACTGCTCCAAAGTGTAGTTTTCTGTCACATGTAGACTATCTTTGCACTTTGTTGCATATTTCAAGTATGGGAACTGATCTTCCTTTGTCAGGGCACCTGGATAGTTCTTTAAGACACGCCCCACAGCTTATCTTTAAAACTGCTGCCCCAAGAAAAGAGATAAGAGAGAAAAGATCCTCTGTAGTGACTCTAGTTCGTGGCTGTGGTCCGTCCTGGTGGCGAGTGAGAGCTTCGTACTACGAGAGCCCGGTCTGTTTTTATGTTGCATGACCCACCATAAGACCAACCATAAGCTCAGTTTTGTGAGTTAGTGTACATTTGGTGAAACAGAAGGGAAATGTGTGTTGTGTATTATTTTCCTGTTCCCGGTCACGCCTGTCTCTGCCTCCGAGGGAGTATGGCAAACCAAGTGTGCCATAATTTTGTGGGATGTGCCCTGGAGGATGGGCGTGATCTGTGTGTGCTGTATCTGTGTTATCAACATTGTACCAGAGGAGCCTGTACTTGATTTTATGGCTCCAAGCGTGCTGGCTCTCCACTTTTTGATATGCCCAAGGTGGGAAAGTGAATGCCTCACTGGCTAAGGGTGAGTGTCCAAGCCCTTAACAGGGGTCTCAGCCTCTACCTGCTGTGAGGCCGGTAGAAGCCCCATTCTTCAGCAGCCCCTCTCTGGCCCCAGGCCCCGGGTGGGAGCCAGTTGAGGGCAGCTATCAGGAGCATGATGTTGACTTTGTCCTCTCCTCTGAGGAGTATGGCCTGTCCTGTGGATAGCCTCCAGCTAGCTCCACCGGACAGAATCGGGCCAGGCTCACTTTCTTGATTTATTGGCAGTGGATCCAGGGCTCTGGATGTTGCCCTCCATGAGTACCCTGTGGCACCTGTGTTCACATTTGAGGACATTGCTCAGCCGCAGCCTTCCCAGATGCAGGTGCCACTGCTGCCTGACTCCGTTGGTGTTGCCCTGTAGCTCCTTTCTTGGTAAGGCTCACAACCAGACTTTGAGGGCTGTGAGCAAGGCTGACAAGCCAGCTGAGTCCAGAAACAGCTGGGAACCTGTGTGGATTTCTCAGTAAACACAGCAGTCTCTTATCAGTATGTTTTATTTTATAAGCTGATTTACTGTGAGCAACACAAATATTAGAGGATTTGGCTGAACACGTTGTTCATTACAGTCACAGCTTGTTGTCAGGCTCAGTATTTCTCTTGTCTTGTTTGTGCCATTATTGACAGTCTGTCTTTGTTAGTTATTGTGCTTGTGTGCATCAGTTTCACAGAATAGTATTATCAAGATGTGGCGATGGGCCAGCAGGTGTCACTGTGGAGATGAAGATTGTTTTGAAACACAGTTAAGGAATACAGTTCTGGCACAAAAGGACAAAGCCTCACTTTGTTCAGTGCTTGATCCTTAAGCAGCCAACTTAATCCTGTGATGAGCTGCAGGTGAGTTTATTAGCACAGTGCTTACAGGTGAGTGAGTGACAGGGAGGTGAGACCAGGAAGATCAACCTCAGGAAAAAGGTAAATAACACGCCCACAAAACACACACACCGACAGAGAGAAAACAGGCAGGACAGCGTGAGAAGATTCAGGGACACTGACAGCCCTGCCTTTATATCAGATGTTTTTAAATGTATTCCACTACAGATTACAGAATACATTCCCCTTATTTTGTAACGTATTCTGTTAAGTTACTCAATGAGAGTAATGTATTCTGAATACTTGGGATTACCAAATATATCGTCATGCTTTTTAAAACTACATGAATGTACTATTGCTGTGTGATTTATTACTATTACTGAAGGTTACTCGCCAGACCAATACCAACTATCAGTCTATCTCAAGTATAATTAAATTCTCTGGCAGCATCTGACCAATCACAACGGAGTGTTTTATGGCTCGTATGATTTTCTCCCACAAAAAATGATCCCTATAAATGCTGCACTGTCACTGCTGCTGTTTGTTGCTAAGGCGACGGCTGCACAGCAGAGCTCTCAAACTTTAACCTGGATCTACTTTAACATTAAAGCTTACGTTCCCACAGCGCGGTAAAGGAGCAGACGCTTGTGCAGATCAATATGAAATTCATTTGATTGATCGATAGACTCATTACACTCATTTTCTGTGGAAGAAAAGTCATATGATTCCTGAAATACCCCTTTCCTGTGAACACACAGGAGAAACCCTGTGTTTAACTTGCTGAGCTGATCACCAGCTTCATGTGATTATGCTGATAGCTCATGTTAGAGAGCAGAAGGACACCCTGGGTATATTAATTTGCCATGTAACATAGGGCCCTGTTGTGTTTCCTATTATCTATAACCTGTCGTCGTTCCGTCTACTGCTTTGTGTAAATAAAGGTCAATTTTTGTTTTTATCAGTTCTGTCCTCAGAGTCTGCATTTGGGTCCACATCAACCACTGAACATGATAGAGGGATAAGGGACACGGAGCACTACAAAAACCTGACTGCACCTGATTAGTAGACTACATGAGAAGTGTAACACAGAGGCCACCTACAAGAAAACACAAGGCAGAGTTATAAATGGAACACTTTTAATTGGCAGGTAATTTCCAATGCAATAATCACCAAAGTCAAACTCTTCCTTTGCAGTTTGCACCACAATCTGTGAGATAAAGGTTCAGTGACTCCAGAAGGAAAAGACATTAATTTGTAATAAATTCACTCTCCAATGGAGAAAATCAATTACAGAAGAGAGAGAGGAGAATTTATTTCACATGCTCAGCAAGTGATATTTGATCAAATGGAAGCTGAAACCTTACAGGCAGTGTCCTACTTCTTATCTATCTATCTATCTATCTCAAAATTAAATACAATAATTTTGTGGTGTTCAACGGTTCCATGAAAATAGTCACGGTGCAGTTTAATGCTGGATAAACTGATCAGTTTACAGAAATGATGCAGAGCAGACTGGTGTTCATGGAAACGGTTAGGCCAAAAACAGCAGCTGGCAATTAAAATGAAACCTGATGATATTATCAAGTTTCAAATGCCAGATTTCACCAATCGTACTGGCTTCATACTGGCTGTAGGTTGAAGCTCAGTGCATATCTGTGGAGTGCATTCAGCTAAATCCTGTCCAAGAACTAGTGTATAAAGTTGAGCCAAAATGATCCCAGTAAGCCCTGTACAGGAGGTCTGGACCAGCTGTCCATTCAAAGGGTCTGAATCTCTGATCCTTTGTGTTACCCTAACAGATTAACAGAAACTAAGCCCAGTTTCTAACCACCTTCATCCAAATATCTACCCCACTTTCCTCGTAATTGCAGGTGCCCCCGATGGTCTATGGCACTTAGAAATTTGCTAGGTTTTACTGAAGCCCCAGGGGTCTGTTAACTTTAGAGAATAGAATAACCTACAAAAAGTCTCCTCCTACCTGTGAAGGATGAAGCATGCTTCCTAAAGTAAAATTCTGCAAAAAGGTAAAAAATTATTCTATGCACCTATCCAACAGCAATACTGAGCAGCATAAACTCCCCAAATAGTAATTCCATCTAGTAATCCACAGTGGTTTGGAAAAAACGAATCCCTGTGGAGTTTGTTGATGTAAACTGGAAACTGTGAATTCCAAGGTCCTTTTTAGTCCTCTGTTCACCAGTGAAACCACTTATTCTGTCTTCACATGGTCTTTATACATGCTCTTTCTCTTTGCCCTCCCCTCCTCAATGCCCCCACCATCCGATATTGAGTCACACCTTGTAGCTCTCTCAAAGTTCACTTGTTAAAATTACAGTGATCATATTTTCTCATTCATTTATATGCTCTTTTACTTCAACATGATTTTTCATTAGCTCAACCACATGCTTCCCTGTCTCTCACACACATACTATCTAAGCCAGGGGTCTCAAACCTGTGGCCTGGGGGCCACTTGCAGCCCACGTCACCCCTACTTGTGGCCCGTATGTTAACATGAAGAAATCTAATGCAGTTTGGCCCTTGAAGTGACTTTTTTGTTAGGGAGGATTTGTTTGTTGTTGAGCGCAATGTTCACATAAGTTTTTAAAAAGCCAAAAATGATTTAATATGAAGGCGACATGAGCAGAGAGCACAAACATGCTGAGGCTGTGTTAGTTCAGTGAAAGAGTCACAAACTAATGTGTCACTTATGTCTGCAGTTTGATTTTTTTAAATATGAACACAATGACAGCAGCAGTGCTGCCACATGTGTGAGCAGACAGAGAGGACCAATGTGTTTATTTGGTAGTTCAATGAAAGGCTTCAGTCAGTTAAAAATCTGCTGTCATGTTTGCAGTTTTGTCTTGTTATACAATATTTGAAATTTTAAAAAATAAGCAAAACATTTTAGTAAATATTTGTGGGTGTTTTCTTGTTTGTTTGTACTACTTGAACTCTGTATCACTGAAACCATAAAAAGGCTGGAGCGAGCCAGAGGCCTCCTCCTCGCACGTCCCCCCGGCACGGGTAGCTGGCTTTCTCCACTCCCTCTGCCCTACAGCCAGGTGATCCTCCACCAGGGTGACCTCAGCTGCCAAGCTCGTTGGCCAATGGCAGCGCACCCATCAGATCATCAGAGCAACCTCTGCCTTGGCCTGGAAGGCCTCCAGGAAATCTTGCAGGTCATCGCTCTCTGATCTGGTGCATCGTAACTGGCAGCTGAGGGGGGAGGGGCGACATGGTGACCCCAACCAGCCGCTCCAGCACCTGATGATGATGATGATGATGATGAGCCTTTATTTGTCACTACGACGTTACACGTACATGTTACCTGCAGTAAAACTGGACACCTTCCTACCACTTGCATCTGTTGCTCAGCCTGGTCCCGCAGGTGTCCAGCTGATCCCTCGGGCAGTTTGCTCGCTACGAATGGCCGCCATCTCTGCCAGCATCTGGGCCAGCAGCTGAATCGGCTGCGTGGGCAGTGCAGGCTGAGGTTGGATATGATAGTGTGGGTTTCAGCACCACTCTGAATGATCCAGAGTCCACACGATGCTCAGGTGACTGTTTACTTTAGCTTTGTTGAACACAACGATCTTTGGTT
The DNA here is from genome assembly GCF_013358895.1 of Oreochromis aureus. Taxonomy (NCBI): domain Eukaryota; kingdom Metazoa; phylum Chordata; class Actinopteri; order Cichliformes; family Cichlidae; genus Oreochromis; species Oreochromis aureus. The sequence continues at coordinate 4,333,311 of NC_052944.1, forward strand.
CTGCACCTGTTCTCAGTTAGGCCAGCTTTCCAGCCGACCTCACGTTCCACTCCTCTCTCTTCCGCTTCCACATCGCTGAAGAACGGAACAGACTTCCTTAGGCAAATGACCTTCACCTGCCCCCTCAGTCTCCTTGAGCCCGCTGCACCACCCCTCCCCTGCAGCGCCGCCCAAAGACTACACCCCTGCCACAGCTAGATGTTAAGTCATTTTATTCCACTTTTGGATAAAGATAAGCTGGGGAATTTCAATCTCTTTGACACAGTGTGTAATGTTCTTTCAAGAGGTTTATTAAACACAAGAAGCAAACTGACTGATAAAAGACACGAATCCAGAGGTGGAAAGTGCTGGTGCAGGGGAGGCAAGTCTGAGGAAGAGGAAACAGCGGGTAGTCCAGGTGAGTTGTTTCATGGAATGTCCACAGAAAGTATGGACAATGGAGGAAAAGCTGACTGCAAAGGTTGGCAGAGCTGTCCAGAGTGGAGGGTGACATTCACTAGTTTGTCTTCCAAGTATGAGGAGTCAGCTGGAGGATGAGCAGGCGGGTAAACAGGTAAGGTGAATATTCTGAGTATTCAGTTCAACTCCAATGTAAACAAACCAGTTCAATCTTTTAGCAAGGAATGAAGCCAGCAGGTAGGCAGAACTGGTCTTTACATGCTCCCCAGTGTTGGGGAGTAACAGAATACCGGTGTTACGTACTGTATTTAAAATACAAAATATGAGTAACTGTATTCCGTTACAGTTACCGCTTAAATAGGTGATACTAAGAATACAGTTACTTTGTTGGCATAAATGGATTACACGGCGTCTTTTCTTGTTTTATATGTTAGGCTATGCCCTCTCTATCCACTCTCTATTTTTGGTAATTCCACGCCGGTGGAAACCCAAACAAAACACGCAATAAGAGGCTCTAATATAAGCATCCTGCTAATGTTGATGGCATGAGTTACACAATGGACCCAGAGCCAGTGCAAACAGAGCGAGCAGTGCACAGGCAGGAATGCATTTCTTACTTGGAAATTACGACAACTTCACATTTAAAGAAGAAAGGGATGGCCCAAATCTAAACCTGCAATGCAAACTCTGTTTGTCAGCAACCAAGCTGCTCTCAGCGTCAAAAGACTCCAACCTAAAGAAACATTTCTTTTTAAAAGCTAACGTTAGCCTACTGCAGCTACCTTGTTTTAGTGTGGTAGCTAGCTGGGTCATGTACCAGTCCAGTATCTTCGATGTACTACTGCTGTGTGATTCATTACTATTACTGAAGGCTGCAGTAACAACCTGCTAGCTGCAAATAATCATGTTTGGTTCTGAAAGCAGACAGAAAGAAAACATATCACTGATACAGAAACAGTTTTCTATACGAGATCACTGCACAAAGTGCAGCCTTACCTAAAGTCCACCCACTGTTACTCATTTTATATTAAGATGTCAAAATCTAGTTGGTATTGCTTTCAGAACTGCACTGGATTATCTTCTATTTCTAACAGCCCAACAGTCAATGAAGTAACTTCAGCTAAATCCAGCTAACGATGTTAGCTCGGTGATCATCGCCGGCTCGTCTTCTAGATATAAGGAGGCAGGTAAAGGGGAGAGGTGAGTATCCAGCTCAGCTGCAATGCAACAAACCAGTCTAAAGGAAGCTGGTGAGTCTTTTACGAAGGAATGAAGTTGCTCCTACAATCAGCAGCTAAGCACTGGGGACGAGGGAGGGAGAAGATGTTGAAGGAAGAATTACCAAAGAAGCAACCAGGGCTGAGCCTGTCACTGAACTAAGTTGGCAGATAATCTAGTGAAGACTGGGATGTGGAGCTGGTCCTTACATTTTGTGGCTACTGAAGATACCAAGGCACAGGTGCTTTGGCTGATTATAGGGACTCTTTATACCTGCCCCACTCATCCTAGGCTAAGAGGGAGAGTTAAACACACAAAGCAGTGATGGATCATAACAGTAACCTCAAAGGCAGCAGAGGCACAGGTCACCTGATCACAGTCGGTCCACATCTGTTGGTTCCCTCACCTGCCAAATCCCATTATACCGATGGGAGCTAAGTGGCACTGACTGTTAATATAACTTTTTAATTATACTGTACACTTGCAGATGTGGTTCTATTGGCTTCATCAGGTGAAGGCCTCCAGCTCGCACTGGAACGGTTCGCAGCCGAGTGTGAAGCAGCGGGAATGAGGATCAGCACCTCCAAATCTGAGGCCATGGTTCTCAGCCGGAAAAGGGTGGAGTGCCCACTCCGGTCGGGATGAGTTCCTGCCCCAAGTGGAGGAGTTTAAGTATCTCGGGGTCTTGTTCGCGAGTGATGGGAGAAGGGAGCCGGAGATCGACAGACGGATTGGTGCTGCGGCTGCAGTGATGCGGACATTGCACCGGTCCGTCGTGGTGAAGAGAGAGCTGAGTGTAAAAGCGAAGCTCTCAATTTACCGGTCGATCTACGTCCCCACCCTCACCTATGGCCACGAGCTGTGGGTAGTGACCGAAAGAACGAGATCGCGGATACAAGCGGCAGAAATGAGCTTCCTCCAAAGGGTGGCTGGCCTCTCCCTTAGAGATAGGGTGAGAGGTTCGGCTATCCGGGAGGGGCTCAGAGTAGAGCCGCTGCTCCTCCACATCGAAAGGAGCCAGTTGAGGTGGTTCGGGCATCTGACAAGGATGCCTCCTGGGCGCCTCCTGGGTGAGGTGTTCCGGGCATGTCCCACCGGGAGGAGGCCCCGGGGCAGACCCAGGACGCGCTGGAGAGATTACATCTCTCGGCTGGCCTGGGAACGCCTTGGTGTTCCCCCGGATGAGCTGGAGGAGGTGGCTGGGGAGAGGGAGGTCTGGGCTTCTCTGCTTAGGCTGCTGCCCCCGCGACCCGATCTCGGATAAAGCGGATGAGGATGGATGGATGGACTTGCAGCCTGTCCACAAAGAAAACAGACAGACTGTACTTCAACTCTGTTAAGAGAAACTTTTTTTCTCTATTGTACCACTAAACTTCTCAAATCTTGTGGTGTCTCTATTGTGTCTCTATTCTTGGTGCTAAGCAGCAGTCAGACCACATCAGGAAAGTGTGACAGTGATTAGTGGAATTAGTGGAATTTTGTGTCAAAAGGTATTAGATCTTTTTCAACATTCAACCCTAAATTGTAGACTAAGGTAGCTTTTACTGATTCCTACAGGGAAAATAACTTTATGCTGTCCTTAAGATTAGGAGTCGTGGGCAGCCACCAGCTATAAGAGTGCTTATTCTCCTAGTGAAACCTCCAAGAAGTTATGATGAGTTATATCCCAGACATTTGAGGACTGTTGTGACGAAGCGTTTCTCCCACTGAAAACACTGAGTCAACTTTCTGGCATATTCTTACCAGAGCATGCATCAAGATGATACATTTTACACATTCGTCCCAATGTTTCTTCAACCCTCTGCTATATTTTTAGTTTTAGCAACAGCCTGTTAAATGCAGCTGCACTCTGAACATCACACTACAGGAATAAAAATTACTTTTGGTTGAGTCGCGGTCTCCTATTAAGAAGGCAGATATATAGAAGATAAAAATTCTGATATATATTTACTGATAAATGTCTTTTTGAGTTTCTGTACAATTAGTTTACATTAATAGTAATCTTCTTTGGCATGTTGCAGCCTTTATTCAATTCCTTCAATGCCTTAAGGCACATTTGATTGTATGGTTAAGTGCCAGCAGAAACAGGCTTCCACAGAGGAGGAGGCGGAAGGCTTTCCCTCCCATTACTGCGTCTACCTGAGAACCACAAGTAAGCCAGCAGCCGTAGAGCAAAGTACTCTAAAAAGGCGCCACAGAACTATGAGTTCTTTAAGATGAGATGGCTCCTTTTAGGGACATCATAACCTTTTACTTCTTTTGAGAAACTTTTCATGGATGGAATTTACTGCATTCACACAAATCGTAACCGAGGAGGAAAGGAGTTCCACTAGATCACAGCAGGTAAATAAAAGAAAATAAGATGTATTTAGTCTTGAAGCAGGTTTACTAAGCAGGGCAAATTATTGTGATGCTGCAGTGTTGGGATGATCTACCAACACGTTTCACTTTGATTTGCTTGCTGTGTGCACACGGCTGAGAAAAAGAATTTGAGTTCAGTTATTTTTTGTAGTTTTTCATGAAAATCCCAGAATTATTGAAGAGCAATATGCGGGGCTCGCCTAAAAGCTTGAGGATTGAGTGAAACGTTTTACTGAGACACGGTTTTGACACAGCTTTGCAACATCCACACCACCATCTATCTCCTCGTCTTTAAGCAACAAACAAAGAAAAAAATGTAGCTATATCACAACAACAGCAGCAGGCATAAGACATGATTTTGGGGGCTTTCGATATTGTGCAAATTGCAACAATTGCAATAAACTGTGTGGCACAGAGTTTGTAGTGACTCATTTAAATATTCTCCTCTTTACAAATACATGTCATAAGGCCAGGATGCTCCTCTCCTTAAAACTGAACAGCAGCTTTTCAGCATTAAAAGAAGACACTGTGCTGCTTTGCGTTTGTAAATCTGGCCTAATTTTTCCTTTTTCTTTAAATTTCCAACCTTTGTAATGAAGGTTTACTCCAAATGACCTGCAGAGATTAAATCAAAGAAGGAAAACGTGCATTTTGTAGTTCATCTTCTGCACTTTGTAGTTTAAATATGGCGGATATCCGGTGTCACTCTGTTAAGAAGACAAGCGCAGAGTCTTTCGGATTTTCAGGGCACTTTTCCTAAATCCTTATCAGTTCTCCTACCACCTTTCCCTGACTTCGATTCGTTTTCCTCGAGGTCAAGAAAAGCGATGGGAGGGACTTTTGGAACGCATCTTTCTTTTTCTGCGGATGCCTCTCTAACAGCGTCACCATGTGACGTCAGATATGGCGAACCTCCTTCGCCAAGCTAATGTAAATAAAACAAACCGAAGCGGAATAACGCACTTAATAAAAGCACAAGTTGTGTGACAACGCTCCCCCCACCACACGCACAGAGATGTACCACAGTATCTAAACTAAGGTGCTCAGTAAGAAATATTACATTTGCAATGTGTTGCAGCCGCATACAACGCTGAGCCACTTTTACAGGCGACATGACAAATTCAAACCTGTAGTCTGAGTCTGTGTATAATTCATCGGACGGGTGCAGTGATCTTTATGGACGGACCCAGACCCCCCCTCCGCCCCAGTGCCCTGCACCCTCGTCGACTACTAATGCCATTACCCTGCACGGCTTGTTCACGGTCCATACACATGAATGCTTTTATTTTGATGTTTCCCGGAAGTACGCCACATCCTCTGTTCTTTTCTTGACTCTACTGTATTCTCATTACCAGCACAATAGGCAGGAAGGCTTACAGCTGGAAGAAAGAAAATTTCGTTTTACCTCCTCGGAACAAAACGGGCTTTTAGCCCAACAGGGACGCATTCAGGCCCGTGTCCCTCCGCGGGGCTGATCCGGGTCCACGGCCCGATCAGTGGATCTGCTGCAGCTGAAGCCTCCGAGATGCTCCGAGCTCTCTGCAGCTGCACAATAACAGCGTCACCGATACCGGCCTGGGGACACAGCTATGTTTTTCAGACGGAGAGCCAGGTAACTTGAAATAGCGAGCAAGAGATGTGAGAATGGTACAAGTGGGCACAGACGAAGATGCTGATAGCAAAACCGTAAAGGGTTTATTGGGATGCAGAGACTGTGGTGTACAATGGGCGGCGCTAGGCTGCGATTTTGCAGAGACCTGGGCGAAGGTGTGGGTGTAGGGATTCTTCACACGCCAAGTCTTAACATGTTCCCAAGTTCGGGAACCATATATAACGTATACAGCCTCTCCCTCCATCTCTAGATGGGAATTTCAGACTTGTAATATGTGGTATGGAACAGAGTGGTCGCTACTGCCCGATAATTAATCTCACAATGGTCTGCAGAGCTGTGATATTTCCTGAAGTGATAATCAGACGGAGTGGCAGTGTGATCAGATCTAATTAAAGTGAACAGTGAAATACACAAATCTATTAAGAGGAAGTGTGATTCACTCTGTTCCAACTCATATGACATACCGCACTATAACGTGCCTGACTGCATTGCTATGAATCCGTCTGTGTTTATGATTTGAATGTCAAATTATCATGGAGAACTAGACCATCACATATTAGGAGAGTGTCAGAAAATTATTCTAGTCATCAACGTCTCCAAGTCCACTGGAGAAGTTTTTCCCCAAACTTCCCATTAGCCAGTAATGTAACTGGGCATTAAAGGAATTAGCGTGTTTAAAAAGGTGATGGTAATATACAGCAGTATAAGACTAAAATTAATTATTGGACATTTTTAGCTGTAGAGTATTTTTTTAATTAATTATTTAGGGTTAAATAAAAAAAAAATAAAGTAATTAAAAATGTTTTTACCAAATCTGAATAGAAGCATAAACTCTATGCACCTATTAACAGTACAAAGCTAACGTGGCAAAGTCGCCTTTATACTCTGAAAGCAATATTGCTGTAATAGTGCGAGTGGTCTCTTTCTTCTCCTGTCCCCCCAGCTAAGGGGAACAGGGCATCACTGTTTAGTTGGATAGGAATATGAGCCTGGTTCTGCTGGAGGTTTCTTCCTGTTAAAAGGGAGTTTTTCCTTCCCACTGTTGCCAAAGTGCTTGCTCATAGGAAGTGTTGCTCAAGTTACTTGAAAAAAGTAATCAGTAACTAATTACTGATTACTTCCCCCAAAAGTAATCCCGTTACTTTACTGATTACTGATTAATAAAAGTAATTAATTACTTAGTTAGTTACTTTTTAAAAACACGATTTACAACCTGGATAGGTAATAAAGCGATAGATCTTTCAGCCCAATTCTACTTTTTCTGTATAATCCATCATACAAAATGTAATCAAATGGAAACGTCTCTTTTTAAAACTTGTTTTATTAGTTTTAATCTTTTAACTTTATGCATCAAGCAAACATTTAATTATATGCAACATTCTCTGACTGGAAGAAATTTGTTTAACATTTAAACCTATTTTCTGCACATTCCAGCACATAAAATAAAATATTTTTTTGTGTTTACACTCAGTCTTTCAAATAGATGCAAGTGAAATGCAGCAGAAAATAAATAAAATCAAAGACTCAGCGGTCCTGTTGCTCTATTTTCACCTGTATAGCAGGCGGATGTTTGCCCTGGTGCAGGTGTGCCGCAGCGGTCAGTGGAAGAATCCACCAGTTTCTCTGTGAATTTCCCATTACGTGGTAGTACACTCGGCACTTGCTCGGAAGTTAAGGGTTTTTTCGCTGTAAAAAGAAGTTTTCTTCCCACGCAGTGAACAGCGGACGCTAATGTTTTCGTCACTTTTTATGGAATCAAACTCAAAGTAAGGTCAGTACTTCCACGCTTTAAACGCTGCACGCTCATACTCTCTCCGCACTCGATATATTATCCATTGTTGATCTGCAGACAGCTGTTGCCACGAACGTCGCACTCGCTTACGTCACTGTCATGAGACACTCTGGCAAAAAAATCACGGTTTTAGTAACGCAGTAACGCAGCGTTCCTATGTGAAAGTAACGGTAATCTATGTCTGTGAAGGTTCTCAGTCATTCAGGTCATCGTAGTCAAAGGAGTTTGCAAAGAAAAGCGTCTGGACTTCTTTAAGTTGCTTGAAGACGTTTCACCTCTCATCCGAGAAGCTTCTTCAGTTCTAAGGTCAAATGGCGAGAGTCCCAGATTTAAACCCAGTGGGAGTATCCCCAAAGAGGGACAAAGGACCCCTGGTGATCCTCTAATCACATGCGCCAAGGTGTGAAAGCGGTGTGGTACCTAATCAGCCAGGGTTTCGGGTGAGCTCATTGTGAAACCTGGCCGCACCTTGTCATGTGAATTCCTGAGGTCAGATGGCCCAGGATGTGAGTGGGCGTTAAGGCGTCTGGGGAGGGAACTCAAAACTGGATTATAGATGGCAGACAGTTGGTGTCGTAAACCACCGCCTCTGTTCAAAGATGGTCGCTCACAGTGGACATAGATGGCCTCTTTCACTCCTCTTTCAAACCATCTGTCCTCTCTGTCCAATATGTGAACATTGGCATCCTCGAAGAGTGACCTTTATCCTTAAGATGCAAATGGACTGCTGAGTCTTGTCCTGTGGAGGTGGCTCTTCTATGTTGTGCCATGCGCTTGTGAAGTGGCTGTTTGGTCTCTCCAATGTAGAGGTCTGGGCATTCCTCGCTGCACTGTACAGCATACACCACGACCATCTTTGAACAGAGGCGGTGGTTTACGACACCAACTGTCTGCCATCTATAATCCAGTTTTGAGTTCCCTCCCCAGACGCCTTAACGCCCACTCACATCCTGGGCCATCTGACCTCAGGAATTCACATGACAAGGTGCGGCCAGGTTTCACAATGAGCTCACCCGAAACTCTGGCTGATTAGGTACCACACCCGCTTTCACACCTTGGCGCATGTGATTAGAGGATCACCAGGGGGTCCTTTGTCCCTCTTTGGGGGGATACTCCCACTGGGTTTAAATCTGGGACTCTCGGCCATTTGACCTTAGAACTGAAGAAGCTTCTCGGATGAGAGGTGAAACGTCTTCAAGCAACTTAAAGAAGTCCAGACGCTTTTCTTTGCAAACTCCTTTGACTAATGGTAATCTAATTACCGTTTTTGCAATAGTAATGCCTTACTCGTTATTTGAAAAAAGTAATCAGATAATCCGATTACTTTTTTCAAGTAACGAGTAGGGTTAGCCCATCTCTGCTCATAGGAGTCATATGATTGTTATTGTAGGGGCTACCTTACAATATAAAGCGCCTTGAGGGGACAGTTGTTGTGATTTGGTGCTGTATAAATAAAATTGAATTGATGTGAGTCGTATGTTATGGTCTTTACAAAGAGCCCCTCTCAAAGACCCATGGGAGGTTTTGATAAGTGTATCAGCTCTTTATCAGTATAATAAAAACCAAAAGTGAGGAAATATGCTTCCCTTTCAACAGAGTTGCAAGGTTGTTTTGGCAAAATGTAGCAGCTTATTACCAATAAGCTGTACTTACTTGTACTTACTAAAATGCATTAGGTTAAATTAGGTTTATGATATGTGCAATTATATGACATAACAGCCACTTTCTGTGAGTGTTCCTTTGTTATCAAACACAAAAAGACCATGCCAGTGTTGTTCACGCTCTGATGACACCTGTGTCTGATTCCAAACCAATGAACACACATCTATCACAAATCCTGTTATATTGATCTGTTCCAGTCTGATTGTGTGACAGCAATCAATGTGACTGAAAAACAGACTGGTACTGTCTGAAAGTGCTTTTTCATTTTACAGCTCATTACAGGGTCTTTTACATAGAACTTGTTATATAAGTACCAGTGAATGACTAATGAATTTCAGACACAATCTACATATGCACTAATATGTAAAAAAATGACCTTTTACTGATGTATATTTTTATCCCTTTTCTAGTGGTGTTGGGTTTTTATTTGAATGCTTGATAATGGAAAGTATCGTCACACTTACTGTTTAAGATGGGCAAAACCTTTTAATAATTAGTAGTGCCTGCTATGGAAACACCATAGAAATCAGTACATACATCTTTAATACATATACACCCCATTATTTTAAGTTTCACAATTACCTCATAATTTGTTCTAACACGTTTTACTACACAAATATATATCATAGAATAGAGTGTTGTAAGAAAATGCCAAACCATACAACACAAGCCCATAGGAAAAATACTAGACACGGTATCAGAGGCAGACTGGTACTAACACACAGCATAAAGAAGGAGGAGCCCCCCGTCCCCCCATAGGATTTTTGGGGAATGAATTCATTGGAGATGGTGGAGCAAGGCACAAAAATTTCAAAGTGTCAAGAGTTCTTTCTCTCTCCAGTGGGCTGACTCGAGAAGGGAGGCGGTTGCCATGGTAAAGTAGAGAGGAGTCGTCTTTCTTCTCATTACAGGGACAAGCCCCCTGTACAAAGTGTAAGGGGAAACATGAGCCAGACACCGGACCAAAGACCACTAGGGAGGCCAAGTTTAAACTGTGGCCCCTCCCCAACTTTTTCAAACCAATCACATTCATGCCTTGTTTGCACCATATTATAAAAAACTCTGTTCAATTGCGAGTGGCATCCTTTCCTTGTCCACTAGCCAAGGAGAAGTCCATGGTCCCATGTAAAATTATTTTGAACCTTTAACTGATTTGCTAATAAATTTGTGTTAAACGTAAATATTGAGTTTTTCATCTTCTGTTATAAGAATGAACTGGACAACTGGTTTCCATCCATCCATCCATCCATCCACACACTTTTCCCCTTCTTCCCCGTCTGACTGCTTTGCCCTCACAACTATGTGCATCATTCCATTCATCCATCCTTCTCTCCTCCTCACAGGATGTTGCGATGGCTGGTTTGTGGTCGGCTGGGTCCAGTTTGGATGTGGAAAGCGCTGCTATTCTTTGTGGCCATTGCTTTTGCTACCCAGCTGCTGGGAATCATCTTCAACAAGAGGTATGGTTTTGCTCTTTCTATTTGAACAGCATTGTTTTTTTTATATTTTTGCTTCAGTTTTAGTTTCATTTCTCTCTATTATGAGGAAATTATGTTGGCAGTTCATGGACAACTGTGAGCTGCCTGTGTTCCTGCAGAGTGGGTTTTGGTCACATGGTAACAGTGTCACAAGTATGCGGTAGAGCTGGTACAACCATTGCGTGTTATTGCATGTTCTTCTTTTGGTCCGTCTGCCGTCTGTGAAGAAAAGTGAAGTTGTACAGACCTAAAGTGAAACAGAGTTTCCACTGAAACCACTCTCTGTACGTTTCATACTAACTCAGCATAAACTAGTATGTAATTTTTTTGTACTTCTCTCATTCCTGGTCAACTATTATCGCGCCCGTCCCTGTTGACTTGTCAACCAGTTAGCATTATCTGACATACAGCATCATCAATGTCGAGCAACATTCAGTTGGTATTGTGGAGGACTACAGCATGGCAATATGTTTGCAGTGGTTGAAAACCCCCTCTCTGTAAGCTCTACATAGGCAAATACATGCACAACAGTACTGCATATTGTAATATATATACTATAATACAGTAATAGTAAAATAACAGTATTTTACGTCAGACACACAGCTAGATGCTGCTTTGGGTCAGCAGGCTCTCTAAAGTGATTTCCTCAGATGTGGTCACAGCTTCACCAGAAAGAGCTAAAACTGCCCCACTGACATCCTGAAATATGTATGAAGCAGCTGTGATAGAGCTTCAGCTCCTGGATCTAACCAGGAAATTGTCCCTGCTGCTGCTTTCCTGTGATGAACCCAGAATCTCAGTTTTTGTTCTTGTTTAGAAGCGTCAGGACCAGCTCGTCATGGCTCGTCATGGCTTTATGTCAACAAAAATGTGTATGTACCTTACGCAACAAGTTCAGATCAGATGTTTTTAGGCGACACGCTCGGTGTGTAATGGCGTTAAAGTTTTAAAAATGTAAAATAAATGGATAAAACAGACATTATGTACTGCAGATCACCAAAACTATTTCCAGTAAACAGTTTTATGTTCATCCATTTCAGTCTAATATAATAACTAGAGATGGCACGATACCACTTTTGTATGTCTGATACGATATCATAAATTTGGATATCTGCTGATACCGATATGATAGTGTGTTTTAATGAATAAAACTGATATAGTGTGTTTTTAATGAATAAAAACCTGCTCCATCCTTCAGTTTTTGATGCTTAATATCTTGCTGCATTTTGTATACAGTTCATACTCAAGTTTTAAAAACAAAACACTAAAGCTATTCTGTTATATAAAAAATATACGGTTGTTAAGCTTAACGGGAATGCTTTACGCCTTTCTCGGAAAAAATATTTCATAGTTCAGCAACACTGATCAATCTAATAAACTTAAACTTAAACCGATCCTCGACGTCGCACTACGGTTATCTCCATCCTCCCTATTCTGGTATTTTAAAGAGTACTTAGCAGAAATATTAAGCAACCTAACCCCAATAGGGTTGCAAACTCCCAACCTTTGTCTGTAAGTTTGCAACTTATTATTTTTTCTGTTTGCAACTTATTCTTTAGATTTCTGTGTGAAGAACCTGTATTTTAATTTACTGCAAGCAAGTATCTATATCAGTTCTTTATTGAAAGTCTGAACTTATGTCATAATTATTGAATCCCTGAACAAATTTAAAAGGTATAAATACAGGTGAAACTACTATATGATACAGACTCATTACATGCAAAGCGAGATATTTCAAGCCTTTATTTGTTATAATTTTGATGATTATGGCTTACAGCTTATGAAAACCCCAAATTCAAAAGCTCAGAAAATTAGATTATTGTGAAAAGGTTCAATATTGTACGCTCAAAGTGTCACGCTCTAATCAGCTAATTAATCCAAAACACCTGCAAAAGGTTCCTGAGCCTTTAAATGGTCTCTCAGTCTGGTTCATGGGGAAGACAGAAAACCATCATTGACAGCCTCCATAATGAGGGAACGCCTCAAAAGGTAATTGCAAAAGAGGTTGGATGTTCTCAAAGTGCTGTATCAAAGCACATTAATAGAAAGTTCTGTGGAAGAAAAAGGTGCACAAGCAGCAGAGATGACCTCAGCCTGGAGAGGACTGTTAGGAAAAGGTGACTGAGGCTGGAGTTAGTGCAACACACAGACGGATCCTGGACATGAGCTTCAAATGTCGTATTCCTCGTGTCAAGCCGCTCCTGAACAACAAACAGAAGCGTCTCACCTGGCTAAAGAATAGAAGAACTGGTTTGTGAGTCAGTGGCACAAAGTCCAGTTTCTGATGGAGCAAATTTTGCATCTCATTTGGAAACTGAGGTGCCAGAGTCTGGAGGAAGAATGGAGAGCAGAGTCCGTCAAGTTACTTGAAAATAGTAATTAGTTACTGATTACGTCTCCAAGAAAGTAATCCCGTTACTTTACTGATGACTTATTTTCAAAAGTAATTAGTTACTTAGTTACTTTTTAAAAACATGATAAACAACCTGAATAGGTAATAAAGCAACAGACCTTTCAACCCAATTCTATTTTTTCTGCATAATCCATCATATAAAACTGAATCAAATGGAAAATCTGTTTTATTAGTTTTAATCTTTTAAGTTTATGCACATTGCATCAAGGACAAATTAAATTATATGCAACGGTGTTTGACTGAAAGAAATGTGTCTAACATTTAAACCTATGTTCTGCATATTCCAGCATATAAAATATAATGTTTTGTGTTTACACTCTTTCAAATTGATGCAAGTAAAACACAGCAGAAAATAAATAAAATCACAGATTCAGCAGCGCTGAGTCGCTATTGAAGGTCTTCCATGGTCTTCCATGACACGTCAGCAGTGCCACAGGCTGATAGCATCCATGCCACGCCGCACTGAGGCAGTAATTCATGCAAAAGGGGCCCAAGACAAGTACTGAGTACATATGTGTGATTATACTATCCAGAGGTCTGACATTTCTCTATTTAAAATGCTTGTTTTATTGATTTCATGTAATATTCTAATTTTCTGAGCCTTTGAATTTGGGGTTTTCATAAGCTGTAAGCCATGATCATCAAAATTAGAACAAATAAAGGTTTGAAATATCTCACTTTGCATGTATTGAGTCTGTATCATATATTAGTTTCACCTTTTAAGTAGAATTACTGAAATAAGCAGTAGGGTAAGCCCATCTTTTTGCACCTTATTCTAATTTTTCAAGTTTCACATATACATGGTATAACGAGCCTCCACACTGCGCCCCCTGGTGGATACACAAGATATCACCACCGGTTTTCCTAAATGCTGCTTTTGGGGCGTCATCAGCCATGGTTGCATCGTCCAGGCGGGGGTATCATTACAGCCAACTGGTCAGAAATCTGTCACGTGCCCACCCACGGTCCCGTCAGGGATGAGACGGACATTTTTAAAGTGGCTGTATCTGTAAGCCTAGTCTTAAAAGTAGAGATAGTGCCTGTCTCCTGAACCTGAGCTGGTTCCACAGAAGAGGGGCCTGAAAGTTGTAAACCTCTGGTAAAATGCTGTAGTCCTTGGTGTCCCACTATTACCCAACTATTAAGCCACAGCTGCAGGACAAATGCTACCCCATCACATGCTTCTCATTCAGTTTGCTATTAATAAGGAAGAAATGACTGCAGCTGATTTCTTGGAGTATTCGTGCCTGTATGAAATACAATCCCTGTGGTACCTCAGTATAGCCTTGGAACGTTTCGTCTATCATGTGTCTGTGTTTGTGTAACATCTGCTTAGAAGGAAACCATCCAGACAGGAATTCACAGCAGATCTGAGTTGTGGTAAAATCCCCGAGATGTTCTGAATAATAATTATTTACAGTTTGCTCCTCTCTTCCCACTCGTCCAACAGCAGTACCCAACCAGCTGCTCACTCCATCTTTTCATCCCCTGATGCCCAGGGGCCGTCTCTGGGCTCCTGTCAGCCCCACACTCACATCATGTTCCTCAAGACCCACAAGACCGCGAGCAGCACAGTGCTCAACATGCTGTACCGCTTTGGAGAGGAGCGCAACCTTCGCTTTGCCCTCCCACTGGGCTACCAGCTGGGGTACCCACTACCTTTCAATGCTCACAGAGTCAAAGGTTATCGAGGTCCCCGAGCCACGGAGTTTCACATCATGGCCAATCACATGAGGTTTAATAGGCCAGAGGTAAGTCGTTCACACGATGAGACTGGTTGGTAAAATACAAGGCTGACAGTAATGACTGAAAATGGTTTGATAATCATACAGCAATCTGTGTAATCCTCCACTGTTCAAATTTACAACATGGCTGGACATTTTAAAGAGACTCATTTTATAGTTTATGCATAGAAAATGAAAGTGTACAAACTCATATACAGATGTGACACAGCAGTAGCCTCAGCCATATAATAAACATTGGCAGAAGATAATCGGTATCAACTAATGAACAAAATACACAAAAATAATACACAGAGGTCATTTTGTGGGCTAAAGAGATGTTCATTCATAAATTTGCTCAAATTGGACTAAAAACACTGCAGACACTCATCTCCATGCTTAGTGTGACGTAACCTAACCGCCTGTATGACTGTAGGACCGCCAGCCCATCCAAACCTTCAGACAAGACGTAACTTCATACAAATTGGAAACTTTCACCAAGACACAGCTCTATAAGTATTAAAATAATATTTTATAAACATCGTCTCATACTTTGAACTAAGAAGAAACAAGGAAATGTTAGGTGGCTCAGCACTGCACAAAGGAAACGGTCACCAAACAGACCAGTGATCTTCATCAGGTCTGTGCTAATGTGGTCAAAACCAGTTCACATCTGTAACTCTTTGAAAACTGAACCCTTCAACCAGCACTAGGAGGTCCCAGTGGGATTGTTAGCCTAAATTCTGCCAGGCCGTTCATTAGCACCATTTGTAATCACCAGACTGCTAATGTAAATATCCGTGTCAGCAAGCCAAACCCTCTGTTGAGCATGCCCAGTGTAAGAATGACATAAGAGGAGCTTCTGTTGGTTTTATAATTAAAACAATGGATATTTGAACCGTTGCTGATGTCAGAGACAATACATTATAGTACTGCAGTAGTATTGTTATTTGTAACAGAGGTTTTTGTCTTTCAGGTGGAGAAAGTGATGCCTGCAGACACATTCTACTTTTCTATCATCAGGGATCCTGTCGCTCTGGCTGAGTCTTCGTTTGCTTATTACAAAGAAGTAGCTCCTGCCTTTCGGAAGGCAAAGGGGCTGGGCGACTTTGCCGACGACCCCAATAAATACTATGACCCTCGTCTTCGCAACAACCACTATGCCCGCAACCTGCTTTGGTTTGATTTTGGCATGGACAATAATGCTAATTTCTCAGTGGAATTAGCTCAGCATGGTGAGGCCATGATCCGCCAGACATTCAGACTGATTCTTGTGTCCGAGTACTTTGACGAGTCTATGATCCTGCTGAGACATGCCCTCTGCTGGCCACTGGATGCTGTAGTCTCATTTAGCCTTAACGCTCGGCAGCAAAAGCCCAGCAGCAACAGCGTAATGGGCGGAAGCTGGGTCGGCAAAGCTGCCGTAGCGGCTGGCGTCGGTGCTAGAGCTGGACGCTCACAAGGCAAGATGTTGCCCAATCTGTCGCTAACAGACCATCAGCGGGAGAAGCTACGCCAATGGAACGCCTTAGATTGGTACCTATACAAAGCCTTCAACCGCACGTTCTGGGAGGATATCGACAAGTTTGGTCGTGCCCAGATGGAGCAAGAAGTAGCTCTTCTCAGGATGCGGCGGGAAATTCTGGGCCGAGTTTGTCTAAGGGATGGTGGGAAGCCCGTAGAAGCGTACCGGATACGAGACAAAAATATCCGACCCTTTCAGAGCGGAGTAGTAAAGATTCTTGGATACGAGCTCCAGCCGGGTCTCGACAATGCTACCAGGACGGCCTGTCTGAGGATGATTAGGCCCGAGATCCAATACAAAGATTTGCTGGATAGTAAACAGTTCCCACGGTCTGTCCAACCCCAGCTGGGACAGCAGGGACAGGGACTGCTAGCAGCTGGTGGTGCTTTTGGAAGACATGATTCATCTAGGACAGGAGAGAAAATGATGATGGGAGAAGCTGAGATGGAAAGAGAAAGAGACTGGGATGGAAGCCGTATAATGAAGAGAAACCAGACTTTAAAAGGAGTGCGAGAAAAAGAAAGGTTGAGATAGTTTAAGGTGAGTTACATGTTACCTTTGATTTGCGAGGGGAAACGGACCAGAGACACCTGAGCCAAATTTAGTTTACATGTGAGAAAGAAAAAAGCTTCTCTGCAGCACTTCCAGTTTTCTGTCTTTTCCTGAACACACTCTCTGGTTTGGTATGTTTTCATCTTTGGCAATGTTGGCAATTATTTTGTATGAGTGACAGTCTATTTTATTATTGGAACTGCATTTTCTTATTGAGCTGTGTTAATGCTTAAATTAAATAAAAGGTACAAGCTGTCCCAAGGTTACAGAGGAGGGGTACACCGCTCGGGTCTTGTGGCTGATCCGACAGAGTGTCTTTAGTGACGCAGGCGGAGTTTGTCTTGCTTGACAGTACCACAGAAACCAAGACATTGTTTTCATGCAAGATTAAATTTTAGGTTTGTTCCAGTATTAACAGCTGGTATTGATTTCAAATGATCGCTTCCCTGCTCAACTCTTGTTTTGTATTTTAACACACAGACTGCTTTTTTACATAAGCTTGCCTTTAAACACGGCTCAGAGACAGTAAATCTCATCTACAGGAGAAGTCTGCAGACAGCAGCTGTGGTGGTACAGGTACATCTTCCAGGTGAATTTAAAAAAATTCACTTTTAGGCAGGATTTTAAATGTTTTGATTTTCATCAGGTTTGTGTAATGATTTTTTTCCCAGTGAAATTAAGGTAATGCTTCAAAATAAGTGCCTGTGGGCGTGTCTCCTGAAACACCACAGGCTTGTTTGTGCTGTTGAGTGGTGAGTCTGGACTCTAAAAGCTATTTCTGGATTATGAGTTTCAGTTTGTTTACATTTATGAAAACACATCTTTTAGCTTTAGACTAAGATTGCTACATTGTTTCAGATCCACACTTTCAGCAACATTAACCACGTCTTAGGAACCTGCAGAAGGCTCATAGCTCGCTGTTGTTTCCAGTGACTCACAGCAGTCCCAGTTTCATTTTGTCATTGACCTGCTCTTCCATACTGAGGTCCAAAGTTACATTGGGCACGTGCAGGGCCAGCATGCTTACCTTTGCCTCCTTTCTGAGGACGCACCTGTGGAAGGAAAGTAGAGTCACAGACCATATTAGCAGTTTGTTAGCAGGTAAAGTGCTAACGCTAGACGACTGCTTCAGTTGTGTTCTTCACCAACTGCTGTCCGTACAGTCTAACACAGACTGAAAACCACGTTTCTTTGATTGCATAAGAAGCGTCACAGAGTGGGTTCACTGACAGTGTTGACCCAGCCTTAGTGAGGGTCATCCCTGCATGCGAGGTAGCACAGGTGACAGACAGCGTCAGACGTGACTGCATGCATATACATGAAATATGCATGCGCCACTTTGTTTTTAAATGAACCTCCTTACAACAGGTTGTTTCCTAGATCATAGGTGTTCGTTCATTGTTGAAAGTATTGAATTTATTGCCCAGTGTCAAACATTCGATCGTCTTGTTCTCCGTCCAGAGTCGGCCGCCCTATACAGTGTACATCTGCTCACCTCAGCAGTGGCCCGTAAGGGAGATTCAGGCATACTGTGTTTGAGCGGCTATCTCCTCTGATGAAAGGATATTATTCATCTTTTACAGTCAGTCTGTTTAAAGAGAGTCAAAGCGACGACTAATACTGAACAACGTCTTCAAATCAAAGGGACATAAGGTGTTTATTTCCCTTCACTCAGGAAACCAGTGGTTTATTTTATTTTACTCTAAATCTCTGACTTTCTCTTCATTCATAAATAAGCCATCATTAACAGTGAAACTCTTGAAAGTACTGCTTCAGGAGTGTCACAGTCCTGTCTGGGATCTCAACAGTCGCGCTAATTAACATGTGCTGGATATGACATCCAGAAAGGTCTCTGGAGTTCAAGCCTATGCAGACGTTTGGAAGGACAGAAGCTGCTGCTTTGTTACAGCAGCAGTGTGTGCACGGTTGGCAGGATGCTTCTGTGTTACAGCAGCGTAACTGAAGTAAATGGTTTCCTTTCCCGTGGTTTCCAAGTCACGCCGCGTTGACTTCACTGAAAGAGACCTTTCTGTCTTTTGCACCTGCCAGCTTTCGCTTAGATGTCGAAGAACATCGCTTCCTATTCTGCTTGTTCATGTTTTACACCAGTAACAGCTGAACATTCAAACAATTACACAATATGGATTTTTTTTATCATAGAGTGCTACTACATACTGTAACGTAAGTGTCCCTTATATTTTGGTTATTAGATAACTGTGGCTATTATGTCCAGGTACATTTAGTCACTCTCTGAAGGTTAGTGGTGATAAGTCATATTTACACACAGCAGACACGTCGGTACTCAATCGCTGACAAATGCCAATCAATTCTTGCCAAAATGGACTACAAACAATGAATACACTGAAAATCCCATCATAATGTTTTTGTGTCATGTAATCAGCACAGTGTAATAACAAAATAAAAATACTTTATTAATGCTGAGGAAATTTCTTTATTACACACTTAATTCCAATATAAATATGGAAGATGGCAAATAAGTTGAAAATTGTAAACAAGTAAAAATAAAATGAGGTGAAACATTTGAACATAAATAAATAAAGTTAAACCTGTTTCTTAAATTCAGGACAGTAACTATGTTGCCACCTCTGTCTGCTCATACTTTTTATTGGTGTTTAAACACGTGTGTGTTTTATTCCTTTTAATTCCACTCCATTAAAAACAGTTTCTGGTACTAAAAGGTACCAGAAAGTCAAACTTTGCTTCCCGATCGAGGATAAAGCTTTATTTGAATTTTCCCAAATACTGTAATGTGACTCATTGTAGCTGGTTTTCAGTATTAAAGTTCCATGTTGTACATAGTGGACAAGAGCGGTACAGGTCAGAGTAAGAAGCAGTGGTAGGTGGTGTGATTTACCTTCTGTCACGCCCACTTGGCCAACGATCTCTCTTCAGCCACTCTCACAGCCCTGACAGGACATTTCACAGAGAATTCCTCATGTTGCTCCAGATGTTACTGAGCAGGCAGAGCAGCTGCAGTATATGTGGCTATGATCTTACTTGAAACTGTATTCTGTGGGAAATTTGTAGTAGATCACGCTCTTTGTGTGCATCTGTTGTGTTTGTTTTCTTGTACTAAATAATTAAAAAACTCTTAACTCTCCTTCGTCTTTTTGCCTCCTTGTTTTTAACCTTTCACAGCAGCTGTGTGATACGATGGTTGTTCTATGCTGCATTAAATGTCCTGAGTAAAAACATCAAAGAACTTTATGTGTAAAATGTTAGTCTCCATATTTGTGACTATTCTCTTACTTAACACAACACGGTTGTTTCATTTTTAAAATTTAAGAATTAAAACTTGCTAGACAAGCTTGTGTACATGTTAGATCGTATTCTTCAAGTCGAACATGTTGAACATCTTCATAGACTCCACATTTTATTTGTTCTGAAGCCTGATGCCGACCTTTTGGACCGTCACTGGTTCCAACAAGTGAAGCGTGGAGCTGAGAGAGACCCAGAGGAGGTAGGCCTACTCTAACCCCCGTATAATTTACAATGACCATCATATTGTACTTGATGATATGCGAAACTGGTGATTGAGAACATGAACTGATGAGGAAAATCTTCTTACTGAGCTCACAGACCAAGAGACCTACACAATCACGTCCCATAGACTTCTATGCAGTATTCATGCAAACTGAGGATGCCCTGCTAGCCTTTAGAAATACTGCAGATTTAAATGATATAGAATTATAGATGCATGAAACCATGTCCATTTTATAACTATTCTCTGAAATAACCATATTTGATCGACAGGTTGGACTGTTCAGTTATCAGCTAAAGCTAGTGAGTTTAGTTAGCAGGCTGCTTTGTACATTATAGTTAGCACTCAGAAATATACTGAGGTATAAACTGTCTTGAATCAGATCACACAGCTGGCACAGCCAGACAGTTCACAACACTATCCTCCCGAGACACCCCCAAAATGTTTTGATATTCAGATTTTTTTTAGATAATTTAAGTTTGTATTTCAAAGAAACATTTTTTTAAATATTCTGTTACTTGAAGTGGACATCAGGTTGTTTGATCACAGACTATGATGCTGAGTGATGCCGAAAAATATTTTATTCAGAGCTGTGGAAGCTGTCGGAGATGCAGGACAGACAGGGCAGACAAAAAGATTCAAGGATGATTCGGTGACCACAGAAATGCTGAAGAACGTTTCAGTTTTAATGGTACCTGCAGAAATGACCACGTCCCTCTTGATGTGCGCTGATTTCTGTTTGATATAATTAAAGGACCACCCATTTGTTGAGGGTGGGCAGTGTTGTCCTGTTTTCATGCTAAAACATTTCTGTGTGGCATTAATGCTACTTTCCCTTTAGACATGAACACCACCCTCTGGTTTTTGAGCTTTGACTTTTTTTTCTAAAACTTGGGTGCCTATTTTCTGTTTGACGTAGTCAGAGAATCACGTGTTTGGTGGTTGTGGGCCACGTTGGCTTGTTTGATATTGTTGTGCCTAAAAACCTCAGAGCCCTACATTTAACAGTTCTTATTTTGGATGGTAGGTGCATCACCTCCTTTCACCTTCCCTCTCTGATGTCTGGCCTTCCTCCACCTCATCGTTTGACTGATTCCCTTTCTACAGTTCTGAGTAAAATCCTCTCTGCCTCACCCTCTACTTCCTGAAGTACAGACACTGTTCGAATCGGTCATGAGGTAGTAAGTCCTGTCGACTTAAAAGAACACTGAATAAAAGTTTTGTTTTGGAAAGCCTATAATTACTACGCATTTCTGAAATCTAGATCCAAGTTAAGACGCTCAAATTAAAGAAGAAACAATTTGAGTTTAAGCAACAGAATCATAATATCTACCAAAAAAAGTAGCATTTAACCTCTCGTGGCCATAAAATATGGAAGCTGATGTGTTCTGTTTGCCCAGCCCCACAAAGGTAGCATCAGTGAAACGGCCCTGACAGTACAGCAGGATGGTGCATGATGTAGCAGTCTCAGACTCATGTCCCCAAAGGAGGACAGAAATTAATTGCTGGGTCTTAGGAGGATATCGCCAACTGACACAGTTATAATGAAGTGGAAGCGACTGGGAATGAAAGAGGTTACCAACAGACCTCCAAAACTGTGGCCTTAATGTTACCTCATGAACAGAGTGCAGAGAGCTTCATGGATTTCAGTTCCATGCTCCCAGTGATGGGTACGACCCCTCCCTGTTCATGGATCAGACAGTGTGGTGTGGAAGAACCTGACAGAACACCTCAGGAATTAATTAGAGCAGAGATTGTGATTCAGGCTGTCTGGTTCATCATCAGTTTCTGACCTCACAAATGGTCAGAATGAACAAAATTTCCCATAAGCACATGACTGCACCTTGTCGAAAGCAAGGTTCCCAGGTGAGCTGATTAAGAATGAGATGTCAGGTTCGTGTGTGTGTGTGTGTGTGTGTGTGTGTTTGCAGATGAGCAAATATTTTTGGCAATACAGTGTCGCAGAGCTGTCAGTTTAGGGGCTGCATAGGCTTAGAGTTAAGCTTTAGTAGAATCCTGGAAGGTGACTTGTAAAATTATCTTATTATAAATGTTATTTATGTAAACTGCATCCTGGTACAGTATGGCTTCGTTTTTCTGGTTTTCGTCACTGACCTTTGATTGCATTGGTCTGATTCGTCTTCTCTACATCGATTAATCGTCCTGTTGTTTTGTCGCTATTAGTGAAAGGAAGCAGGATGCACACATCGGTGGGCGCTTTCAGTCAGCTCCTGTGAAATGCAGAGGCAGAGTCAGCCAACGCCACGATGGAGTCGCAATACAAGTTTTTTATGTATTTTCCTGTCGCCCAAATATCGAGTTTATCAGACGCAGCAAACTACACAACGCTTCCTCAGCGAAAGAACGTCTACCTCGGGGAGACTCTCCAGTTTCTGCTGGTGTTGCGGTCTCGGGGCTTAACGGACAGGGACGATGGTGCTCTGTCTTGGAAGGACCTGGGGGGTTCTTTGTGCGCTCTGGCGAGCGTGTGCGCCGCGGAGAGCTGGCGGCAGACACCGGCTGAGCAGTGTGACCGCATGAGCAGCTGCAGTGAAGACAGCGAGGATGTAGAGTCCGAGGATGTAGAGTGTAGGACCGCAGAACAGAGCGGAAGAAGACTGGGGGACAAGCAGACCTTCACACAGTGTAACCAACTTGTCAGTCATAAATGCTCACCCAGTAGTGCAGCGATGCACAACGAGACAGAACAAGCCAAGGTAAAATCAATAAGCCAGTACTGAAGAAGAGGAAGTCATAGATTTACACATATCTAATGTTTTTGCAGAACTGTCATCACTCATTATCGCATGTTACCTACAACGAGACAGGAACTATATAGTTTTTAAGTAACCTACACATATGTCCTGATTAGATAAAAAACCAGAGGGTGGTTTAGATTGTCTGTACTCGAGTAGAAGTGCAGATACTACTAGTAAAATTACTCCAGTAAAAGTTACAGTACTGATTCAACTTATTTACTCGAATAAAACAAGTAAAGGCTCTAAATGTGCTCAAAGTAAGGAAGTAAAGGAGGACGCTTCTGTTTTGTCCAAAGCTGACTGAACCCTGTGCTATATGAACATAATGATAGAATAATATCAGTAGAGGGGAACAAACTTGAGTCTATTTTTGATTTAATTATACTCAGCTTGAGTCTGAAGGAAAATCAAATCAAATCTACTTGCTGTTGCCTCCGTTGTAGAGGGGACTTTGCCTGTAAACAGGAAGTGTGCACAGTCAGAGGTTAAAGTGGGTTCAGCAGGTGGGGAACCTAAAACTGGTTGTCACGGCTCAGTGTGGGGAACTGAATCAAACTCACAATCATTTCTCCTGAGAGCTCCAGCAGCTGTTCTTAGTGTGCAGGCTGTGATCAGCTGACCTGCTGCTCTCTGTGGATGGACACACCTGGATTCAACCAGATGTGAGCAGATGTTTCATCCTCCACAGTTTATACTGTCTTTATACTAGATGCTATAAAGCTGGTATCAAGGTGGAATTCATCAGTGGATCTAAGCTCATCAAATTCATGTGACTCTCTGCTACATGTGATGTAAGCTAACTGTGGCCATGAACCCACAGCCACTGTGCACCAGGCACACACTGTGCTTTACTTTAAATCCTCACAGTGCAGCAAACTAACCTGCAGAGGGTTTTCATGCAGCCTTGTATAACAGTTCATCTCCCTTAGTTTGATTTGCAGCATGTTTCACATTTAAAAAACAGTCACATGTACAAACAAAGTATCTCGTTTCAAAAATCCCACTGACCTTTAAATGTAAGCTCTCTTCTTCCTGCCATGTCCGTCTGTCTTATCTGTCTGTCTGAGTGAAGTTAGCTCTTTCTTTTCTCTCCCTGTCAAATAAGCAGCTGGACCTTTAGCCGCAACACACTGTTACACAAACTGCACACAAACAATTTGTGTGTTTGCAGAAATGCTGCATTTGAAATGAGCTTCAGTAACACATTACTCCCTTTATGTTCGCTCGTCTTCTGTGGGGCTAACTAGATGCTGAAGCCCTGCAGCTCATGAAGCCCAGTTTTAACCCCTGACTTTGACACACTTCAGCTCTTTCATGCATCATCCTCTGGTGACGATTACACAACAGGACTGCCATGCATGTGTTACTGTTTAGACTTGAATCAGTTTGATGTTTGGAGGCTCGCAGTAACAAATAATAACTCCCCCTAAAGTAACGAGCCTGTTCTGAAAATGTAACGAATAAAAAGTACAGATATTTGTTTGAAAATTATTACGGCGTAAAAGTACAAGGTTATTTTTAGAAAAAAACCTACATAAGTACACAAACACTCTCAGCGCTCTCCTGTCTAGTCCCTATTGTTACAACCCGTCTGCGGGCCAGGAGATGGCATGGATGAGGCACTTGCTCCCCACCAACACCCACGCAGCCACAGGAAACAATCACTGGTCATTACATTTATTTACAAAGTAACGAGGGAAAAACAACCGAACAGGAGTGTCAACACATCAGGGTGAGCCGAGGCCAAAATAGTAAATCAAACAAAGCTGAGGTCTGATAGATGCCAACATACATGACCTCACAGAGGAAAGGAACCAAAATAAAGACAGAGTCTGACCTCCTGTCCAAAAACAGGAGAAATCGATGTGTTCAAAGTAACGGCAGCTCACCCAGCTGATCAGCTGTTAGGGGAAGCGTGTGAAGCGCTCCAGGCTTTATATATAAGGCAGGTGTTCAGGCTGGAACCAGTCATTCAGGAGCCGTACATCCATGCACCAGTCGCAGCACACTGCACAGTTCAATTACCATAACATGCTGAGTTAAGAGAGTTGCCATAACAAAGTTCGCTGTTCAGGAAAAAACACAAACACATACGACAAATGATCGTAAAACTATTCTTTAAATTGTAATTTATCAGCTGTTGTAAATGTCTAAACATAAATATCTGCAAACAGGAAAATGAAACGCACATACAATTAAAGCTAAACTAACATTAAGCGAGCACAGGTTTCATTTTTTATTAACCAAAGTTTTTTTTAAGAGTTTTGATTTTTCCAGACTTACCTGTGATGGCAGCTGTTAGATATAGTACTGTTGTGACTGATTGTTTAACTCAGTCCATATTATTTTATTTATTTAAACAAAAACATTGTCTTATGTTGATCTCCTGCAGTCTGCTTGGGTGTTGGAAGACCAGCTTATCTTCTGTCTCACTGTCTCTTTGGACAAGCTGCCAGTCAGTACACGTAAAGCCAAGGTTGGACACACTTGTATGCATGTACACTTAGTGTGTGTGTGTGTGTGTGTGTAGATGTAGATAGATTGGCAGTGCTGCAAACCCTCGGCCTTCTCTCAGTGAGCTTCATGATGTCGTCACCTGACATGTTTCCCCTCACAGGTGAGCCTGTCAGGGCTCATCTGTGGAGTTTTTTGCCTTCTTAATGAGGTTGGGATCATCAGGTGTGTTGTGCAGCAGTCAGGCTGGTGCACAGCTGACAGCCGTGTTTGACAACTGTTAGAATTCATATTACGGCAAGAACCAATCAGCTCAGTAAAGAGCAACAACAGCCCATCATTACTTTAAGAACTGAAGCTCAGTCAGTCTGGAAAACTGCTACAACTTTGAATGTGTCCAAGTGCAGACACAAAAACCATCAAGACTACGATGAAACTGTCTCACATGAGGACCAAGAGTCCCCTCTGCTGCTGAGGATACATTCATCCGAGTCACCAGCCTCAGAAATCACAAGTTAACAGCAGCTCAGATCAGAGCCCAGATAGATGCCACACAGAGCTCCAGTAGCATCTCTGCATGTTCAGAGGAGACTGTGTGAATCAGGCCTTTATGGTCAAACAGCTGCTGAAAAACCACGACTAAGGAAAAGCAACAAGCAGAAGAGATTTGTTTGGGCCAAGAAACACAAGGATGGAGATTAGACCATCTGTGCTTTGGTCTGATGAGTCCACATCTGAGATCTTTGGTTCCACCTGCTGAGTTTTTGTGTGATGGAGAAAATGTGAACGATGGTCTCTACATGGTTCCCACTGTGAAGCATGGCACACTGAACCATCATGGCTGCCACAGCATCCTGCAGCATCATCCCATCCAGTTTGTGTTTAGTTGGACCATCATTTATTTTCCCAACAGCACAATGACCCCAAACACACCTCCAGGCTGTGTGAGGGCTGTTTGACCAAGAAGGAGAGTGATGGAGTGCTGACCTGATGGCCTGGCCTCCACAGTCACCTGACCTAAACCCAGTGGAGATGGTTTGGGATGAGATGGAGCTCAGAGTGAAGGCAAAGGACCAACAAGTGCTCAGCATCTCTGAACTCCTTCAAGACTGTTGGAACCATTTCAGGTGACGACCTCATGAAGCTCATGGAGAGAAGGCCAAGAGTGAGCAAAGCAGGAATCAAAGCAAAGGATCTGAAATATCAAACATGTTTTGAGTTATTTCACACTTTTTTGTTTGATACAGAATTCCACATGTGTTCATTCATAGTTTTGATGCATTCAGTGAAGACAATTTAAATAATGTAAAAAACTTATATATGTATTATATAGGTAATAGTGCATACTGTATATATTGTTAGTGTTTGTTTGTTCTGTGCTTATTATTCCTAAATGGTACAAAACTGTTGAAAAGTCTTGACCCATCCCTGATTTCTTTACACACTCAAACAAATTACAGGAACATTTTTTAATCAAAGTAAAGCATTGAATAAATTCAACCCTTGGTATATTAATCTGGTCAGTTAAGTCGCAGAGGGGATTTTTAATCGGTCTCAGTTGCTTTGGTGTTAATTACATTAACTACAGGCCTACTAGAGGGCCAACAACGAGGCCACTCCATCCATCTATGCTTTCATTTTCTTCCACAAATCTGCGACCGGGTCACAGTGGCAACAGCCTAAGCAGAGAAGCCCAGACCTCCTGCCTCCCAACCACCACATCTAGCTTAGCTGGTAGGACTTGCCTGGAACACCTCACCCAGGAGGCACCCAAGTCCTGAAGAACCTCAATGGCCAAGATCCTCACACTGTGTCTAGCAGCCCTTTGGATTAAGCTCATTTCCGCTGCTTGTGTCCCAGATCACGTTGTTTTGGTCACTACCCACAGCTTGTGACCATAGGTGAGGGTAGGGACGTAGATTAACGTATAAATTGACAGCTTTGTTTTTACACTCAGCTATCTTGTCACCACGAGAGACCGGTACATCGTCTGCATCAGTGCAGCCACAGCACCAATCAATCTGTCGATCTTCTGCTCCCCTCTCCTCTGACTTGTGAACAAGACCCTCAGATACTTAAACTCCACCACTTGGGGCAGGAACTCGTCGCTGACCCAGAGTGGGTTCTCCACCCTTTGCCAGCTGAGGTACATGGCCTCAGACTTGGAGGTGCTGATAAAAACCAATTCATTTACCTCTTAACAGGTTCACCCTGAGTGGATGTGGCAAATGTGAAAGTAATGGAGAAGCCATGGGGAATGTTATGCTGCCTGTAATAATGCTCAGCATGACTGGTTTGTTTGTAGGTTAAGGAATGGGCAACCTCATCCATGGAGAGATGCACATACCTCTACAAGCTGGGCAACGGCAGCTTGATGGCCGTTAGGTGTCAGAGTGAAATCTTTGGAGCCGCTGTCAGATGATACGCTGGTGTAGCAGGTCCTGGGTTTCTTGTGTTGCACCACAATGGTCACTGGTCTCATGTGACAAGAGTATGATGAAGGAACTGATACTGTTGACCGGCCCCCACACATGCCTGACCTAAATCTAGACATTGTTTCGGTCAATCTGATGCTGCCAGATTGCACCTGAGATGATCCAGGAGCTCAGTGATACCCTGGATCAGTTCTGCCTGATGTTGTCAGGCGTGCACACTCCTGAGTAGCAATGTTATTATAATTAACCAAAACTAAACTAAAAACAAAAACTAGATGATAAAAAAATGTAAAACCTAACTAAAGTAAACGGGCAGTAAAAGCATACCTGAAGAGAAAAACACACAATGGATCACAACATCAGAGCCCGCATCTAAACATTATTGAAGTAGTGTGAGATCATCTTGACAGACAACAACCCTAGAAGATTTCTGGAAAGCCCTTCAAGAAGCCCGGAAAAATCTTCCTGAAGACAGAAATGACAAGAAAGCTTATCTTATCTACAAACTCTTGTTTTTGTCTTATTTCCACTGTGGTGGACTGCACTCACACGCAGTGTACAGGAAGTGTGTTGCTGAGTTTTGTGGTGCGATGTAGTCAGGTGTTGTTAGTTCAAGAATAACGTTGGAGTGAGAGCTCTCGTGTCGTCTGTGTTTACCTCCACATCGGTGACCCCTGACTCGAACACGGGCCGAGGATGACGCCGGCTCCGCTCTGGACGCATCAGCGGCCGCTGGCCCTCTGCCTCCTGCTGCAGCTGCGTCTGCTGTGGCGCTTAAGCTGCCGGACTTTTGGCTCCATGATCTCCTGTCGTGGTTCGTGCACATGGAGGCTCAGTTCGCCCTTCGCGGCATCGCTGCTGAACCGGGGCCGTGGAGACCTGGCTGAGGGGAAACCAGCCTGGGGACAAGGCTGCCACTGGCAGTCAGGAACAGCTGCAGACAACCTGAGCCTCAGTAAAACTTTATGTATTTCCCATTTTCCTAGCAAAATATAAAGAAATTAGCGGTGGCTTAAGACTTTTGCATAGTACCCTGTATGATGAACTCCAGAGGTGGAACCTGTAGCTGAATGCAATTCCCTGGTCCTGTTTTCTCTGTGCCTGCCTCTCTGTGATGACAGATTGTAGTCACTGTGTGGAAGCAGATGGAGGAAAATGCAGAATTAAGGGAGCTTGGCTACCTGACTCTGCTGCAGTTTAGGAGTCCAACCTGCACCTTCAGACAAGATCTTAGCACCTTCAAGACACAAGGTAAACACACCATCTCGCAACATACTGAATGATCTATGTGTGTCACAAGAGTTAAAAAGGATTGTGGTCTAGAACCTACAACTAATGAGGTTATAAGACTAGGAAACCAGTATCTGTCCCATTGGATTACATATAAATTATAATTCCATTGTCCAGTCTGACAGTAAACAAACACCATGGTTTCCTCTTTCCTAGTCAGCACTACTCTGGATGTTCTTCCACCTCCCAGTGTCCAGTGTAGACAGATGACTGTTTCTGGAAAACATCTGACCGTCCTCAAGGGTAGAACAGCAGCTCATGCACACACGGACACAAAACGTGGACTTTTATTACTTTTTTATTGTATTTTCCCAAATCTGGATCTCTCCCAAACAACAGCTTCCTGTCTCAGTATTAAGTGAAACAGCAGCCGCTTAAACTAAAGCAGCTACGTGTAATGTTGATCATTAATGATGTCAGACGCCACACAGTTAAGCGCCATGATTCACTACTAAACAATGTGATACATGGTTTCAAATCCTTTTTGTTATTATTAATGTCAATATTATATTGACATTTTTCATTAAACGGTTCTCAAATGAAACTTAATATTTGAGTGTTTCTTAGATTTAGGCAAGTGTCTCATTTTTCCCGCATAGTTAGTCAAGTAAGAAGTTTGTTGCCAGGAACATTCCTAATATAAACCCAAGCGGGTTTAAATGCCCCAGTAGGGGGCAGCCCACTGAGGTTTAAATAGGGTTTAATTACGTGTGACTCGCCACTATTTGATTTTAGAGCTAAAGTAGCTTCTTGGATGTGAGATGAAACGTCTCCAAGAACCTTACAGAAGCCCAGCTGCTCCCTTTCTGAGCTCCGTGACGTAGTCCTGCCTCATTTTTGTGTAATCAAAGTAAACGTCTGTCACGCTACCTTCATCTGATTTTTACTGCATTTTAAACTTGTTCAAATTGAACAAAGGAAACAAAATGAATATACACAATATACAATACTATTCTGTTAAACATACCAAAAATGGGGAATTTGAATGGTCCAGAAAACTGCGTCAAGTTAGCAAAACACCAAAATGATGCAGTTGTACCTGGAAGTACAATAAGCTCATAAACAGCTGATGATTAGTGGGTTACTTTTTCCTCAGTGATGAACTGCAGCTCACAGGACAGAATGTGTGTCAAAGATGTGAAGATTCTTCCAAACTATAACTCGTCTTACCTTCCCATGATGCCTGATGGCTCAGTTCTCGTAGTCGACAACGTCTGGTAAGTACATATGCACTCAGTGTGCAAATGCTTTGTGAGCAGGGAAGTAATTGGCAAGTTGTTTTCTGTGTTCTTTAGCCTCCTAATGAGCATAACGGTTTATACTTTCTATTAAAGCCACCAGTCAGCGGAGATCACCATGGCTTCATTCTGTCGGATAGACAACAGATCATCACATCTACCTTGTATGCTCAGTGCCCTGGAGGAGCAGACCTTCATGTTTCAGCTGCAGCTACAAGAGAAAGAAGAACAGCAATCCAGCAAGGTGAGAAGGCACAATGGAGTGTGTGTCCTTACTTTTTTAAAACCAGTGCGATTTTGTGAAAACAAGTTTAGTGCAAAGTTAAAGCTGCCAAATGATTACAATAAATAGTAAGTAAGTAAAGTTTATTTCTATATTACCTTTCACAGACACAAAGTGTCACAAAGACACAAAGCTTTACAAGGTAAAAACACAATACAGTCATAAATACATCATAAAACCTGGTGTAATTAAAAGCTTTTTGAAGGTCTCCACCAAGTCCAGACACAGTAGAAATAAAGGAAGTGATTGTATAGCATTTTGCTTGTACTAAATTATTTTGCATAAACTGTGCCTCACTCACTATCTGTTTAACGTCTCCCATGAACTAACACTGGCCTCACTGCGTCAAGTGTGTGTGTGTAGAGCATAAGGCCCATTTGTAGTGCACATGCTTACAACTAAGTGACAGGAGTGCTCTTGCTATGCTAAAGGGAGAAAATGATATTACTATTACTAATGTGATATGATAAAAATGTATGATTAATACATCAGAAAAGAAATCTGCCACGTCGCAGTGCTGCATTCATTACTGGTCACCACAGTTTCTATCACAGAGGTTAGAACATGCCATAGGAATTAAAGGTACTGTGCCTTTTCTGTTTACTTTACACATGCTTCCTTTAGCCTGTATTATTCAAACTCTTGCAGTCTCAGGCGCCTGCTCTGTCTGCCAGTAGCTGGGGATTCACTCCTCTAGTATTCCTGCTGATTCCTTTCTGTGCGCCGCTCATGTATTGAACCATATGCCTGTTCAGCCTCCGATATGATGCCTGACAGGAGCTTCCATGTGGTACTGAGGCAGGTTATTGGCCTGTGGTTGGATGGGGCCGGTTCTCATGCTTGCTGTATTTCTTTCTACTTCAATACCGATAACTTCCCTCCACGCTACCTTGATCTTGACCTCTAGTCTCCTTCTCCAGGGTACTGAAGGAATTGATTAGTCTCTGTGATGGTTACAGTAGGAACTGTCCGTAGTGCTGCATTCACATCATCTAGCAGACCTTCAGAGGGTACTTTACGTAATCTTGGTAACTGAATATGGAGGGTCCAAATTTAAAGCTTCACTATGATCCTACCTTTCAGGTCAGTTTCTCTCACACTCAACGCTCCTTCTTCCATCGTACCTGGGCTTGGTACCCAAGCTCGGGGTGATGATGATATCTCCCCCCAACTTGTCTTCCTGGCTCTTCCTTGCCGTAGCCTGTGTGTTGTACCTCGTCAGTCTCTAGCTGTGACAGCAGTTCCTTCTTCAAAATGTTAGAACACTGAGTTAGTAGTTGTTTCGCTGACAATCTGGATGCTGGAGATATCAGAGGTCCCACATCCTGTTCATGTAACCTCTTCTCCTGGGGTTACTTGCATATTAGCACTCCAACAGTGCCCTGTTCTCATCTCTTGCCCACTTGAGCCTTCTTGTTTCAGTACACTTCTCATCAGTATCCTGGTTCCTCAACACCTGACAGGGACCTTGTTAATCCTGGTGACAGTATGGTTTCACTTTTCTGTCTCTCGCTCATATCCAAGGTAGGCTTGGTTAGCATGGGGCATCTAGCACAGGGACCTTATCCCACCTGTAAAAGTGAAAATTTAATAAGGATGCATGGAAATCACATGGAAAGACCAAACCTCATAATGCCTCCCATCACCTTGTCACTTCTCTGCCCTCTATGGGGCTTTCAGCCTCCTGGAGAGTCCAGTGTGAGAGGTAGAGGGGTCGAAGAGGAGGTTTTAATTATTAAATAATGTTGTTGTCTTTTCATAGGGTTTGGAAGTCCCATTGTTGGCTGTCCTACAGTGGCACAGTCCAGTACATCCTGCCATGAGGTAACTATTTGTCTTCTGTTGAGGTATTTCTGTAGCAGTAGCAGTACATAACAATCTTGGAGCAGTACTGTCTGCATGTACTGTCTATATGAAACGACTGCCGTGTATTTTAAAGTAATTACAGCCGCTGCTTGCATCCAGTAAAGGATGGCAAACAGGCTTCAAGTTCCCTTTGAGTTTTTATTTATATGAGTTTATTTAACAGAAATAACATTAATGTCCCAGTTGATCACTATTTCACATGAGTCACTAGAGGGCGCCAAAGGATCATCATAATGCTGCAGGCTTCTAAATACAAATAACTTTTAATCTAATCCTGTATTTTTGGATCTATTATGTTATTTGACTGAACACAAACATATAACAGGATTTATAGAAAATTAAAAATTTTCTATAAAAAATTCCTAAAAAATATATTGATTAATTTCACCAACTGTGGCAAACTAAACACAATTTTTTAAACAATTTAAGAGACAATATTTATATGAGTTAAAAAAACTCTACAAATATTCTGTAATATCTATTATCAATAAGAACTGAGTGGATGTATGCACCCTGTACATACAGACTGCAGCATCTATGCAGCTGCACTACATTAGACCTTTGACCTCTATGCATTGCTGTAGAAGGACAGCAACTGCTCAATAAAACCTAGAAGGAGTAACATGAAACCAGTAAAACGAACCCTTTTCCACTTTCCACAACCAAAGTGTTTTTTTAACTCACACCTTGTGTTGCATTAGGCAGCACGGCGGCGCTGCCATTAGCACTGCAAGAGGATCCTGAGTTCAGTTCCAGCGCCTGGGACCTTTCTGTGTGGGTTTGCATGTTTGCGTGGGTTCTCTTCCTCCCACAGTCCAAAGACCAAAGATTAGTGGGATTAAGTTAACTTATAATTCTAAATTGTCCACAAGTACGACTGTGAGTGGGAATGGTTGTCTGTCTCTATGTTAGCCCTGCAACTGACTGGCGACCTGTCCGGGGTGCACCCCGCCTCTCGCCCTGTGGTAGCCGGGATAGGTTCCAGCCCCCGTGACCCTGACAGGGATAAGTGGAAGAGGATTGATGGGCACATTGTATCATTTTATGTGTGTGCCTTTGTGTGTGAAATACAAAATGTATTAAAGAAGAAACCAAAACAGTCTCAGTTTAAGAACATTAAATAACTTTTTTCTGTTTATAATTGTATAGAAATTGAAATTGTGGTCCCGTTGTGCTATTTCCTTTCTCTTATGAGAAGAATGTCTGCTATGATATGGTCTAATTATAGAAATATAATACTTATCATGCTCTCTCCAGATGCATCTCTACTTGTTACTCGATACCCAGTGTTCACTTAAATCGTCCAGAGTTGGTGATGATGGCGTCCTGCCCAAGGACCGTCAGGCCTCAACAACACTTCTGGGTGAAATACACACTGCTCAACAATTTGCAAGATTTCCTGGCTGTTCGTCTGATCTGGAATTCAGAGGGTGAGTATCAAATCCTACAGACAGGTCCTAGTGTGTGGGAAATAATTATTTGCTCCCTCTCCTGAATGTGGTAGTTTCATTTTAATGGAGAGACAGAATATCAACCAAAAAATCCAGAAAAAAACACACTACATGAAAGAAAATTGAGATGTAAATTGATTTACACCAAGCAAATACTTGGTGCAGAAACCCTTGTTGGCAAGCGCAGTGGTAAGACATTTCTTATCACCAGGTTTCCACAGTCTCAGCAGGGATTTTGGCGTGCTCTGGTTTAGGTCTCCTGGCTGCTGCTTTGCATCTCAAAGCTTCAGCTCCTTCTTTAGCCATGCACTGTGCATGTAAATGGTAGCAAAACTTTAAAATGTGTAATCTGTTGCCACTGCTGTGTATTTGTGTCTGGCTAAATAAGCCAGATATGCAGGTTCTATCTATGAATGTGCTGCAGTGGTGGTTTTAGGGGCAAACCCCCCGAGCATTGTGCTCTATTGCTAGTGAAGCATAAATAGCTCCACCTTGCTAAGAACCAAAGCAAATCCCGTTTTTTCTTGCTTTTCCGAGTTACTGGAACGCGCACAGCTCACGGGACATCACACATTCCAGTTCCAACATCCAACTTTTGAAACAAATTAAACACATCGCCTCGGTACTGCAGGCACCAAGCTCTTATTGTGAGAGCTTGGTGATCAATCCAGACTAGTTGTACAAGTGGACTGCAGGAACACAAGCATATGAAATACCAATATT
Source organism: Oreochromis aureus (assembly GCF_013358895.1). Taxonomy (NCBI): domain Eukaryota; kingdom Metazoa; phylum Chordata; class Actinopteri; order Cichliformes; family Cichlidae; genus Oreochromis; species Oreochromis aureus. The sequence continues at coordinate 4,368,045 of NC_052944.1, forward strand.
TCTATGGCATGGTTCCTGTTTTTAATGGTCAGAATCACTGAGCTGCTGCTCTTCTCTTCAAATGCTTCATGCTTGGATTCTTGATTTGGATAAATATTCTCTGCTCCAATCCTATATCGGATTCCTAATCCAGTCTAAATTCTCACTCTTCCCCCTGCTTATGTTTGTTACCTGCTCCTCACTGTCCATGCATCCATCTAGCAGGAAGTCAGCAGGATCCCAGTGTGGGAGCGGTTGTGTGCCAGTCTCCACTCAACAACCTGGGCCAGTGTAAGAAAGGCTCCATACTGTCCTTCACTGTGGCCTTCCAGATTCTCAAAACTGGGATTTTTGAGGTACCAAAGGAAATAAGTTGTTAAATGTATTGACATTGTCGTAATATTAACAGTACACAAACCCAGCCCAGTAAATCCTGTTTATGCTCAGTTTAATGTTTGATCCTTGAAGAACTTTAAACCAGGAATTACTACACCGCTCATACTGCTGGATTGTTTTTATTTGGCACAGTTTTGATTGACAAAAAATGTAAGTAATGGCTTTCCATCTTCCACATGTCTATAACGCGGCAGCTGAGCCAGCATATGACGTTTACAGCTTCTGTGCCTGCACCGCCCACGGAGCCTCAGTCACCTTTGAAAAACACCTTCGGAGGACATAGCCTGAGCCGGTTAAAGAGCTTCCCCCACCACCAGCCATTTTGGTCAGTAAATCTCAGGTATGGAGGGTCATTGTACAAGACTGCTTCTCAAACTGTGGAGCATCGAGATACTTCCACTGGGGTGTGGGTGACTGTGAAAAAAAGGTTTGTATTAAATGAGTAAAGTTAAGTTGAATTAATTGAAAACTGTAAAAAGGGAGGAAATGACCTTTTATCAACTTGGGTGGGCGAGGGGAGCCTGTAGCAGCCATTCAGTCATGTCCCTCAGAGTGTCCTGTGCTGGGGGGTGTGGGTTGTCTGGCACGTAGGAACAGGCCATCCAGTCCTTGTACAACCGTTTCAAGAGTTTGGTCTGCAGCGATTGAACTTCGTCAGGCTCATTTCTGTTTCTGGGATTGGGGGAGCGTTGGACTGGAAGGCTTCCAGTTTGGTGGCCTCAAAATTTCTGATTTTGGAAGATGATGGTGTTCTGTTGGCTTGTGGCCTGTGGTCATGAGCTTTGGGTTGTGACCAAGATCACAGATACAAGCAACAGAAATGAGCTTTCTCCAAGGGGTGGCTGCCCTTTCCCTTAGAGATGGTGAGAAGTTCAGTCATTCAAGAGGTGCTCAGAGTCGAGCTGTTGCTTCTCCAAATGGAAATGAGCCAGGTCATTGTTTCGGGGATTTATAGGTTGCCTCTTTGGCTCCTCTCAGGTCAGGTGTTCCAAGGTGTCCCACCTGGAGGAAACCCTGGGGCTGACCCAAGACAAACTGGTAAGACTATATCTCTCCGCTGCCATGGAAACGACTTGGCGTCCCCCTGAATAAGCTGTGGGAGGAGACTGGAGACTTCTCTGCTTAGGTTGTTTCCAGATAAGAAGAAGAAGAAGATGGAAATTCTTTTGAGTTATGTCAGATTTAAGCCAAATATATTTATATAAAAGATTCACATAATAGATGATACACTTTTTAGAGACATTGTTGTAGTTGTGCAAGATTGGAGACGCATTTGAGACAATCTTTCATATTGCAGTCCACAGTGATGTCTGTGATATCTTTGTTCTGGGTCCAGGTCAGGAGCTATGGTGGAGCTCCAGACAACAACCTCTCCTGCAGGAACTGTTAATCGAGCCCCTCACCTGTCCCCCGATCCCAGCTTTGTTTCACTGGTAAAAATAGCCAAGAGAGAGTGTAAGGTGCTAGTGCTGGAATGAATCAATGATGTACACAAAAGGTAGGAAACTCTGGTGCATCTACTGTTTAACATTACCTGTTTTATTTAGGTGAAACATTAACCCCCTTCTGTAGTTTAAATACTGCGTTGCACAATCAAAACGGACTGGCTCTTAATCAAATGTTGTAAAAATAAGACAAAACTTATTAGACAAAACATTCACCTTCTGGCTGTAGAAAAACAAAACAACAAGCTATCACGGGACAAAGCAACACGACAGCCCAAAGAAGTGTTAGTAACCTTTGTCCAAGCTGACTGGAAGGAGCAGTTTGTTGAGAAGTAACTTTAGACGCCCTAAAATTAATTGAAATGAAATTTGTATTTTGATTATTTGCCATCAAGTGGATAGTGGTGAAAAATGTCCATCTATCAAAATGTACACAAATGTAAATCTACTGCAAACTGGTCTAATGTTGGTACATTTCCTAGAAGCATTTTAAACTTCTTCTCACTCTGTTTGTCTGTTCAGGTGATCTGGACTGTGGGAGCTTATGACAAAAGCATCACTGTCCTGTGGCTGTGCTTCAACACAGAGCAGCCGTCACATCTTTGTCTTCATCCCAAGAAGAAGCAACAATCATACTATAATAAATGCTAAAGATGGAGTCAGTGAATGAGGAATGAAACATGAATCAGAGGACTGGTGCTGATGAGATTCTGATGTGAGCTCAGGTTAGTGGAGGGATACTTCTGTTTGTTACGCTTCTGATGACAAATTCCCTCCATCACATCAACATTTTTGTTTACTTTAAAGATTTTCTTCACACCTTTTAAAAATGTTTGTTTTTGCTAAAACTGTTTAACTGTGTATCACTGTTATTCATACACGTCTCTGTTTATGCTTGAATCTGTTGGTTTCACTCGAGTTTCCTTTTAGGATCATTGAGTCAGGCTCAACAGCGTAAAGTAAGCTCCAGTATGTTTCATGTCTCACAATGTGGACGTGATAGTACAACTTTACGTTTTTGTAAAGAAATGTTTTTTTGTTTTTGTTTTGTTTTGCATACTGTGCTGTCAACAAACCATGATGTCATCATGTTTCAATTTAACATGTCAAAGGTTTACAGCTGGATCTTGGCTTCTTGCCTCAAACTTAAAGGATTTATGTCTTAAACTATTCTTCTGTCAGCCTCTATGGTTTGCACTGACACTGAGGGGCTAAAAGTTTAGTTTTATAATAGGATCCAGTCAGAGTGTGTTGAGCCTTTGCAGTAGTTACTTACTTTCAGTTTATATTATCTTTTGATTTAACTTCTAGCAGCACTGTCTAATATTTCAGACCTTCCTGCTGTGATATTTGCCCCCTCCTTCATTTCCTTTGTGTTTTTCATTTATTAGACTTGCATTATCATAAAAAAGACAATAACCAGAGTAAATATCCCAGCAGCTGAGCTGGTGGGCAGCGCAGACGCTCAACTTTGTGAACATGGACCAAAAATGGGCCCAATGTGGCTTAGAAACAGCTGCTCGATTTTTTTTACATAAAAAAACTTAACAATTATAAAATTTGTACTTTAGCTGTGAATACAATTTTTGCTGACACTGATTTCATTGCATTATCATAAAACTGCTTTTTCTGTGCAGTAGAAAACGAGCGATTCTGTAGGAGGCTGACAGTTTAAAGAGGGCGTACAGTGGGATGCAAACGTTTGTGCAACCTTGTGAATAGTCATTATTTTCCTGTATAAATCGTTGGTTGTTACAGTAATTATTGCACTTTCTGTAAATCCAATAAACTTCATTTCTTAAAAATATCATTGTGTGTGTCTCCTATATGATATATTTAACTGACATTTTTATTGTATCTCAACTGATACTTGTCATATTTGTATCTGCGCCTAAAAAGATAAAAAAGTTTTCCATGCTAAACTTTTGCTCCACCTCCTGCAGTTCTCCCTCTGAGACACTAGATGTCTGCTGTTATCTAAATGAAGACGTGCAGCATTGCAACTGGTGCAGCGCTCAGATGTGTCCTTTCTCATGTATATTGTTATGAAATCAGGTGAGACAATTAAACATCAACATAACAGTTACAGGTAATGCAGTGACTGTCAACAGAAGAGTGAAATACATTTGGTGTTTCTAGAAAGATCTTTCAGCTCCAAGCTGCTCACAGACTGTATTCATTCAAGTGACAAACACAACTGGTGGAGGCAAACTATCTTGTATATACAGCAAATATGGGGCAGACTTCAAATCTATTGAGCCATGTTTGAAAGTCTTTCCAGGTGAGTTTGATCCAGGAGGGTCTGAAGCCAGTCTCAGACAGAGTCTTGTGCAGAGACTGTAGTCCAGGACAGAGTAGCAGCAGAGTTGTCCAGATACACTGATGATCCTCTGTCAGATCCAGAGGGACACTCACAGGTTTGATGCTGGACTCTACATTGTGTTTGACAGTGGAGCTGTTCTCAGCCCAGTTCACTCTGCACACTGGGCTGTCATCTGCACTTCATCTCTGTCATTCACTGCTGGATGAAGCTCCATCCCACAAACCAGTGATCATGGCCCAGTCAGAGTCCCATCTACAGAGAGTTGCTGCTGCTGCTGCAATCTCTGGATCATCATGGTGACAGATGCTCCTCTCTCCCCCTCACATTCAGAGATGGTCTTTACCATCATCACCACCTGCAGAGACTCCGAAGGAAACCAGAGGAGATAAACTCCCTGTTTCCAGGATGTTTCATCAGCATCATTCAGTGATGTCCACTGGCCTGTATAAATAGACTGCAGCAGGGACTGATGAGGCTGGGACTGTACTGTTGACTCAGAGTTGCTTCACTTTTGTATAATCTTTGCCAATTTTGCATTAACAGTTGATGAAAATGTTTTTCTGTTTGTGTTTGGACCTGATCATTCATTAGAAGAAGCTTTTGGCGCAGTGTTTCTGAGCTCTGTAAGCCACAACAACCCGTGTTTAGAAAAAGATGGTTCCAAATGTTAACTGGAGGAATTCCATCCAAACATCTGGGATCACTAAGGTCTTCCTCACCTAGTCAGACTGTTGTCCTTCTTCACTGGATCAGCTGGAGCTTTCTTTAGGTCCATGAATGCAGTCATTGGTCTTCTTGATGTTTTGTTCTTCTGCCTGATTGGCTGTGTTTGATCAAAATATGTCAGCCAAAACTATGGTGACCAGAAAGGTCCCGAAACAAAGTATTTATATCCAATCCTGAAGCCTGTCACCATTCTCCTCTATATATTCACTGAGATATATGCAGCTTTACATAACACTGGATCTTTGTTTCATCCTATATATATATTAGTATATATACTGCTATACAGCACCACCCACTCACTCCATCATATATACTGACCACAGAGTCACCAGTCTGTATATCTGGACTATGCTGAAGATCAGACATATGCTTCACATCTGGACTCTTCAGGTTGTTTAATTATATATCCAGCTATATAGATATATATATATATACTTCATATATATGCCATATAATCACAGCTGATATCTGACAAACCATATATCCACATATATATATAAAGATATATATATATGTAAGTTTATTAGACATATATGTGAGCTTGAAATCATTCAGTGTTTCATCATCTGTTCAGAGCTGAAGAAGGTTCAGAATGTAGAAGTTTAGAAAATGGAACATCCTGTTTGCTTGAAGCCATCTGGAAGCATGTTCAAACAGGAAACTGTTAGAGTTTCTATTCTTATATTGCTGTGTGATCACTGTTGGATTTTGGACTGATTTGAATCTCTGTTCTGTGACTAAGTCCTTGAATCATTTCTTCCAGTTGGTCCAACAAGACAACTAAGTATTGGACATGTGTTGTGGCTCCACCTCCTGCAGTTCTACATGTGATGTGATGGCCCCTCTGGGTCTGTGAGGTCACAGCACTGAAGAGCGCTCAAACTGGGCACACAGTTGTCCAGTCTGGACCAAAGACTCTATACTGGGACAGAGGAGACTGCTGGACTGCACCCACTGGGACTTTTATGAAAGGCAACATGTTCTCAAAACAGATCATCGATTTCAGCTCATAGCTGCTCACATTTCTTTATGGGAAAATGACAATTACTTTGAAAACATCAGGAGTATTTTCCCCAAATCTATTCTGGATTAGTAAATCACTCCAACATGTTCTCAGGCTTTCCAAGTGTCTTGTTATGAGGAGAGAAGAAAAGATTGAGGCACAGAAACTTGTTGAAAGAGAAGGACAAAGCAGCAAAATCAGTCCAAAAGTAAAGCAGAGGATGAGCTGAGATCCAAGGGACACTCAAGGATGATGCTGGAAAGGAATGAAGTCCATGACAGGGATGCAGTTCTCAAGGAGCAAAGATGAATGTGATGCTGAATCAGCAGAAGACTTGGACTTCATTGGATTCAGCTTTGATATCTTTGATTTCAATGAAGAGCTTTGTCCATTGTAGCAACAGGGCTGGTAGCTCTGAGCGTCCCACACATGAGGTGTTGCTGTGGAAATCTCTGGAGTGGGACCAAAGAGAAAAAGCCACACACCTGATGCTGTTCAGCAGGAAATGATTGAAGTGTGCTGAAGGAACTGACTGAGGAGATTTTCACACATTTTCCAGTCCTCCTTGGAACAACAGGAAGTGATGCAGCATATGGAAACAAAGGTTAAGTGTCCTATGGACTTCAGTGATGGGACTGTACTAGGCCCCACCACCTCCACCTCTTTCTAATCTTTGGATTTTTAATCTGAAGCTTGAAATGGAAATGTTTTTTCCTCCACTAGGTGGCAGTGTCTGATGAGAAAGTGTTAGTGGAGCTGGCCTGGTGTCCAAACAGGAAGATGCAGGATTTGGGCTGAAATGCCCAAAATCCAGATGGTTCCAGCTAGTGCCTGGAAGCATTCCAGAAGGTTGTAGGTTGAAGCTTGTTGGCCTTTTCTGTGGAAACTTGGTTGGATGTCTCTCCCACAGTCCAGAGAAATCTCCAAATGTTGATTCTGTTCATCTGGACGTGTCAGCGTTTTGTGGTGAGAAAAGGTTTACAGTCACTCATCCAGGTGACTTCTTCAGTCTCAGCTGACATTCTCCAGGTTTCAATCTTATAAACAGTACATTTGCATAATGACTGAAACCAGCTCACTGAAGACACAATGGGCTGGGAGGTCAGTTCCTTCATCCTACTTATGCAAATTCTCCATGACCATTAATCAACAATTGTTGACCATCAAACCCACTGATCAATGGCCATGAGTTCCATTCACAGAGAGCTTGGGGATGGCTGCAATCACAGTGCTGCTAAGATAATCACAGATGTACCCTGACAAACCCACCACCTTAATCTGAGATGGTCTTTCCTTTTATTACATAAATGGCCTCCTTGACTCCGCCCTCAAACCAGCGTTTCTTCCCTGTCCAAGATGTTACATCCTCATCATTGAAAAATGAGTGTCCACTGGCCTGTAGGTGTAAATAGACTGCAGAGTCCTGGCCTGATAGGTTGCTGATCAGTGTTGTAGCCAGAGGTTGTTTGGTTTCCCGATGTATAAATCCTGAATCATTTCTCCTGGGACTCCAACAAGCGTAGACTATGTTACATCTGTTGTGTCGGGGACCCTTCCTTGATGTGATGGACCAGTTCTGTCAGGTCACAGCACTGAAGAGAGCTCAAACTGCCACACAGAGACCAGTCTGTTTAGAAGAAATGTGTCTCAGCTGAGGGACTGCTCCTGACTGCACCCACTGGGATCACTTAAAGGCTTGTTCTCACTGGATCATCGATTTCTCCTTCTCTCTTTCTCGGAAAAATGGATCTTTCTTTGAGCCTTTCCAGCTTTTCCATAAGTCCAGCTGGGATAACCACTTGTTCTCAGGCAGAAGAAGCTGATTGTTATGAGGAGAGAAGCCTCCCTTGAGGCACGCTGTTGTTGAAAGAGAGATAAAGTGTTAAAATCAGTGTAAAAGTAAAGCAGAGGATGACACCCAGTTTGTGCTCCAGTGGATGAAAGGAATCAAACCCATGGATGGGGATGCAGAACAAGGAGGAATTACGGCTGAATCAGCAGAAGAAGAAGCTTTGAGATGTCCCCTGATTACTGATGGAAATCTCACAGTCTAAGAAGGCTAACCCTGCCATGCTTTTCATTGATCCTCCTGGTGAATTTGATATTTATGGTTCTCATGACCATTGATCAGTGAAACAAAGTTTAAGGTCCTATGATTGTTGATCAATGGTCATGAGAATTTCCACCTCTATGATTAAGGAACTGACCTGTAATCCATTGTTCCTTCAGTGAGCTGGTTTCAGTAGGTGGCAGTGTATGATGAGTACTGTTTATAAGATTTGGCCTGCAGTCAGCTGGAGACTGAAGAATTTGGGGATGAAATGGGAAAAGTGGTTCTCCCACTAGTGCCTTAAGATGAACAGAATAAACTTTTTGGAGCTTGTTGGCCTTTCTGTGGATGATTGAGAATGCTCAAGAGTCCAATGAAATGCTGCTTAGGTTCATTGGTGCTTCTAAATTGGCTGTAGGTGTGGATGTGAGAGAGTGCTTCTCTGTCTCTCTCTGTTGGCCCTGTGATGGACTGCTCACCTGTGCAGGTGGACCACGCCTCTTGCCCTATGACAGCTAGGGCACAGGCTGCAGCCCTGTGAGCCTAAGCTGAATAAACAGTTAGCAAAAATGATCCATAGATGGCCTGAAATCCCCAGTTAGCAGTTTGGTAGATAGCTATGACATGCTAATCCCATCCAGCAGCTGTATTCTACCTGTAAGCTGATCCCTGCTGAGCCAAAGCACTTTTTCAGATACAAATTACAACCTTTAATAGAAACCTATTGGTCAGCATCTTATTAGCCTGCTGTTAGCTTCATTCCACAGAAAACTGAGAGAAACTAACAGAGTTGATAAAGAATAAAGAGAAATGTGCTGATTTAAAGCCTTTGAAGTGCTTCAGATGATCTCTGTCCACTTCTGTCCACTCATTCATTCATGTAAGCTTCTAATGCAGCTTTGATCTTCACCGTCTGCTTCATGAAACTCATTCTAACCCTGAATGTCAGAGTGTTCCTCCTTCTCTTTCCCATCATTCATGCTGGCAGTGGAGGAGATTTGGATGTTGGACTGTGTTTTGGATGATGTGTGTATGTTTGTGTTGGACTGCTGTCTGTAAAGCAAACGCACATTTTGCTTTAGTTTCAGTGTCACACAGACTTTAAGGTGGAATGAAGAGTTGGAGAGTTTCACAGTGAATTATCCAGTGGAGGATTTTTCTTCTTCTTTGAAGGTTTGAAATGTGAACATTGTTCTGCTGCAGTCAATGGACTAAACCAGAGAAGAAGAAAACAGACTTTACCATGAAGATCCTCAGTGTGGATCAGTATAATATCAGCCTGATGTCTGCAGTTTAGTGTCAGCACAACTTTCACATCATATTCATCTCAGCACAACTAAAACATGCTGACTGACCCCAGAGTTTCAAGTCCACATCCTGGACTCTCCAGGAAACCACACAGATGCTTCACTCCTGAATCCTGCAGCTTGTTGTTGTTACTCAGGTCCAGCTGTCTCAGATGGGAGGGGTTGGACTTCAGTGCTGCTGCCAGATAATCACAGCTGATCTCTGACAAACCACAGTCCATCAATCTGTATAAAGAATGAAAGATGTAAGTTTATTAGACAAAGTGTGAGCTTGAAATCATTCAGTGTTTCATCATCTGTTCAGAGCTGAAGAAGGTTCAGAATGTAGAAGTTTAGAAAATGGAAACTCCAAACAGCTGAAGCCAACAGGAAGCAGCTTCAAACAAACACAACAAGAGAAAAACTCTGAATGTTTCACATTAAAGTCGTACATTTCTCATAAAAACAGGACAAAGACTTGAAAAAGTCGTGTTTTTCCTTCCAGGAACCACAAGGCTTCACTTTTAAAGGTGAAGTGTGAAAGAAATGGACATATTTGAAGTCCAACACCTTTTTCCAGTCACATGATTAAAGCAGACAAACTACAAGCTCATTTTCATTCCAACAAGTCATCTTCTGACCTGGACTAACAACACTGGTCTCTATGTGCAGCTGGCTGTGAGACCAGTGCTCAGGGAGCGTCTACAAAGTGCAACACTGAAAGAACATCACACACTCATTTGCTTCTAGCACTTTCACACAAACATCTACTGTCATTATTGTCACCAAACTCTGTGGATCCTTTATTGCAAATTCAAATGGGATCAAATGGTCAGACAAAAGAGGGTTATGAGGAAATATGATGAAATGTTGTGTATTAGCAGCAAGTTATTGAATCATTTTCCTCAGAAACCAAACAAAATGATTGACAAACATGTTTTACAAACTCAGTGTTGGACTTGGATCAGCAGGATAAGCTGATGTTTAAAGACATTTGAGTCTCGCTGTATGAGAGTCCAGTTATTCCTCAATATTTATGGATGATGTTCTTTCAGTGTTGCACTTTGTAGACGCTCCTGAGCCTCACAGCCAGCTGCACATGGACCAGCTGACATTACCCAGCATTAGAGGCGGCTGTAAAAAATGGATTTTCCTATTTAAATGGTTTTAATTTGAATAAAGCGATGTTGATTCATTCAATCCTGAATGGATTTTAATATAAATGTATTTTGCCAGAATCTCAGGTTAAAGCTCCCAAAAGTATTTCAACAACAAGCAAACAGATAAAACAGTGAATGAGAGCAGCTAAACACACAAAGATGGAAACACAGAGCGTGGATCGTTCACTCGACGGCACGCATACGGACACGCCGTCGGGGCTGAAAGTGGACAGCTCACAGATCCTGAAGCTGCAGGTTTCATCTGTCTCCAACCAAAACTGAGTGAACCAGCAGCAAAAGAAGATCCAAACTACGCTTTTACGTTTGATGAACATGGTCATGAATTCTCTCTGACTTTGACCTTTACTTCCTGCACAGCTCTCTCTCTCAGTGTACTTCAAGAACAGTTTACCTTCAAAAATCTGTTTTCTGCATTATTCACTGCTTATTACGCACCAGTCTGCTGTTGTGTTCACTGCTGTCGGCCTCCGAAAACAAAGCCTCATTTCTGCTGTTCAATACTGAAGAAATTGAAACCTTTTAAAATGATGACAGATTACAAACTCTCAGCTGTGTCTGTAATCAAACCTCTGTAACTTTGCTTCACTTCAGCAGCATCAGCTCATGTTCACATGTTGATTCATGGTTTGCTTCAGTTTTGATCGACTGCAGAATATTTTGAAGGTTATCTGCTATAAAAGCCAGAAGAGGAAAATCTGCTTCATGTGTTTCTGTTTGATCCTCAGTGACTTTGACACAAAGGCCTCTGCTGTGATGATCACACCTCTGATCAAGTCTCACAGTGTCAGCTTTGTTTTTATACATATGGATATGTGCTGATAAATGATCAGAATTAGAATATTTCCCACTGTCTGCTGTGTGCCGTGACCTTTGACCTGCTAAAGACAGTCAGCTGTGGATTATTCATTGTTGTGTCTGATACTTAGAACTGTGAGGAAGAACACTACACAGTTAATCAGGGTCCCTCTCTCTGAATCAGGAAAGGTGGGCAGGCAGCGTGTGGGCCATGGGCCATACGTTGAGTCTCACTGTTTGAAATGTGAACATTGTTCTGCTGCAGTCAATGGACTAAACCAGAGAAGAAGAAAACAGACTTTACCATGAAGATCCTCAGTGTGGATCAGTATAATATCAGCCTGATGTCTGCAGTTTAGTGTCAGCACAACTTTCACATCATATTCATCTCAGCACAACTAAAACATGCTGACTGACCTCAGAGTTTCAAGTCCACATCCTGGACTCTCCAGGAAACCACACAGATGCTTCACTCCTGAATCCTGCAGCTTGTTGTAGCTCAGGTCCAGCTCTCTCAGATGGGAGGGGTTGGACTTCAGTGCTGCTGCCAGATAATCACAGCTGATCTCTGACAAACCACAGTCCCTCAATCTGTATAAAGAATGAAAGATGTAAGTTTATTAGACAAAGTGTGAGCTTGAAATCATTCAGTGTTTCATCATCTGTTCAGAGCTGAAGAAGGTTCAGAATGTAGAAGTTTAGAAAATGGAAACTCCAAACAGCTGAAGCCAACAGGAAGCAGCTTCAAACAGGAAACTGTGCAGAGTTTCAGACTATATGTCCTGATGCAGCCAGTTGGATTTTGGAGATTTGAATCTCTGTTCTGTGACTAAGTCCTTGAATCATTTCTTCCAGTTGGTCCAACAAGATGGACTAAGTATCTGACATGTGTTGTGGCTCCATTAGGGAGCTTCTAAATGTGATGTGATGGCCCCTCTGGGTCTGTCAGGTCACAGGACTGAAGAGAGCTCAAACTGGGCACACAGTTGTTCCAGTCTGGACCAAAGACTCTATACTGGGACTGAGGGACTGCTCTGACTGCACCCACTGGGACTTTTAAAGGCTCATGTTCTCACTTAGAATATCGAATTGAATTACTGACATTTCTTTCTGGGAAAAATGGGGATTACTTTGAAAACAGGAAGTATTTTCCCCAATAAGCAGCCCTGGATTAGTAAATCACTCCAACATGTTCTCAGGCAGAAGAAGCTGTCTTGTTATGAGGAGAGAAGAAAAGATTGAGGCACAGAAACTTGTTGAAAGAGAGATAAAGCAGCTAAAATCAGGTGTAAAAGTAAAGCAGAGGATGAGCTGAATAAAGGACACTCAAGGCTGGCTTGGAAAGGAATGAAGTCCATGGTGGGGATGCAGAACAAGGAGCAAAGATGAATGTGATGCTGAATCAGCAGAAGACTTGGACTCATTGGATTCCAGCTTTGATATCAATGATTTCAATGAAGAGCTTTGTGATTGTAGCAAAGGGCTGGTAGCTCTGAGAGTCCCACTGATGAGGTGTTTGTGTGGAAATCTCTTAGTGGGACCAAAGAGAAAAAAGCCCTGGTCCTGATGCTGTGGGAGGGAAATGATTGAAGTGTGCTGTGAGGAACTGACTGGGAGATTTTCACACATTTTCCAGTCCTCCTTGGAACAACAGGAAGTTCCCAGCATATGGAAACAAAGGTTAAGTGTCCTATGGCACTCAGTGATGATGGTGCTGTGGCCCCACCACCTCCACCTCTTTGTAAAGGAACTAACTGTAATCTGAAGCTTCAAATGGAACTAAGACTTCCTCCACTAGGTGGCAGTGTCTGATGAGAAAGTGTTAGTGGAGCTGGCCTGGAGTCAGAAACAGGAAGATGCAGGATTTGGGCTGAAATGGGGAAAAGTGGTTCGCACTAGTGCCTTAAAGCAAGAAGGTTGTAGGTTGAAGCTTGTTGGCCTGTCTGTGGAGGTTGGATGTTCTCCCACAGTCCAATGAAATGCTGCTTAGGTTCATTGGTGCTTCTAAATTGGCTGTAGGTGTGGATGTGAGAGAGTGCTTCTCTGTCTCTCTCTGTTGGCCCTGTGATGGACTGCTCACCTGTGCAGGTGGACCACGCCTCTTGCCCTATGACAGCTAGGGCACAGGCTGCAGCCCTGTGAGCCTAAGCTGAATAAACAGTTAGCAAAAATGATCCATAGATGGCCTGAAATCCCCAGTTAGCAGTTTGGTAGATAGCTATGACATGCTAATCCCATCCAGCAGCTGTATTCTACCTGTAAGCTGATCCCTGCTGAGCCAAAGCACTTTTTCAGATACAAATTACAACCTTTAATAGAAACCTATTGGTCAGCATCTTATTAGCCTGCTGTTAGCTTCATTCCACAGAAAACTGAGAGAAACTAACAGAGTTGATAAAGAATAAAGAGAAATGTGCTGATTTAAAGCCTTTGAAGTGCTTCAGATGATCTCTGTCCACTTCTGTCCACTCATTCATTCATGTAAGCTTCTAATGCAGCTTTGATCTTCACAGTCTGCTTCATGAAACTCATTCTAACCCTGAATGTCAGAGTGTTCCTCCTTCTCTTTCCCATCATTCATGCTGGCAGTGGAGGAGATTTGGATGTTGGACTGTGTTTTGGATGATGTGTGTATGTTTGTGTTGGACTGCTGTGTGTAAAGCAAACGCACATTTTGCTTTGGATTTCAGTGTCAGACAGACTTTAAGGTGGAATGAAGAGTTGGAGAGTTTCACGGTGAATTATCCAGTGGAGGATTTTTCTTCTTCTTTGAAGCTTTGAAATGTGAACATTGTTCTGCTGCAGTCAATGGACTAAACCAGAGAAGAAGAAAACAGACTTTACCATGAAGATCCTCAGTGTGGATCAGTATAATATCAGCCTGATGTCTGCAGTTTAGTGTCAGCACAACTTTCACATCATATTCATCTCAGCACAACTAAAACATGCTGACTGACCTCAGAGTTTCAAGTCCACATCCTGGACTCTCCAGGAAACCACACAGATGCTTCACTCCTGAATCCTGCAGCTTGTTGTTGTCACTCAGCTCCAGCTCTCTCAGATGGGAGGGGTTGGACTTCAGTGCTGCTGCCAGATAATCACAGCTGATCTCTGACAAACCACAGCTCCCCAATCTGTATAAAGAATGAAAGATGTAAGTTTATTAGACAAAGTGTGAGCTTGAAATCATTCAGTGTTTCATCATCTGTTCAGAGCTGAAGAAGGTTCAGAATGTAGAAGTTTAGAAAATGGAAACTCCAAACAGCTGAAGCCAACAGGAAGCAGCTTCAAACAAACACAACAAGAGAAAAAAACTCTGAATGTTTCACATTAAAGTCGTACATTTATCATAAAAACAGGACAAAGACTTGAAAAAGTCGTGTTTTTCCTTCCAGGAACCACAAGGCTTCACTTTTAAAGGTGAAGTGTGAAAGAAACGGACATATTTGAAGTCCAACACCTTTTTCCAGTCACATGATTAAAGCAGACAAACTACAAGCTCATTTTCATTCCAACAAGTCATCTTCTGACCTGGACTAACAGCACTGGTCTCTATGTGCAGCTGGCTGTGAGACCAGTGCTCAGGGAGCGTCTACAAAGTGCAGCACTGAAAGAACATCACACACTCATTTGCTTCCATCATCCAACCTGAAGAGGAAACAGAGACGGCTCCTCTTCAAAGTAAAAGCTGCTCCTTTTGGACACAGTATCAAAGAAAGTCTACAGTATAACAGAAAAGACAGAAACAAGTTTTGGTTGTTTTTAAATTGTGCAGAAATGAAACTACACTAAGCTCAATTATGTGACAGACATTTCATCCCATGTCAGTTTGGCCTCATCCTGGGCCGGATTATCCAGCACACACTCTGACCACAGGCCCAGGGGCCACGCACAGCTGGGCTCCATCCAAGAGACAGGAAACAAACCAACACAATAATAAAAGCACCATGTGATCTTCTTACATCTCCAAGACAAACATAGTAAAAACATATTTGTTTCCTGATAAAATGATGTGACAGGTAGAACAGAGTAAAGTGGTGGTGTTACAGCCTTTCTCCCCTCTGCTGCCGAGGCTGTTAGTCTCTCCCAAACTCAGCTACAGGACTTCCAAATGAATGAAAGCAGCAGAAGTGGCTTTACAAATGAAAGAGGAAGAGGAGAAGAAGAGGAGAGGAGGCCACCCTGACCATCACTCCAGCTGAAAACATCACACTTCCATTAAAGTTGGTGAGAAAATGTTGAGCAGGATGAGCTGCTGGCTAATCTGGAGGCTGTAGCAGCAGCTCACAGTCACAGTGGATTTCCACTCATGAAAAAGCTCTGGCTGCTTCATTTCTCATCTCATATCAGAGACTTTAGTGAAGCTGTACTGTGATGCTTCCATATTCCAGTGAGGCCTCCAGAATGATTTCAGCTGTTCTGTACACACACTGTGTGCCCTGTATGGCTCAAAGTCTCTGCAGCCTGTTTTTATCTGCTATCATCAGATCTTCATCATCCTCATTCACATCCCTCACACACTCTACAGCCTCATCAGTACTGACTTCATCTTCACTGACTGATGGAGCACAACATGAACCTGTGGAGGCTGAAACACTGTCCTGTCAAACATCTCCCGTCACCACTCCACTTCTGTCAGCCTTTAAATGAACCCTGCTCAAGTCTGTCACTTCTGTTTGGAGCCAAAAGAGGTCAAAGGTTATGCCACTACATTCTTGTCTAGAAAATATTAAAAGTGTATTTGGTGATACACAAAAAAGGGTAAAGTTTAAGTACAGTTTGGGTCCACACATGTCCAAACCCTGGTGTGTGGGCCTACTTAGTACTGAGAAAAGCCCACTAAAAGAACGCCCACCAGACCAAAGCAATGGTTTTGACTTGATCAGCATTAACCCCGCCCCCTGACTTTGATGGGTGAACCTGACAAATAAAATTTATTTATGAACAGCGATGCAGGGCCAGGAGTAGCAACGTGAATTAAATAAATACATCATTAAATAACTCATTATCAATATATTTAATTAATTATGTACATTTTTAATTAATTACTGAAATAATTAATTCATTAGTGATGTATTTATTTAATACAACCATAAAATTATTGCTACTTTACTCAAAATAAATTTAAGACATCAATATTAAAGGTTAAATTATGATAATGAACACATGCAACTATAACTGATGACATAAGAATTTGGATTTTTAAGCTAAAGTGAAGCTGCTGACTCACTTGGCATGTTACTCTCAAATCCTCCTAATAACAATAACATAATTACACTTTAGCCACAAGAGGGCAGCAGCATTAATACAAGTCACGTGTATATAAAGGTACAGTGATTATATTACAGTGATTTTGACAAAAACAAAACAGAAGTTGATGGCAGTGTGTTTTCCATAACATACCAACCAAATTAAATAATAAAAACTTTATAACTTACAGAGCTTTTTAGAGGCTTTGACCACTGGCAGCAGCCTCAGAAGAGCCTCCTCTGAAGCAGAGTATTTCCATGAGGTCAAACACATCCAGATCTTTTTCTGATGACAGTAAGATGAAGACCAGAGCTGACCACTGAGCAGGAGACAGTTTATCTGTGGAGAGACGTCCTGATCTCAGGGACTGTTGGATCTCCTCCAGTAGAGAACGATCATTCAGTTCATTCAGACAGTGGAACAGATTGATGCTTTTCTCTGCAGACAGATTCTCACTGAGCTTCTCCTTGATGTACTGAACTGCTTCTTGATTGGTCTGTGAGCTACTTCCTGTCTGTGTCATCAGGCCTTGCAAACGAGTTTGATTAGTCTTCAGACCCAAGAGAAAACGAAGGAACAAGTCCAGGTGTCCACTGGGGCTCTGTAAGGCCTTGTTCACAGCACTCTGGTAGAAGTATTTCTCTGAAGATTTTCTTGTTTGAAACACCTTCCAAGTTTTTTGTTGTTCTTCCAGCAGATTGAGTCCAGAGTTGATGAAGGTCAGATGGACATGAAGAGCAGCCAGAAACTCCTGAACACTGAGATGAACAAAGCAGAACACCTTGTCCTGGTACAGTCCTCTCTCCTCTTTAAAGATCTGTGTGAACACTCCTGAGTACACTGAGGCTGCTCTGATATCGATGCCACACTCTGTCAGGTCTGATTCATAGAAGATCAGGTTTCCTTTCTGCAGCTGATCAAAAGCCAGTTTTCCCAGTGACTCAATCATCTTCCTGCTCTCTGGACTCCAGTGTGGATCTGTCTCAGCTCCTCCATCATATTTAATCCTCTTGACTTTGGCCTGAACCACCAGGAAGTGGATGTACATCTCAGTCAGGGTCTGGGGCAGCTGTCCTCCCTCTCTGGTTTCCAGCACATTCTCCAGAACTGTAGCAGTGATCCAGCAGAAGACTGGGATGTGGCACATGATGTGGAGGCTTCGAGCTTTCTTGATGTGGGAGATGATCCTGCTGGCCTGCTCCTCATCTCTGAATCTCTTCCTGAAGTACTCCTCCTTCTGTGGGTCAGTGAACCCTCTGACCTCTGTCACCATGTCGACACACTGAGGAGGGATCTGATTGGCTGCTGCAGGTCGTGTTGTTATCCAGAGGCGAGCAGATGGGAGCAGGTTCCTCTGATGAGGTTTGTCAGCAGCTCATCCAATGAGGTGGACTTTCTGGTTTCAGTCAGGATTTTAGTTTTGTTGAAGTCCAAATTAAGTCGACACTCATCCAGACCATCAAGTATGAACACAACCTGGAAGTCTTCAAGCCTGCAGATTCCTGATTGGTTAGTTTGATTAAAGAAGTGATGAACAAGTTCCACCAAGCTGAACTTTTCCTCTTTCAGCACATTCAGCTCTCTGAAAGTGAATGGAAATATGAACTGGATGTCCTGGTTGGCTTTGTCTTCAGCCCAGTCCAGGCTGTATTTCTGTGTTAAGACTGTTTTCCCAATGCCAGCCACTCCTTTGTCAGCACTGTTCTGATTGGTTCGTCTCTTCCAGGTGAGGCTTTAAAGATGTCTTCTTGTCTGATGGTTGTTTCTGGTCTGTCTGGTTTCCTGGATGCTGTTTCAATCTGTCTGACCTCATGTTCATCATTGACCTCTGCAGTCCCTCCCTCTGTGATGTGGAGCTCTGTGTAGATCTGATTCAGAAGGGTTGGGCTTCCTGCTTTAGCGATGCCCTCAAACACACACTGGAACTTCTTCTTCAGTTGGGCTTTAAGTTCACGTTTACGGAGTGAAGCAAATATTTCTGAAGGTAAGAAATTCAGAAACAAATATTATACAATAAATATCACAGCCTTTCAGTACCCTGAAAGGATGAATGTCTATTGGTCCATTTCTTGAGCTATTAGGAAAGATCAATATTCAGTCTTTAGAGAAATTCTCTTACTGCTCTGCAGATGGTCAGCCATCTCATGCTGCTTAAGTCTCCTCAAGAAGTGGAGTGTGATCTTCAGAAATGCTTCTCTGCAGCTCTTTCTTTCATCTTCATCCTCACCTTCAAACATCTCCTCATCCTCCATCTGGCTCTTTAAAGTTTCTGGGTGATCTGGACTCAGAAGCTTCTGGATCTTCTTCAGCTCGTTCTTCACAAACATGGTGATGTTGTCCTCCAGCCGCTGGAAAAGAAGACTATATGAATTACCCAGTGGTAAATGGACTGGTTCTTATACAGCTCTCTGTGATACTCTGTGCACACAAAGCATTTTATACAACATGCCTCATTCAACCAAGCACATTGTTCTGTGCTTAAATACTTTTTCACACTCTGATGGATGCATCAGAGGGCAGCTTGGGTTTAGTCGTTACCCAGTACATTTGCCAGCCAGGCTTTGATTCACAAACCTTCTGACTAGTAGCTGACCTGCTCACCTCCTGAGCTACAGTCACCCCAATCTGACTGAAATCATGGAGCCCAAACTCTGATTTATGTTGGACACACTGACAATCCTCTGGTCCACAAAGTGCAGCATAGAGGTGACTGAAAAGAACAAATGTAAACGTAGTACTACAAACCATAACCACAGAGTCCAGGTGTGTTTGATGTTGCTGTGCAGACTGACCAGTGGAAACCTCGGCTCTCTCCTGCTCCACTCTGTGGAGGAGTAATGAATAATTAGCTCATGTTATGTCTGTCCACACACAGACACAAGCTAAAGGTCCATGAAGTGATGTTTGGATGGGTTCAGTCAATCAGATGACTGTCATGGTGAAGCTTTGCTAGTCCTGGTGATCCCACTGAGAATTAACAACTCAGTTTCCAGATGTCTGTAGTTTTCTGCTCAGTTTCTTTAGTCCCAACAGCTCTTACCATCTCCTGCATGAAGCTTTGCCTCCATGCTCAGATGCCCTGGAACAAGGTGCTCTCTTTATATCAGTGACTGGTTTAAAGGGACAACTTGCAGTGCTCGCCAAACTTTGTGTCAGCAAAAGTAGTTCTAATGTTTATTACACTTTTTACATTTTACACACACAAATCAATGAGCATAAAAAACATAAACTTTCAGATATTTTGTTTCACAATGTTACAAAACTCAGTTCACAACTACACAGTCTGATTTACAAAATATTTATGACCACAGTTTGAGCGATGTCTGTCCCAGTCTGTGGACTCAGTAGTTTTGTTTTGATTGTTATTGTCTTTTGTTACAATTTCATCCTGATTAAGATTTTCTAGTTCTGAGGTTTTGGTTTCTGTGTTCCTCTGTACTGTGTTAGTATTGTGTCTCTGTGTTCACTTCCTGTTTTATTTTGACAGTGCCATGTCCTACGTTAGTGTGTCTACTTTTGCTTCCCCTTGTCTGGTTGTGTCCAGTTAATCCTGCTGTGTCTCCCTTTTCTCATTCCCTGATGGCTCTTTTGTGTATATGAGCCCTTTGTTTTCTCCTGCTTGTTGCTGGTTCGTCTGTGTTATCTCCCGTGTCTCCGTTTAAGCTTTCAGGTTAGTTTTAGTTTTTTTCAGTAGAGGTTATCTTAGCTTCTGCACAGGCCATCTCCGCTGCACTTCACCGTTTCAATAAAGCTCACTCACTTCACAGCAGTGTCGGCATCTTGGGTCCTTTATTAAATTCAACATGGCTCGCCCGCTAGCCGTGACATAAGATGTGAAAATAATATCCAAAAACATGAGGGACAAACAGGGAATAGTTTTAAGGTGCAGGGCCAACAAACTGAGTCTAGCCATAAACTCAGAGTTGATTGAATTAGCATTTTGAATTGGCTGATCTGAGTTACTTCAATCAAGTCTATGTTCACTTTGAGTTAAGATTATACATGATTAATGTAAAGAAAAAAAAGCCATCATCAGCAACTGATTCTGATTCAGCAGGTTTTCAAATCTAAATCGGTACCCATCCCTAGCTGGCTGTAGTTAAACCTTTACTTAAAAGCATCCCTAGACCAGCTGTCTTAGCTAATTATAGGCCAATCTCCAACCTGACAATCCTTGAAAGAGTAGTTGGGGAGACAATCAGAGGGGCAGTGTGATGATCTTGGGTTACAAACTACCGCAGTCAAGTCATTAAGGAGAGCGGGATCAAACTGCTCTAAGACAGCTGAGCACACAGGAGAAAGACTCGGATCTGAGGCAGCAGTCGGCGAGACAAGAGCCCTAATAGATAGAACCTTGTTGTTAAAAATGCTAAAACATCATCACAAATACTTGGTGAAGAAATGACTCCGACATTATCACGTGAAGGAAGAAAACGATTGAGGACATTAAAAAGTACCTGAGGCCTGTGACTGTTTACTGACACTAAGTTTAAGACAAACTGTGTCTGCAGTTTTACAGCTTCTTGGTAAGAAAGACAGAAAGTCCTTAAAATCTGTGAGAAACATACAATCTGTCCTTTTCCATCTCCTTTGGGCTGTCACAGTCACGTCCTGAGGGAGCATGTATGTTCATTCAACCACAGCTCTGATAAATGCTGAGCGCGCAGAGTCCTGAGCAGACAATCGAGTCCAAAATATCAGTGCAGGTAGAGCGAAGAGTGTCCGAAAGGTCCTCAACACTTTAACAGCTGGAGTTCATTATTCCAGAGTCCATAAAGGCAGCAGAAAAAGCGGCGCTGTTAGAGCATTAAGCGCTCGCTTTTTACGCGCTGAGGCGCACGGCTTATCTACAGAGCAGCGCAGCGTTACAGTGAACAACACAGGAAAATGATCGGAGATGCCCAACTCAGATATTTCAGTGATGCACATCCAGCCCGTGGGAAAGCTCCAAGTCTAGTGTGTGACCTTTTTCATGCGTGGGACCAGTAACCCACTGGGTCAAGTTAAAAGAGTCAATAATATTTAAAAGTCCTTGACCAGAAGTTTAGAGTCACAGCAGACATGGATGTTGAAATCACCAAGGCAGCATCATCAGAAGACATAGCACACGCAGCTCTATCTATCCATGAAGCCAGGTAACACACACCAATGAGTTAAACTGCAGGAATGTCTTAAAGACATAAAGACCTGGATGACCGCTAACTTTCTGCTTCTTAATTCAGATCAAACTGAGGTTATTGTACTCGGCCCTGAAAATCTTAGAAATATGGTATCTAACCAGATTCTTACTCTGGATGGCATTACCTTGGCCTCCAGTAACACTGTGAGAAACCTTAGAGTCATTTTTGACCAGGACATGTCCTTCAATGCACATATTAAACAAATATGTAAGACTGCTTTCTTCCATTTGTGCAACATCTCTAAAATTAGAAATATCCTGTCTCAGAGTGACGCTGAAAAACTAGTTCATGCATTTATTACTTCCAGGCTGGACTACTGTAATTCTTTATTATCAGGATGTCCTAAAAACTCCCTGAAAAGCCTTCAGCTGATCCAAAATGCTGCAGCAAGAGTCCTGACAGGGACTAGAAAGAGAGAGCAGATTTCTCCTGTTTTGGCTTCCTTCATTGGCTTCCTGTTAAATCCAGGATTCAAAATCCTGCTCCTCACATACAAGGTCTTAAATAATCAGGCCCCATCTTATCTTAATGACCTTGTAGTACCATATCACCCTATTAGAGCACTTCGCTCTCACACTGCAGGCCTACTTGTTGTTCCTAGAGTATTTAAAAGTAGAATGGGAGGCAGAGCCTTCAGTTTTCAGGCCCCTCTTCTGTGGAACCAGCTTCCAGTTTGGATTCAGGAGACAGACACTATCTCTACTTTTAAGATTAGGCTTCAAACTTTCTTCTTACTTAACAATGAAGTCCCTGAATTCCACCGTTATATGGAAATCAGCCATTATAACTTGTGTCAAATCTATTTGTACCTCACAGTTTTCTAAGCACACAGAGAGCAGTAAACCTCAGAGCAGCAGCACATCAGACTGTGTGCAGAAAATCTAGAAGAGAAAATATTTTATTTCTAAATGATTCTTGTGACCATGCTGCACCACAACACCTGATCTCTGGTTTCCTGACCTCTTCAATCCCACTTTAATACTTGACTAAACTCATTTTCCTGTTTAGGTGTTGAGCCAAAGCCACCATCTACAATGCAGGCAACAGCAAATGGAGCTGTTTTTATTCTCTTTGGGTTTTTTTTCTACTTTTGCTACAAAATGTTCAAGCTGATTAAATTCATTAGAATAAAAGTTCAGATAATTTTCTCATATTAATGTTGGAGGTAGAAATTCAGGTAACTTTGCACAAAAACTGGCAGAAATTTCCTTCAAAGATGGAGTTTTTACTTTAACACTGTGAGTACATTTCAGAGCCTGGACTCTTTTACCTTTACTTGAGTAAAGAAGTTGAATCAGTATTTCAGCTTTAAGAGGCTATTTTAACACAAACATCAGTCCTTCTACTTAAGTATGTTTGACACTTTGTTTTCGCCTAAATTAACTTTACTGTTAACGAGTTTTCATGTTTCTGTAATCCACCAGTGTGCTCATGCTTTTTTAATTGAAAACATATTTTAATGATCAAATATAATTATTTTTGTTATTTGTGGATTTTAAATGTCCTTGACAGAGACAGATGATAATCATTATCCTGCACTGTGGTCTCAGGTTTGGTCGAGCTCGCACAAAGAATGGCTGCTATGTTGAACTTCCTCCTGGGATCTACACTAAGAAGTGAGTCCAACATTAGCAGGGGTCTCTTTCCTTTATCTGGATTCACTTTAGCATTCACAGTCACGTGAAGCTTGTTATTAACTCGATAAGTCAACCCAGGGTTTCAGCTGAGCGTTCACATGAAACACATGGTGTTGGCAGCATCTGATCAATCATATTGATGGAGCGTGTATCAGCAACAGAGCAGCTGAGTTTGCAGAAGGAAGTCAAACTAAACCATTGGCTATACCACCTGAAACACCTGAGTGGAAGCTCCTCCCTACACTGTTTTGAAGCAAAGCACAAAGGAGACACCTGCTGGAGCAGCTGGAGTCCTACAGACACTCAGCCTCTTCACTACACAAACACCTCCTACAACATCCACTCTTTCCACTCTGACTGCTGTGTTTGTGGAAACACTCCAACACACACCGCTTCACACACCAACATAGAAACGTGTGTGAAAAAGAGCTGAGCTGATATTAAACATGAGGATTTATTCAAAAATACAGAGTCAGCAACAACATCTAGACACACATTACCTCTCAGC